>NC_141538.1:151237500-151552500 GCF_021556685.1 Rattus norvegicus
CATTGCTAGAGAAGCCCCGGACATGAGGCAAGATGGACTAAGCCAGCAGACACTGGCCAAAGGAATGTCAGATACAGCCAAGAAGTTGGGATCAGCTCAGATCCAGTCAGTAAGTAACCAAGTAGCAGGGCAGTGACCATGCTATTCATCTGTTTATCCTGTAAACCTCAGCTAACACTTGTCTACCTTAGTGCCAAGGGAGGACACACAGACACGGGGAAGAAAGTCAACAGTAAAGGGGCGGGGGTGTGTGTGAGGGTGGTGGTGAGAGAGATAGGGGATCATCGCTGTTATCGCCCCAGGTTTAAGTAAGTGAGCTTTGGAATTAGCCAGATGCTGGATCCACCACGTTCTAATCGGGACACCTGAGCTTCAGAACTCTTATATCTAAAATAGATATAAGGTCTTGAAGGCGTGTTGTCGCGAGGCTCAAGGGCCCCGTGGTGCCCGGGTGCTCAGTAAATGGCAGCCGCGGCACTTCTTTCAGAGCTGTCCAGCCACCTCCCTGGGGTAACAAAGCCTTCCTCAGAGGCGCACATTCCCATCTGTGGGATAGGCAAGGCAGGGGGCCCAGAGCCAGGGGCTGGAGAACAGATGTGACCTGAAGAGGAGGTAGGTGAAAGTGCGCCCAGCCCCCACGCCGCAGCAGGAGCTGGAGAACTGTTGAATTCCGCTCACAAATAATTGTTCGAATTCGGGAGAAGGCATGGTATCTATAAATTGTCCAGGATTTTTGCGCCCTCGCCTCCAGTGGACGACAATAAAAAGTAGGCGCTGGAAGAACTAAATCCAGGGTTGAGTTTGGGGCGAAGGGCCACTAAATGCGGAGGAGACTGGCGTTTCCAGAGTGGCTTTCTCGCCAGAAGCCTCTTCCTAAAAGAAAAACGTCCCCAAATTGTGAGCGTTGGTCCTCCCGTCTCTCCATGGGCCCTCTCAACGTGTTTGGGACACCCCAGAAAGTCGCAGCTCTTTTGGCTCATCCTCTGATGCCCGATTCCACTCATTTCATTCTTAGACCCCGCCCCTGCGCTACCACCCGCAACCTTGGCGCAGCCAGAGCCCCGAGTAGGGGCCTCGGAACGCCGGGAATGTTCCTAACCCTTGAGGAGGATCAGCAGTCCTAGATAAAACGGGACTCATCCGGGCCGGGGATACTCCCGGACAGGGTCCGCTCCGGGCCGCGCCGTCGGAGCAGCCCGGAGCGGCCCCGCCCGCACAGTGCGCGGAGCGGCGGAGCGGTGACTACAAGTTCCGGCGTGCTTTGCGCACGCTCCCCCCCTGGGGTTCCGGATGGTGAGCAGCGAAGGTAAGGCGAGCTCGCAGAGGCAGCGGCGGCGGCGGCGGAGACGGAGAGAGGCAAGCAGGCAGGCAGGGCGAGGGCGAGAGACGGAGGGAGGGAGCGAGCGAGGCAGACCAGACAGACAGACAGGCGGGCGGGCGGGCAGAGCGAGCCACCCGCCAGGCTGCGCTCAGCCTCGCTCGCAGCGGAGAGAGCAGAAGGCAGGAGGAGGGAGGGGAGGAGGGAGGAGGGAGGGAGAGAGGGAATCCAGCTACCACCACCCAAAGCCAGCGTCTGCTTTCTGTCCTCATTTCCTTTTCCCACCCAGCTCGGAGAGCAGAGAAAGGCAGAGAGAGCGAGAAATAGAGACAGGCAGACAAACAGACAGACAGACAGAGCGGGAGGGAGAAGGGCGGCGGAGGAGGAGCAGGAGGACTACGCGGGGCGCCTTCCCTCCCAGGTTTGCAATTGGGGGGTTGGGGCGGGGGTGTCCAGGGCTGTGAGAGTGTGTGAGCGGCTGGGGAAGCGAGTGGGGCGCAGATAGCGAAGGAGTAATCGTGGTGGGGGGGCGCCGCGGGAGCGGGGGGCCGTGTCCAGCGGAGTTAGCGGCGGAGAATGTGAGCCGAGGCGCAAGCCATGCTGTCAGCGACGGCAGGCGGCTCAGGGCTCCTCTACGACTCCTCTTCCCAGCAGCCGGGCGCCCGTGTTGCTGTCGCCGGCGGAAGATAGACGCCCCCCGAAACCCCTCGCTTGGCTCGGACCCACGGAGCCGGCAGCCCAGCACTCCGGTAAGTAGCGTCTCCTCCCCAGCTCTAGACGCCGTTGGGGACCGGCCGGCCAGGCTCTTTTGTGCAGCGCACTGTGGGGGGGGCCCAGCGCCCCCAGTCCGGTCCGCCGGACCCCGTGGCTGCGGTGCCCGCGGTGCGATCGGTCTTTGTTTCCACCGGGGCCCGCGGCTCGGCTGGGCTCGGCTCGAAGCCTGGCAGGCAGCGCCGGGAAGGGGGAGGGGGAGGTGGACGGGGAGGGGGGCGGGGAGGGGGGTTCTCGGGTTTCCTGGCCGCCCCGCGGCTCCCCCGGCTCGGGGGCGAGGTGCGCGCCCAGCGCTGCCGCGCACCCCCTCCTCCTTCCCCCTCCCTCCGCCTTTGGATTTAAAACTGCAATTTGCTCTCCAGCTTGCTGAGAATGTGGGGGGGGGGGGGGGATGTAGGGGGACCGTGGGAGCGGAGAACAAGGCTGGATTTTAGGATAGGCGCTGGGAAAAGGGGAGACTGCGGAGGGAGGAGCCCCTCCCCTCCAGCCCCCAAATCCCAAGGTTCCGTTGGCGCTCTGGGAGTTGAGGGGCGGGGACCTAATGACCCGGAGGGGGTGTGGGGCGGAGGAGGGATTTGGGGGCGGCCTGGCCGGAGGGGTTGGGCCGCGTGCCCGGTTACCTGGCGAACAAAGTCGGCTCACTTTTGCATAAATAAATAAATAATCGTGTATCAATACGTTTCCTCTAGGGCTCTGATTGAATCGGCCCCCTCTTCCCCAGGGGGTGGGGTGCTGAGTGACAGCTGTCAGCCCCCTAGGTCGGGAGCTGGGGTGAGCTGTTGAATCTCTGCTTTCTGGCTGAGGGCGCCTTCCCCGGCTGGGTCTGGGTCCCTGGACAGAGCCAAAGGGGCAGGGGGCTGGCTCTGAGACTAGGAAATAACCTTGCTTCCTGTTCTACAGGAAAAGGGACAGCAACCCAGAGTTTGGGGGCTGGGGATGAGGACTGATGGGAGCTGGGGGGGAGGGTTCCCCAGCAGCCTGACCCCCCAGCCTCCTGCCAGGCGAAGGGGCCAGCTGAGGGAGGAAGGATGTGGGCCTTGCTGGCCGGAGGCGGGAGCTGGGGCTGTCCCTGAGGCGGGCAGCGGGCACAGATCGCAGAGAGCAGGAGGAGGGAGAGAAGCGGGGGCGGGAATTCTCTACCGCAGACCCTAGGGGCCAGGGCCAGATGTGGAGGGGTGGGGAGTCTCCCCTCCCTCCCAGCTTGGGGGCCCTGGGGCTGGGCTGGGAGGGGCTGAGCCTGGTGCCCTCGGTTCTGCACCAGTGCTTGACTGGCAGGGCCAGCTGAATTTGGGCCCAGGCGTCACCCTGGGAGGCAGGGCTGGGCTGCACCAGCCTGGTCCCTGAGCACAAGGAGGGACCCTTGGGGGGCCTGTGCCTGTCTGGCTGGGCAGGCGTTTCCCGCTGGACCAGTTGGTGTCAGGCGGGACTTGGCCCCAGCTCCCTGGGCTGAGCTCAGGGTGTGAGGACAAGCTTTGCCTCCGGGTCAGGGTGGCCACATTCTGTCCGCTCTTGCTGTTGCCGCTGGCAGGGCAGGGGCAGGAGCCCAGGCCTGGGCAGAGTCCTGCCAGGGGCATTTGGGGTGTTTCTATTGTTGACTTGTTCCTGTTCAGTGTGGCCCGGTGTGTGTGGCTGTGTGAGCCAGGGCTGTAAGTGAAAGATTACCAGTCTGTTCACCCCCCTCCCAGCACGGGAGGAGCAGGCAGGCTGGGCTGTGGTGTTCAGCTGTGGAGGGACCCTTGAGGTAGCACATGCATGCCACTTGTTAAAACGTCTTCCTTTGAGCAGATGTATATTTATTTTCATTGTAATGGAAAATCAAACGGGATAGTAAGTTGAATTCATTTCTCCTGTGTCAATAGCTGGAGGAATCCCCAGAGACTGGTGAACTTCTGGCCCCAGAGCTCCCACCCTTCAGAGGTGGCAGTGACTAGAGAGGGTATGAGCTTTGGGAGACCATGGGCATCAACCCAAACCTGTGACTCATCTCCCACTTGGTTTGGCATCGGAGCAGGTGCTCAGGTGGGGCAGACACTGCCCCCTCCCTAGGCATCTCCAGGGTGCAGTTTGACCATTCAGTCACCTTCCCGGCCAGTGCCTAAGTTGTGCCTATTCCCCCAGGGACAGTCCCCTGGTGGGCTTTCTTCTCTGCCTGGGCTGCAGGCCCACGTGCTGATATTTATTTTCTGTACTAAAATCCATTTTTAATGCCGTTACTTTTGAAATAATATAGAGAGAAACAAATGTGATGTGTTTAAGTTGCCCTCTGTGAGTTTTTAATGTGATCTATGGCTGAGGTAGTGACGGAAGGAGCCGTTGGGCTCAGAGAAATCTGTTGTCATAGAGAAAGACTTCGCTGTTTATTATGGTTGTTGGGCTGGGGGGGTCTGAAACAAGGTCTCAGGGTCAGGGAGCCCCTGACGCCCCCTGGTAATGTGGGTAAACAGTTTAGTTTCTCAGTTTTAGTGTGTGAGGCTTCCAGGATTACTTTATATTGTTCCCCAGCCTAACTGATGGGGGCCTTTGGTGATGGGGGGGCAACACCCTCCCCCCAGGCCGTGTGCTTAGCTATTGTCGGGGAGAGGTCTCCTGCTTGCTGAGTTAAATAGAGGTATAAATATGAAGGAAGGTTAGACCTGGATTCTGAAAGATGTTAAGGGGTGGGGGCTCCAGCTGATTGTAACTGGGGCAGACTGTTCCTGACAGAAGACAGTTTGGTGGGTGCACTGGTAGAGCCCCCAGTGGGATGTCAGCTTGAAGCGTGTCTCTGTTCCTCATTGGACAGGGCTTTCCTCCAAGCAAACCTGGATTTGGTCATTCTCCTTCCTTGCTTTCTGTACCACCTCCAGGGTTACTTATGAGCCTGTGTGTGTGTGTGTGTGTGTGTGTGTGTGTGTGTGTGTGTGTGTGTGTGTGTGTGTGTATCCTCGCCTGCTCTCGGTAGGGGGGAGGGAAGAGAGGGGGTGGAGAGCGTGAGCGAGCTCCTTGTCTTCTGCCAGTCTCCCAAGACCAAGGGGTGCCGTGCCTGTGTACCAGATGCCCTGGCCCTTCTGGTCTGGCTGGGTGAGGTCAAGCAGATGCACTATTATGGGATGGAGCCAAGCTCTATCTCTGGTGGCTGGGATCTCTTGGGACAGAGAGAAGGGGCAAAGCCTAGGTGTGGTGGAGTTAGCGACTGCTAGATGAAGCAAGGGTAACATTGTTGCTAATGCCAGCAGATGCTCACACACACACACACACACAACACACACATACACAACACACACAGAGTAGGGTGGGGGGAGGAGACCCAGGTAGCTACATGCTGCTGAGGAGTGGGAAAGATAAGAGGCCAAACCTATTGAAGAGAGTGAGAGAGAAACTAGGCAAGGAATGCCAGGGTCTCTTTCAGGGCTCAGTGGTGGACCCTAGGAACCTCCGAGGGCCTGGGCTCCTCCCACTGCCTCTATCCTGTATCCAGATGCGGGCCACGCTGCCATGACTGAGGGCTAGGATTGGCTTGCGGGTGAATTATAGAAAGAAAAGTGCAAATGTCTCTGGGAAATGGGGGGGCAGGTGGGAAAGAGAAGAGGGAAGAATGCGATAGAATGAGGGAGGGAGGAGGATTCCGGGGGTCTTGACTTCCAGCATCAGAGCAGCCTTCCCTCTCTGCCCTCGGGTGTCTGGGAGCTGAACAGAGTCCTTGGGACCTGTGGGCGGGGCCTGGGCTAGGTGGGTTACTCCACAGGTTGGCAGGCACCCTGTGCTAGGAAACACCCACGTTATAAAAGTGGGGGACTTTAGCACCCCAAAGGTGTCTGTCATCATCCATTGAGATATCCCCCTCCCCAACCGAGTGCTTGACAGAAGGAATGCAGATCTAGTGAGGAGGAGCCACTCGCCCAGAGCCACAGATACTGTGGCAAGGCCAGCCTGGGACTCCTGCTCTGGTATCCTACCTCTCTGTAGCTGGAGAAGTAGATCAGCTGCAGGGGGCCTCCTTGGCACAGAGGGGGGCTGGAGCCCATTGGAGAAGAGCAGGCAGGCACCCTTGTGGCCAGAGCCCCCCTCAGGGGAGGGGGAGGCACTGCTGCCAGGAGAGTGAGGGAGGGAGGGGAGAGAAGAGGGGAAACAGTGAGTCAGGCTTCCAAGAGCTGAGGACTTAAGAGCCAGAGCTTGGAGGGAGAGGGCAGGGAGGGCTGCTCTGAAGGGGGAGCGAGAAATAGCCCAGCCAGGGGCAAGGAGAGCCATGGAGGGAGGCAGCCAGCCCCTGGCCCCAGCCCAGTGGCACTACAGGGTAAAGCCAATATGGACTTTGCCTGAGGTGGGTCAGGAAGGAGCTATATTCTGTCCCTTCTGTAACTCCTTCTCTGATGAGTCTCATTGTTGCTCTGACCCCAGGGTCCCTGGAGGATGATAGTGTCCTCCCATGGCTTCCTCTTCGGCCCCATTTTCTCTGTCAGTTGTGGGACTTGAACTGTGAACTGTTGGAGGGGGGGGTGGAGGGAACACAGCAGCATGGAAGGATGTTGGGAGGTACGCTCTTAAGAGGAAGGCTGGGTGCTGGGGCACTGTTGGAGCCTGCTGGGAATGCAAGGTAGGCAGCAGATCTCTGGGTGCGTGCCACTGCAGTAGGGGCTCCTGAGTGGGCAGGGGCACTAAGATACTGTGTGTGTGTGTGTGTGTATGGAGGAGTAGATGTGGTTTGGTAGGTGGTAGATACATTGCTTTGTGCTTCTCTGAATGGCCAGTGCCTACACTGAACCAGTGCCACACATAGCCCAAACCAGCCTCTGCTGTTTCTGGGCAGACACTAGTGTGACCCTCCCACCCCATATCCCTGCAGGCAGACAGGAGGTAGGAACGGCCTCATGGAGCTGACAGGAACTGCCAGGATAACCCTAGTGCCTGCAGCTAGGACCAGAGAAGGAAGAGGTCCCCAGAGACTGCCTGGAAAGGAGGAGGGAAAGAGCCCCTCCTGCCCAGCTGACAGGAAGCCCTGGCTCCCAGCCCCTCCTTCCCTTAAGGCCTAGCCTCTCCCAGGGTCCCTGTGTGTCTTCCATTGCCTGGGACTTAAGAATGGTGGGCTTAGGGGAGAGTAGGGATATGAGGGTGAAGCGAGACCCCTGCCTAGCCCTGTATGAACTCAGCTGCAGGTAAAGCCCAGCTATCTTTTTTCTGCTCTGGGACCCTTGGCCTGGAAGCTGAGGGGAGGGGCGGCTTCTGCAGCTGGCAGGCCTCAAGTCCCCCATCTAGTCTGCTGCTGAAACCAAAAGCTGGTCTCTCTCTCTCTCCTTCCCCACCTCCTGAGCCAGGAGAGGCCTTTGCTGACCTGGAGGAGGTAGAGAGAGAGAGAGAGAGAGAGAGAGAGAGAGAGAGAGAGAGAGAGGGCACCTTATAGAAGGACTAACACAGACAGATGGGTGGTAGAACAGATGGACAGAGACACCCACGCACAGACGAACTGAGAGAGACAGACAGATGAACTGGGACAGGGAGACACAGACAGACAGAGGTGCCGGCAGGGAGAGGCGTCAGGAAAACAGAAAGGCAGAGGAGAGACAGAGATGGGGTAAGCACAGAGAAAGATGGGGAGAGACTGAGAAACAGGAAGAGACAAAGAAAGGGGGAAACCCTGGGGCGGGGGGAGAGAGAGAGAGAGACAGAGAGAGACAGAGAGAGACAGAGAGAGACAGAGAGAGAGACAGAGAGAGAGAGACTGACTGGAGGCTACAAACCACAAACAGGAATTTGATGAGAATCTGGAAGGTGTTTTCTGCCTCGTCCCTCCCCAAACCCCCAGGCCAGCCAAGTCTCCATTCCTTCTACCCCCAGCTCAGTTTCCAGCTGCTAAAGGAGGTCAGGGCAAGGAAGCGAGCGAAGCCTTGAGCAGCCCCTTCCTCTCTGCTCTTCTGTTGGGGAGGGGGACTGCTGATGCTCTCCTAACCCCCATTCCCACACAGAATGTATGGCTCTCCTGTCTCTCAGCAAAGACCCCTTCTTGCTCACTAACTCACCCAAGGATGTCTCCTTTGTGTAAATGAATCCCTGAGGCTCCCACCTGTACATATTTTGTGATTTCTTGCCATGTAACAGGTTACATGCCTGTGCCTCCTTAGCCATCCAGGCGGTGACAGGTCTCAGGATGTGCTGTCACAGCCCAAACTCTAACACAGTCAGAGTCATACCTGAGCACAGGGGGGCCCGGTCTGACCCAGCTGGTAGAGGATCTACCTGTTCAGTGGGTAGGCAGCAGGGAAGGCAGGGGCTAACCTGGACACAGGCAGGGGCTAACCTGGACACAAATTCGGTCTGGAGGATTGGAGAGTGGGAAGGAGTTACCTGGTAAGGGTGTATGGGTATGCAAACCTGTTGTCTATCATGGAGTATGTGAGAAAGGCTGAGCATGTGTGAGAGGGGCCATGGGTATGACGGTGTGTATGTGATGGGGTGTGTGTGTGTGTGTGTGTGTGTGTGTGTGTGTGTGTGTGTGTAAGAAACTACTGTGTAGTTATCAATGTGGATGCATGTTTACGAGGCAAGGGTGTGCAGAGAGGGGCTGGGGCCATATGTGACGGGGGTTGGGTGTGGGGTTTTCCTAGAATGCACGAATCAAATCTGGGGTTCAATCTCCAGTATCGTCAGAGAAAGAAAGAAGAAACCTTGACTTCAGGTTGCCTTGACAAGGTAGTGCGCGGCTGTCCCGGGTTTTACAGAGACAAGTAGCTCGATGGCAGTGTGCATATATACATAAAAGTCTGGGGGCCCAAGGACGAGCTGCACACAGAATGGTGCCGTGTTGCACATTGTATGTGGAAGGATGTGGGTGCCTGTCTGGACTTAGGGGTGTGCATAGCTGAGGGTATAGCCGCAGGTACCAGTATGTGCCCGCTGTCCCGACTTGGATGGGTGCTTGTTTTCCAAGGCCTTGGTACTACCTGAATGGAGACAATCAGGCTAAAAACATGACAGAGGCTACCAGGGGGTTTGCAGCTGGCCACTGACCCACACAGGCAGCCCAAGGACAGACATGCCTATCCTGTCCTCCTGTTTCCTCTTGCCCAGTGGCAGTGGCTTTCAAAGGAGCCTCTATGAGGACTGTTTCTGTGTAGTTCTCCCCAGCTGCAGCCCGCGCCTCTTCAAACATGGTGACGCCCTCCAGGCAGCTTGGTGGAGGCTTCTGCTTGGACCATCTGAAGGCAGATGGGTGGGCTAAGAGTCACTGCTGCTCCCCAAGGATCGAAGAGGTAGCTCTGTTCCCGCAGCCGAGGCACAGGTGGGGACAGATGGACATTGTGGTCCTAGTACAGATACCCCAAAGCAGGGAGTTTCTGGGGTGGGGGTGCAGTCCCCAGGTGAGCCCCAGAGACTAGGACTCTGCCTTTCATCTTCTTTTTTTTTTTTTTTTTTTGTTCTTTTTTTCGGAGCTGGGGACCGAACCCAGGGCCTTGCGCTTCCTAGGCAAGCGCTCTACCACTGAGCTAAATCCCCAACCCCTGCCTTTCATCTTCTTAGAAGCCTATCCCCTTCCCCTTAACTACTGTTCCCTAATAGTCCTCCAAGCACAGGACCTCTAACTGTAGCCTCCACTACATCTAAAATATACAAGCCCCCTAGTGTATGCTTACATCTCTAACAGCTCCAGATCACAGCTGAATGTACCTACGAGCACTCAGCCCCAACACTTCTACACACAGCCACCCAACACCGGCAGCTCTTTGATAGCCAACTGTCTCACGTGCACATAGTCCACACACCCCCAAATGCAAACACCACACAGCTACCCTCGTACCAGAACACCTCCTCAAACACCAGGAACTTCATTCTAATCCTGCTACCCTCCCTCTTGTGCGCCGCATAAACCTCCTCGTATCTCTGATACCAGGGACCCGTACTTGCCCTCCCTGTACATAGTTCTAAGGCACCTCCTCAGATACACTCAATCTCCTTACCTCAAAACAGGAGCTCCTGCAACATTCTCAGAGTCTCAGCCCCACTTCCGCCCCAACACCTCCGCCCGCATCCATACCCAGTTCAAGTCACTGTAACCTGTCCAGGAATATTGCTACATCTTCTTTCCAAACACAGCACACAACCAAACCCTGGTTTTTATGACTCCCAGACACCCCAACACACAGCTTCTAACACATCCTCCAGAACATCAGAACCTTCTTCAACCTCAACACTTTGTCAGTATACCCAAGACCTGCCTACAGCCCCCATGCCTTCTCACGTGCACAGATTTCGCATCCAACATCTCCCTTACACACACCTTTACCCTTAGCTAAATTTTGCCTACCTATAGATAGGCAGGAATCCCTACACCTTCTCAAACACCCCTCCCCAGTGTGCATGTACACACACACACACACACACACACACACACACACACACACACACACACACCAAAAGCTCCTCATATCCACATTTCTCTCATTTACAGACAAAGCCTCAGCTCTCGGGTAACTCCAAATGTCCTCATAGCTTCTAGTACCTTCCGTAGCATGCATGCATGTGCAAGCATTGACGTTCCTCACAGGTTCCCACTCTTCCCCTTCCAGATCCCTAGCAGCGCCCCTAGCTCTGATTCTAGGCTCAACCCTGGAAAGGCACACGGACACTCCTACATCTTTCTCCAGACACATTCTGCTTGTCTATAACATGCACAGCCTTGCCTAGTCGCCGCCCTGACCCATTCGCCCCTTTGAGCTTCCCCGGCACCCCATGATACCCTGTCACACACCCCGCCTTAGCCTCATTTCTAGGCAGCCCTCACTCCCACCAGCCACACATTCCAGCACACCCTCCCCCACCCAGCTCCTTACCCCGAGACAGCCTTTTCACACGCACTGCTGTGTCTACTGCCCAAGCCTCCTCCACTTCCCAGAGCCTCCTCTGCCTGGGGAGCCATCTCCACCCCTCACTGCCCGAGGCCTTTCATTCCTGGACAGTGAGGCTGGACATCTGGTTCAAAGCTGCCCCCCAGATCCTGGGCTGTGGACACACTGGCCTAAGCTTGGAGGGTTGAGCCCCTTTTGGGAATAGGCAGAGCCACTTGGCACCTGGTCACCCTGGACTCTCAGCCAAGAACTCTTTGAGTACCTAGCTTTGCCTGGGCTCTGGCATGCATGTCCGGGGTAGGGGAAGTTACTCCCACTTCTCAACCCTGCCAGATTCCCCCACCCATACCTGAGAGGGACGGGGCTTTGGGAGGGGGAGGGGGAGAGTGCAGGCTTGATGAGCCCTACAGATCTAGGCTGTGGGGCTCGGTCTCCCTGGGAGTTAGTTCCGACAGTGAAGGTTACTTTACTAGATGCGAGATTTTAAACGGAATCTCCACCATCTGTTCCACCCCCTAATTACAGATGCACAGAATCCGCCTCAGAGGGCAGCGAGAGGGGAGAGATTTAGAGCCCGAGCTGCTTCTGCCTGCTTTAAGGATGGAGAGACTGGGGTGGGGGTATGGGTATTACAGCGTCCACCCAACCCCCCAAACTCACTTCTCTCCTGAGGGTCTCTGGTATCTCTTGCTTAGAGAAGGCTGATAGAGGACTTCCCTGACCCCCAAGTTCTAAAAGAGGAAGCAGCTATATTGCTGTGGAGGGGGCACCCAAAATATTGCCTGGGTCCCAGTTTAGCAAGTCCAAGGTTGCAGCCTACATTAGGGCCTTAAAAAATTGAGAGGGCCCACCTCCTCCTGCCTTTGTGCCCTTGGGAGTCACAGGCACCAGCTTGACCCAGCTGTCTGCCCACCCAGGGATTGGTGAGACAGAAAAGGGAGTCATAAGTGAGATGGGGCGGCCAGGCTCTGGCACTCCAGACACAGGCAGGCATTTCCACGGTTACCAGGTATGCTCCTACACAGTCCGCCTTGGTACAGCCGGTATGCCTGCCCCTTGCTGGAACGGTGGTCTGTGGGATCGGTCAGTCCCAAGGGAGAGAGGGTCTGAGGGATGTGGGGTTACACCATGAGGATGGGCCTGTCTTTGTCCTTGGCACAAGGGACCTGGGCCCCTGCTTGCTTGGTGCTGGTGGTGGCAGCAGCAGTAGGTACACTGCGGTAGACTCTGGAGCAACCACTGCGGGGAGAAAGGGAGAGAGGTTGGGCTGGAGGAATTTTAAAGATTGCTGCAGGCAGGAGGGTCTCGGAACCCCGTGGAGCGGGCAGTCAAGCAGAAGTAATCCTATCGCTGCCTGCCTGGAGGAGTGGAGAGGAATGGGGGGCGGTGTTCTGAAAGAGGACAGGCTATTGCCCCTCGGCCACTGCAGCCCCTGCCCCAGCCAGCCCTGAAAGGAACCAGGGACTCTTCAAGTCCTTCCTGAGGAGGCATCGGGTCTTCACCGTCCCACCCACCATGCATGGCATGAGCCCCTTGAGGACCAATGTCACAGCTGCTCTACTCCCACCTTAGAGTCTCATTAATAATGCAGCTCAGCGGTAGGAGCCAAGCCTGCCCCTAGTCACCTTGGGTCACGCAGTGTGGTACCTCTAGCTAGCAGTCCTGTGGCAGAGCCCCTCTCCCCTCCAGCCTGCTTCTTTCCTGCTGTGTGAGCCTGAGTCAGCGGCCTAGCCACTCTGGATTGGGACCTTGGCTAAGGAGTATGGAATAGCCCAGAAACCCCCTCGTCCTTTTGTCCCACCTCCCAGCTTTCACAGGCTAACTGGCAGTCAGCTCAGCCAATCCAGTCTGGGGAAGGGATGGCCTGCTCTCCAAAGGCCTCACCTTCTGGCCCCTCCATTTTTCAGATGGAGTAACCGAGTCCAAAGGCAGAGAGGATGGTCAAGGCCAGCCAGCAGATGAACCCCCTCCTTCCCGCCCCATTCTCCTGTCACTCAGGCTCTTCTGAGCCTTAGCTCAGCTAAGAGCAGGGCCTGGGTGGGGGGGGCAGGCGGGGGATGTTTGGGAAAGTGGTTGCGGCTGAGAGGTTGCCATGGCGATACTGCAGGATGCCGAGCAGAAGTGGGGGTCCCACAGGGTCTCTGGGGCCCCCAGCTCTACACCTCTGTGGGCTTCTCTTCCCATCTCCTGTCCCCCACCTAGATGCCTGTCAGGCGGCTTCAGTGACAGGCTGGGTGGGTGACAGGTGGTGCAGGTGATGGGCTGGGTGGGTGACAAGCCTGGGTGGGTGACAGGTGGTGCGGGTGTGAGGCAGGCAGGTGACAAGCTGGGTGGTGACGGGCTCTGTGGATGACAGGCAGGGGGTGTGGTTGTCGAGGATGCCTGGCTGGTGGCCTGTTGCGGCCCCCCTACCCTCATGCGTGTGCACACATATAGACTCTGGGCTCAGAGCTTGGGGCTAAGATACTAATGAGGCTTATTACGCATGGAGGGGCAGGTGCCCGGGCTCACTAATGAGAAGCCCTTAACGAATAAGGGAGACAGCTGAGGGGCTTCCAGGAATTTGGCTGGCCCTCCTGGGCTGAGACTCTGAGGGTCCCAACCTGGCTTAAGAAGGTTGGTTTCGGGGTTGGGGATTTAGCTCAGTGGTAGAGCGCTTGCCTAGCAAGCACAAGGCCCTGGGTTCGGTCCCCAGCTCCAAAAAAAAAAAAAAAAAAAAAAAGAAGCTGTTAAGAAGGTTGGTTTCATCCTCCAGTCACATCCAGATCCCTCCTTGCTTTCACCTCTGGCCACTTGGAATGTTAATATAGTACTAGGGCACAGTTATGAGAGCAGCCACTGTTCAGGCACTCACTGTGTGTCAGGCACTGTGCCAAGCCCTATGCCTGCCTTTACTCGGCTGGACTCAGCAGTCCTGTGAGGGAGGCCCTGCAGCCCCATTTTACAGATGCAAAGTCCGAGGCTGAGAGAACGTATGGGAATTCACACAAGTTAGGGGTACATCTGGGGCTTTAATTTGGGCCCCTGTAGCTTGTCCTCTAAACCACGGTAATCGGTAATGTCCAAGCCGTGTGCAGACACCCACCCCCCAGAGTCTCAGTTTCATTGATCCACAAAATAGACACAGGAGGGAGAATAATTGTTGGGTTTTCGTTGTTGTTGTTGTTGTTGTTGTTTTGTTTTCAAACATAACTGGGTGACTTCAGTCTCTTTCTGCTAGTTACCTGGCCATCTCACCACATGTGGTCCAGACTCTGTTGACTCCCTCACCCTGGAGAGAGGGAAGTGCTAAGTGTTGAAGGGGCTGATCTGAATGGAGAATACCTGGTCTATCAGAGCCACTTCCTGTAATGTGTGGTGGGGCCCAGAGGGGAATAGAAGCCACCTAAAGTCACACACCCCAATGAGCTGTAGGGCCTCTCAGGATCCCAGGCCTTCAGGTCTGTTGAAAGGGTGCGGCTTAGCGTGGTAGTGGAGCTGGGAGGCACCGCCTCTTGGGTCCCACCCAGCAGCCCAGCAGCCTAGTTTCTTCCCTAGAGGCTTGGAGCCCCCCAGCTCTTGGGAGGGTGCAGGATTGTTGGCCAATTCTTTAGGGCCATGCCCCCTCCCATCCATCTGAGTCCCTAGTGTCAGTTAAGCCCCTCCCTTTGGTACCCGTTGGGGTGGAAACTCCCTGGCAACAAGCTGATGGATGGGTTGGGGCCTTGACATTGGCCTGGGGCCACAGCACAACCCTGGAGGGACCAGGCTGGGACTGGGGGACTTTGAGGGGAATTTGAGGGAGAAGAATGAACCTCATAAATCTTGGAGCCTCTGGTTCCTCTTCAACCTTAATCTCTTACCAAACCTGCTCTCCGGCTGCTCATCCTGTGTTGCTGGGAGTCGAGAGCCCACCTGCCCATTCACTTCCACCTCTGAGGAAAGCTTACCCCTCTGACATCACACTCACGGGAAAGACAGGGAGGCAGCACTGTGGCTAGGCAAAATGAAGAGGCCTCCGGCGCCTTGTGGTGGGTAGGGAATGCAGAAGGCGTCCTTCCCTCAGTTTCCCCAGCTGGTAGCTCAGCTCAGTCCGGAAGAGCTGAGACCAAGAGGATTTCACAGATGCAAGACTCAGAGTCTTAGTCTGAGAATCCCTCCCTCCCCCAGTCTTGAGAAGAGAAGCATAACCCTGTCCTGCAGGCCCCGAGACCTGGAGGTGAGCCCTAGAACCCAAGCAGGGTGTGTGCTGAGGTCAGGCTAGGGCGGTGCTTGGTAGCCCGCCTGGGAAAGCAGGCTTCAAGGAGGCCAGAGGAAGGGTGGTGGTTTGCCTGGGGGGTGGGGGCTGGGGAGCCATCTTTGGTTGGAAGGCATGGGGTCTGGCTTTCCCACAGGCCCAGGCAACTGTAGGCTGCAGTGCTGAGGCCCTCTCAGCTCCCCAGGGAACCCGTTGCTGCTGGGCCTTGGGGACCCAGGCGTCCTGGCGGGTGAAGGCGGGTCTCCAGCAGGCGCCCTGCCAAACCCCGCAGCCTGCTCACCAGGAATCTTGTTGCTGAGAGATGGAAAATCCCGGCTGGGCCTGCAGCTCATCCCTCCCCTCCGGGGGGAGGAGGAGGGGCCCAAAGATTCCTTCCTGTACCCCCCCTCTCCCATCTGGGGCAGAGCCCTCCTTGGCAGTGGGTGGGGCTGGGGGGCCCAGGACAGGCCTCTAAGGTTCAGTCACATGTCCTGCAGCCCTGCCCAGTCCACAGTGGGCACCAGAGCACTCCGGAGGCTGAATGAGCCTGTTGCAGCAGGGGAGGGGGTGGGGGTAGGATGCCAAGGGCCAGAAGGGGACTGAGTGGGGGCTGGGGGCTGGCCCTGGCCCCACTGGCTCCCCCAGGGTGGAGGGTGAAGAGTTGGTTCTCTCTTTGGACAGGAAGACGAATGATCCCATTATGGGAGCGTGATTTTATTCCACGTGTCACAGAGTCTGAGATTAACTTGCTCACCAGTCTGTGACAAACCCCTCACACCCACACACACACACACACACACACACACACACACACACACACACACACACAGTCACAAACAAGCATTGCTATCTGCATACAACCCATAGCACGGCTCGCACACTAGCACCCTCTCGGATACACCAAAGCCTCAAGACCCAAAGCTTCAAAGTAGTGAGTCCTCAGAGGAAGGCCACCCAGCTCTACAAATACAAACAAGCAGTTCAAGAGGTCTGTTGCATGCAGCCCTTAAACACGCACAGTCAAGGACACACGGTAACCTATAGACACAGATAAACTTCGACACACAAAACCAGACACTGCCACCCAGACAAGCATAGACCCACAGCCACACTCTCAGACAAAGGCCCTGGATACATACAGACAAAGACAAGCGCAGACACATGGCTGGCAGGGCTCACACAAGCACAGGCGTGCACACCCCGGACATAGACAAAGACAAATAAATGCCCAGAGGTTTCGCTGTGGACAGATGTGGAGGCGCTCGCACATCTGGGCCTCTTTCTCAGCCTCCCTGCCGAGGAACATAGTGATCTGGCACCTGAGAGGCTCTGAGGAATCTTCTGCTCCAGGAGAGCCCCCAACCTTTGTCCCCCCCACTTCTGGCACTAAGCCTGTGGCAGAGGCCACCCCAGCCACACCCTCCGCAGAAGCCCTGGCACCTCTCAAACTTCTGCATTGTTCACACTCACAGGGACACCCTCTTCTCCCATGCAGTCTTACAACAGTCCCCCTTGCAGTCTCACCCCCTCAGTCGTGTTCCTCCTCCCCTGTCTTCGTCAGTCATTCCTCCTTCCTGTAGACACGAGCAACTCCAGTCAGGTACAGACAGCATCCTCTCTGTGGGGATTGTAGGCACACATACATAGTTTTCCTCACTTAGATGCTTTTGCAGGCCCACAGTCCCTATGGCTTCCTTGCATAGCGCTTCCCTCCTCCCACCCACCCCCCCAGTACCTCCTTGCCTTCTTACACAGGTTAATTCACAGAATGCAACACGCGTGTATTGTCACCTCTCACACACGCATGCGTGCACACACACACACACACACACACACACTTCCTGAGCCTCCCGTTACACTCCTTCCTCTGTCTCCCACAAATACTCCCCGCTGCCAGGAGTGGAGCCCTGCTGTAGATTAGGCCCTCGTGGCTTTTGTCACTTCTCCTCACTCCGTCCTTGGCCTTCCTAGCCTCAGTCTCTCCTCCACCTCCAGCCCTGCATACTGTGTACTGCGGCCTTGTATTCTTTTGTCTTTTTTTTTTTTTCTTTCTGTTTAGTCAACAAGTGTATGGGAGCACTCATTCGCTTGACACATACTGCATACTGCTTGAACACTGTTGATGGGCCCATGGAGGTTGGTGACAGAGACAGGCCTAGGCTCTTCTTGTTCCAAGTTTTGTGACCAACCTAGCAATTTGTTGCTTCTCTCTCTTTCTACTAGACTGGAAGGTAAGCCTTGATCTTGGCTATTGGGGGATATGTATGAAGTCCTAACAGGAGCGCTGTGGAGGAGCGGTCCAGCTAGAGGGAACAGAGTGTACAGAGCCTTAGGGGAGCCAGAAGTTGAGGTGCTGAGGGGGTGTCATACAATTCGGAGAGCTTCAGAGAGGGCAGAATCCAGGTGACACCCAATGGCCGCCCGACTCAGAGAGTGGAGATTTTGTCCAGTGAGCCACAAGAAGAGACAAAGCTTTTAGCTTCGGGATCTGGATTGGGGCAGAATGGAGGCAAAGAGCTGGGAAAGTTTGGTTCTGTTTGGTCACATGATGGCCCTTGCTCAGAGAGGCCTCAGAGCTTTGAACCTGGAAGCACACTGATCCTTGTCTGTAGATGAACCTCTGGATGTTTTTTTAGACAGGGTGTCGCTGTATAGTCCTGGCTGGCCTGGAACTCACAGAGCGCCTGCCTCTGCCTCCGGAGTGCTAGGAGACCTGGCCATCTTGTTTTCAGATAAGGTCTCCCCCCTGTAATTCAGGCTAGGCCAGAATTCACTGAATAGCCCAGGAACCTGCGGTGTTGCTTCAGCTCCCTGGGATCACGGGCTGCCCGGGACTGGGAGGTTTGAGCAGTACAGGCAGGAATTGCTCCTGGTCTCACGTAGAAGCCTGCAGCATAGAAATGGAAGCTCGCCTACAGACGAGGAGGATCAGTGCTGTGAGGCTTCTCCAAGCAGGGGCTGTCCTGTGAAAAGGGGACCTCGTGCTGGGCTTGTAGATAGCCAGTCAATAGTCCGGTCAGATATCAGCTGGATGTGATGGAGGGCATCAGAGGAGATCCACTCAGCACCTACTGAGTGCTGGGTACCATGCCAGGTGCTGGGGCAGCGCCACTGATAACGTTATCAGGCAGATGGTAGAAAGTGCCCTGGCAGGTGGAGCATCCTGATTGCTTAAAGGAGGCAAGGGTCAGGACCCTGAGTGGCCTATGGAGCGAGGGGTGAACTGGTAGAATCAGAGCAGGCCAGGGTTGGAGGAGGAGCTCCAGGTAGAACCATTCATTATCTGTCATCAAATGCCAGAGGGCAGGAACTAAGAATGGGGTGTCCTTCATCCACCGTTGGGTAGGCCACAAGGTGATGGAGTTGTGGCTTGGGGCTGTAGAGGAGAGGGGTCAGTCAGTGTGGAGCTGGACTTCACTCAGACTCTAAGGTAACATGAAATGTGGCCACTGAGAGTCAGCTTCGGGCCCACCGCATGCTTGCCCTGGCCTCAGTTTCCCCATATGTGAGGTAAGCTGTTATCTTGTGTGGGAGGAAACTGGCATCATAAGGGTTGGGCTAGCCAACTGGAGTGAACATCTTTGGCCCGGGTTCTCAGTAGTGCTTTCTCTGGGTGTTCTGTGGCAGGGAAGTGAGCGAGGAGTCTCCAGGAGGGATTTTAGGCACCTTGAAGAGAGGCCAGGGCCCAGCACAAAAGACAAAGGACTTCCTGTAATCTGACTCCAAGCCCTAGAGAGGACCCAAAAGAGAGGGCCTATGTTGGTCCCTCTTGCACCCTGCTCTAACTTGACTGGCAGTGGATATAGGGCAAGGGCCATGTGCCCAGGAGGACACAGTTGTCTAATCTCTGACCTGGGCTGTGTGAAGACCCTTCCTTCCACTGGCCGAGGAGCAAGGGTCAGGAATCCTCTTGGGGCAAAGAGGCAGGTGACTGTCTTGGGGAGGTACGCTCTGCTGTGATCTTTAGGGATGGGGTTGTAGTAGTGTAAGGCAAGTGATATGTTACACATACTCCCCCTCAGCTGCCCTGGATCCAGGCTGTGAGGGGCCCTTTAAGCCTCTCACCTGTGAGGTGGGGCTGGGAGAATTAATTTCCTGTGCTATTTTAATTTTACTGTATTTAATTTGCTGTTTATTTTAATTAATTAACGGAGTTAATCTCTTATTCTAACTTGCTGCCACTGGTTCTTCTTGCCTTTCAGAGGGGTAGAAGGCCTGGCCAGGTGATAACTGGGTTAGCTTTGGGGAAAAGAGGGGCTCTGGGGAACAGGTCTCCCCGTTTACCTTTCCTATCTCAGGGTGTCCTCCATGGCCCCTGCTTCTTCCCCAGGGGGCTCTCCCAACCCCTTTCCCTTCCAGACTGGCATGGAGTATAAGCATAGTTCTGTGACCCTGAGAAGCCTAAGTTGAACCTGCCTGTATTCTTCAATACACAGTTTCGGTTCCATGGGGTTGTAAGAGGGAACATGCTTTGGGTGGTATTTTGAGGCTGTTGGAGAACTTTTGAGGCAGGAGGATGTCAGTTTTTACTAATAGCTGTCCGCCCTACCTGGTGGTCAGATGACATACTCAATGTACAGCCAGACCTCTAGATTTCCAGCATGACCAAGCTCCTCTGACACATCTGTGGATATGACCTCAGTCCCTTATCAGTGATAGGGGACAGGATTACCCCAGTTGGTCAGCATGAAGAAAGTGAGGCTTCTGAGAGGGCCAAGTGACTTGCCTGAGGTCGCATAGCAACTAAGAGAAGGAAGACCTGGATTCAGGCAGTCACCTTTTTCGGGTGGAAAGGGTTAACAGTTGGAGACCTCTTAGAAGTTGGCAGAAGGTTGAGGCCAGGACCACTGGCTTGGGAAGATGTGGGACAGCAGCAGAATCACAGTGGACGAGGCTCCTGCTGCTTCTCTATTTCCCTGAGTTCCCCCCCCCCCCCCCCCCCGTGTTTGGGACTGAGGTGCTCTGTAGAACCCTGGCACTGTAGAACCTTCAATGGCAAAGTAGAGCCCTGCTTTCATTAAGTACTCCCCCCCATCTCCCCCACCCCACCCCACTCCCCCCACCCCCTACCCTCCCACTCCCCCAACCTCCCCCCCCCCCCGCCCCAGCTGAGGACCGAACCCAGGGGGCCTTGCGCTGCTCTACCACTGAGCTAAATCCCCAAACCCTAAGTACTTTTTAAAAAATCTGGTGCTAAGAATTGAAACCAGGGCCTCGTGCACACTGAGCACGCTCTGTCCCACCGAGCTGCTCCCACACCCTCCGCTTTACTCAGCAAACACTCAGAATTTTGCAAGTAGATATTCACAGAGCTCTCACCTCTGTTGTCCTTGTTTAATACCCCGTCTGCCTCCCTCCCTCCCTCTCCGCTCTCCATGGACTGTTTTCTTTCTTTTTAGTTAACCGTGATCACTTGGAGTCCAGAACTATATTAACTGGAAGATTCTGGAGATAGACAGTTCATAAGTTTTAAGCACTTTTGTTACAGTTATTATATTGTAAGCATTCTACTATATTGTTGTTGATCTCTTCGGGTTCGTAGTTTATAAACTAAACTTGAAAGCGTGGGTATCTGTAGGGGTTGGTGTTGTTCACACAGTCTTAGGCAAGTCTCCTTAACTTACCTCCCAGATGGGGGTAGGGGGTATCGGGCAGGGGAACAACATCCCGCATCCCGGAAGCAAGGCTTGGAAGAGCTTCAGATCTGTTCAAGGTCCTACAAAGCCAGTGCCTTTGAACTTTTGGGATCCTGTAATCAAGGTTCTCATTTTGAACCACCCTGTTATCCTTCTCCCTCAGAGAAGGTGCTTTACCCTTCAGAGTGGTGCTTTAAGTTAGTGGGTAGCTCTGAGCCTCCCAGTTAGGCTAAAAGGCAGAGTTCACCATCTCAAATATTTGAAAGGGCGGAGATAGCCCACGACGACTCAAGGTCAGGTAGGAGGACCCAGGAGTAGATAGCACCAGGTATCCCTGGCTAAGGATCCTTTGTGGACCGTGGTTCCACTGCTGCACTGGTGGCTACCAGAAGGGGGTCCAGGGGAATCTATTCTTCTCAGAAAGTCCCTTGTCCCGCTGGAGGAATAACATTGATGTGCATGAATGGTTCTCAGGAGAGAGTCCCACCCCAGAGCGCAGGAGGAGGGGAATGGCAAGGGTGGAAGGAGGGCTGTGGCAGCCCTAGTGCTGGACAGCCTGGGTTTTAAATCCTAGGCATGAGGCTAGAGAAATGGCTCAGGGGTTAAGAACACTTGTTGCTCATTCACAGAATCCAAGTTCAATTTCCAATCCCCATGTTGGGGAAGCTCACAGTCATCTGTAACAACGTAAGATCCAGAAAACCCAGTACCATCTTTTGGCCTCTGAAGGCATCCACACACACAGACAATAGACTTGTGGTACATGGCCTTGATGTCAGAAAAATGGACGTAGTAGTAGCTCTCCCCACCTTTTGAGAGTTGAGGATTTAGTTAATTTAACAAGTAATACAGAGAGAGCCTCCTGGGTACCACACAAGTTTCCAACCACTACAGATAGTAAGGGGCTGAACATTTCAGCTGTCTTCTTTTCATCATAATTTGGAAAGAAGTGTGTGTAGGGGGGCCATTCAGAAAGGAAGAACTGAGCGGGCTGACGCTCTTTGGACGGAGATGAGCGACACAATAAAATGTCACAGTGTGGGCTGGTGTTCACCAAGGGCTTAGAGTGGAGCGCCACAGTCAGGAGGTAGAGCGTGTATCACCCTCATTCGCAGGTAGGAAATGGGTTCCAAGAGGCACAGTGACACCCCCCACGTAACACAGCTAATCAGAAAGTCACACGTGTGTGTGTGTGTGTGTGCACGTGCGCGCGCACATGTGAAACAAAGAAAAGGAAAAAGCTACGTAGTAGGGATGGGGTTACCTTTTCTTTTTCCTCCCTCCCTCCCTCCCTCCCTCCCTCCCTCCCTCCCTCCCTCCCTCCCTTTTTGGAGACAAATCTCTCTATACAGCTCCGGCTGTCCTAAACTCATTCTGAAGACCAGGATGACTTGGAACTCAGAGATCAGCCTGCTTCTGCTTCCTACATGTGGGGATTAAAGACATGGGCCACCACCAGCTGGCTCCAGCTACATTTCTTATTCACAAAGATTCAAACTAGTTGGGGGCTGGGGTGGGGGTAGAGCTGATCCAGCAGGAGGAGGAGGAATCCCTTGTCAGGAGAGGGAGAGGGGACAGGAAGAGCAAAGAAGGGATGGAGGAGGAGAAGGCAGGCGTGCGTGCGTGCGTGCGTGCGTGCGTGCACGCGTGCACGCGTGCACGCATGTACATGCGCACACATGCACATGCATGCTCTTGCTCGAAAAGGGAGCAGGGAGAGAGACTGACTTTCGAAGTCCAGCCTGCCCTCGAATTTAGACTGCTGCAGTCCTCCTGCATTGACCTCCTAGAGCTTGACTCACAGATTTGAGAACTTGGGAAGCAGGGATCAGACTGAGTGAGAACTTGGGAAGCAGGGATCAGACTGAGTCTGTATCGGCTCCCTGCTGTGAGCTCAGGTAAAGGAGAGTGGAATGTGATCCCGCAGGAATGCTCCCAGGACTGCTGGGGCTTAAGCTAAGGGTGGAGTTGACAGAGATGGGGGCCCATAACATTTTAGGCAGGGCCCAAGCACTAGCCTTGGGAAGAAGTGGCCCAGTGAGGAAGGGTTGGGAGGGCTAGTGGCCTCGGCATTTGAGGGGTGACAGTAAGAGGCTTAGCTCATGATCAGGAAAGGAAATACAGCAAAGCCATTGACTGGGTAGGCTCTAGAGTTCACCTAACCAAGCTGCTTCCTGCCCACTGTCCTTGAAGCACCTGACCCTAGTACAAGATAAGCCGAGAGCAGTATAGTACCTGGAACACAGGCAGGCAGACATAAGTTCAGTCCTCAGGTAACACAATGCGTATCTGGGGTTAGGCTCTTTTAGGACACAAAGCAGTGAACAGAACTGATGTATTAACAAAGCGTCCCCCAAAACTCTCCCTTCAGTGAATTTACACAGAGAGTAGACCACACAAAGGCAGGTAGAATGTATGGTTTGTTAGCTGTCTAGGCATGGTGGCATCTATCTGTAATCCTAGCCCTCGGAAGGTTAAGGAAAGAACATCATGAGTTCAAGGACAACCTGAGCTATATAGTGAGACCGTCTCCAACACAAACAGAACGAGTGTGTGTGTGTGTGTGTATGTGTGTGTGCGCGCATGTGTGCATGTGTGTAGTTTATTAGAAGGTTATTAGAAGTACCAAGGAGGAAAGTGAAGCAGCGTGGCACCTAGAGAACACAAGATTGCAAGGGTGCCCCGAATATATGATTTTTGTTTGTTTGTTTGTTTTTTGAGACAGGGTTTCTCTGTGTAGCCCTGGCTGTCCTGGAACTAAGTTCGTAGACCAAGCTGGCCTCAGACTCAAGAGATCTGCCTGCCTCTGCCTCCTAAGTACTGGGATTAAAATGTGTGCCACCACCGCCCAGCTGGATCTTTTTTTTTTTTTTTTTAAAGCAAGGGTCTCACTGTGTTGGCCGGGCTGCTGTGGAACTCCTGGCCAGCCACTCTACTGCCTCAGCCTCCTGGGTATCTGGAAGTCTGGATGCATACCATCACTCTTGGCACAGATGATAATTTGAAATAAACTTATAGAGGCTGTGGTAATTATATAGAATTTTTTGCAAATTTTATTAGAACACCCCCTCACACACATACCCACACACACAGAGTTTACAAGTGATTTATCCTTCATGACTATCAATGTGAGGTGTAGATAATTGCTGTCCCCATTAGTAAGGTGGGGACACTGAAGTTCAAAGGGAAAAAAAAACCTGACTAGCCCTTGACTCCCTGAGGGTCCGTGTGGTAAGGGGACAATGAGAGTGGAGTAGAGACAAGAGAAACACTAAGGTAAAGCCAGTGTCCAGACACAGGGCCAAGCTGGATAGTTCCGGAAGTGGCCTACTTCCTAGAGCCAGGAGTATGTATAGTCAGTACACTTCAGCCTGGTCTGTTCAGGGTGAGCTAAGAGAGGCTGGACTGAGGACTAACTCTAAGGGCAGAGCAGGGGCAACCGGCTAGGCCTGAGGCCTGGGTGATCTGCCAGCAGGGTCAAATGTGTCCAGAACTGAGTGAGTCTGTGGGTGGTATTCAGATGAGAGGGAAGGGTGAAGTGTTCAGCAGGCCCAGGCTGGCTGTGAAGGCCTACTGAATTGTCAGGCCAGAGGCCCTAGTCTTGATGTTGTCCTCAGCATTAAGGCAAAGACAGTCAGGAGATGGGATTTGAGTCTTTGAAGGAGATGGGCATGGGAAGCCCACCAAGAAACCTCCACAGCTGAGTATGTGATGAGGTCAGGCCAGAGACATTTAGGTTGGCAGAAAAAAATAAGACCTGAGATTTCGTACTCTTGGACATTGGCCTTGGGTCCTTCCTAACACTGGCCCCTTCTTTTCTTGTCTGTACCTCTTTTCTCATTTTAGATTTTTAACTTTTGGGGATACGGATCCATTTTGAGAAGATGACAGAGCTAGGGCCTTCTCTCCGGATAAATATAAGAATGATTTGGCTAACATTTTGTGACAAAATCCGTGCATTAAGCTGGAGGGTCAGCGTGAGTAAGAGCGGCACCAAGCACTAAGTGCTTATTCTGGGCCTGGTGCTTCGTGAAGCCTATTTGTTCTGATTTGTGGCTGAGGAGGCCGAGGAGGCCGAGTGACTGCTCAGGGTCACAGCTGGAAGGTAAGACTGAGTCTGTCAGCCCGGACATTAAGGTTGTAACGCTCAGGATTCTAGGACCAAGTGGGGAGGAATGGCAGGGCCCAGGACAGGCCTGGAGGATTCTTAAAGCCATGGAGAAGTTGGAGCCAGGGGTAGGGAAAAGGGCAGCATCAGTGGCAGCTTAGCCCTGAGGCATGAGAGGCATCAGGGGATCTGAGGTGGAGAATGGGAGTTAGAGTTTTTAAGCCCTCTGGCCTGGCTTCTGGAGTCTGCCTTGTAGAGGCCTACAGCTAATGGAAGTCTGCTGGGAAAAGGGTGCTGTGTAGGCTACTCTAACTTCATGACCTGATTATATTCAGCTGGCTGGCAGAGACGGCCTTATCCCTGACCCTTTGACTCAGTTCCAGTGCTGTCTCTGGAATCTACCCTCCCGCCCTCCCTGTGCCAAGGCCACTGAGAACGGCCAACGGGCCTTGAACTCTCCGGGGGAATGTAGAAGTAGAGAGACTCCATTCCAGAGAAGACACCCGGGGTCATCTGATGAGATCGCAGTGGGCTCTGGAACCCAAGCTGCTTGGGACCCACACGAGGTTCTCATTGTCTCCGCCTAGAAGCACAGTGAGGAGTGAGAGAGCTTAGGCTAGGCAGGCTGAATTATGGGTTTGTGGGGAAATGTACTTGGTTGTCAAGAACAGGTCTATTTGTAAAGAGTCAGGCCATTCGTTCTGTCGTGGTACTTTGAAGGTAGTCTGGGACACCGCATAAACAGGTGACTATGCTGTGCGCCAGTCAACTTCACTTATAAAATAGACAACAGGTTGGATTTGGCCCATGGGCTGTGATTTGCCGCCTCCTGGTGAAAAGCCTTATTCTTTCTGAAGGATGTGCAGGTTTTAAACTAATATTAGTGATCTCCGAGCAAGTAAGTAAGTGTGATGTACCGGGCAGGTCGACCTGGAAGGTGACCTTGGACTAGAGGCAAGTGTGTTTTCCCAGCACTAGGAAAGTCCAGGCACGAAATGTCAGGTTTGAGGTCAGCCTGGGCTACGCAGTGAGTTCCACACCAGCCTGGGCTACAGAATAGAGTCATGTCTCAAAAAGAAGCAAGAACAACCAAACATTAGCAGTGGCTGAAAATACTTAAAAATCTCTGGCTTCGTCTAAATTCATGGGGGAGCATGGGGCGTTGAGATTTAGACCCCTTGCATAAGGCTGTGGTCTGGATTGGGGAAGTGGGTGATCACCCACAGATAATGATCTGGAGCTGGCGGAATTTTGGTCATAAGCCAGAACACCATCCGATCTAGAACAGGGCAGTCTAATAAAGCACAGTGGCGAGAACTAAAAATTCTCTAATATCTGTCTTTTTTTTTTTTTTTGTCTTTCATCTCTCTTTTTTTTTTTTCTTTTCTTTTTTTGAGGCAGGGTCTTACTGCACTGCTCTATCTAGCCTGGAACTCACCAGGGATCACCCACCTGCCTCTGCCTCCCTGGTGCTGAGATTAAAAGCATGCACCCACTTTTTTTTTTTTTTCCAAGACAGGGTGTCACTGTCGCAAAGGAGGCTTGGAGCCCATTATGTAGTCCAGGTTTGCCTCATCTCCAGCGTAAGGCCCTTTCTTAGACTCCCACATGCTGGAATTACAGACATGTGCCACTGGGCTCTAAGAAGGAAAAGAGAAGCAAAACCCATTTACTAATGTATCATATCTAACTAAGCACATCAAAGACAGGATCATCTCAACCTGTAATCGTTACAGAATTGCTGAGGTATCTTCCTTTTCTTTTTTCTTTTTTTTTTTTTTTCCTCTTTCTTTTTTTCGGAGCTGGGGATCGAACCCAGGGCCTTGAGCTTGCTAGGCAAGCGCTCTACCACTGAGCTAAATCCCCAATCCCCGTATCTTCCTTTTCTTAATAGTAGGACTAAAGTATCCGCTGTGTATTTTATACTTAACAGCATTTCTCACTTCAGAATAACAGTGTTCTCAATACTCCAAAGCCACGTGTGACAGGTGGCAGCCTTTTCTTGGGGACCTAGGGTCCAGGAGTCATGAGCCAGAGTAATCTGGAATAAATAGGGTTGAAGTGCTGGGTGACACCCTTAACCAATTTGCACCGGTATAGACTGGCCCAGCAGGAGACAGCACCTGGGCTGTGGGCTGAGGAGAAAGGATTCCCTCCCTCAGAGTTCTGACTGACTGGCCCCATGTGGAACCTCTCCTGTGGCTCCAGGCCTCTCTGGGCTTTTTGGCACCACCTCTGAGCACTGGTTCTCAGCTCCTTCCTTTCATCCCAATGTCACCTCTGACTCTGGAGTCCGTTCTGGCCTGGTAGGTGGGGGAGGGCAGGATGGCAGCTGGACCCTTGGAGCAGAAACTCTGCCCCTCTAAGCCAGCTGCTGCCAGCCTTCCTGGACTGACTCTATGGAAACAGGGGACCCGGGGACAGAAATAAACTGCCAGGTTTCCGGGGCGGGAGGGGGGGGGTGATATGTGACTGCCAACCTTTTGTGTTTCCTTGCTTGGGGTGTATGTGTTGTGTGTGTGTGTAGGGAGCAGGAAGCAGCTCTAGGCTCTGTAAGGATGCCCCTCCCCACCCCCCCGCAGTGCACCCCTTACCTCGAGGCTGGGTTGAGTCTAGAATTTGATAAATGAGTTAACTTCAGAGGCCTAGAAGTCTGAGACAAGCATTTGAAAGCAGACTGCAGTCTTTGGGCTCTTGGACATCCAGTTTGGTACCCATTTTTTTTTTTTTTCCTTTTTTCGGAGCTGGGGACCGAACCCAGGGCCTTGCGCTTCCTAGGCAAGCGCTCTACCACTGAGCTAAATCCGCAACCCCTGGTACCCATTTTTAGACACTATCTGGGGAGCCCCTAGCCGTCCCACAGCAGGTGCTGAATAGATTCAAGAGTCGCAGCAGGGTACTAAAGAGTTGGAAGATTTCTATTGAGTGCCTACTCTGCCACTAGTCAAAAGAACTTTGAGTGACACATTGGGCCTTAGTTTCCACCTCTGTTTAAGGGTTTGTCTCGTGTCAGTAATTAATATTCCGAAGCTAGTTTGTCTGAGTTTGGGCTGTGCCACTGTCTAACCTCTGGCAGGTCACTTAACTGAACCTCAGTTTCCTCCAGCAAAAACACTATCTTTATTGGGGCCTTAATGGAGCTAATGTTTTTTGGTAATGCAGAGCCAGTGCGCATGCTGTTGGCCTCTAATATTGAGTAGGCGCTAGACGTGAATGTATTGTATGAAAACACAGTTTTGGTGTAAGAGACTTTTCCCCTGAAAACGGGGGCTCTTTAATCCCTCTCAATAAATGGAAAAAAATAAGCGCCCCCCCCCCCCAAAGTGAAAGTTTTGCTCAGGAAAAGGCGCACACTAAAAGTGAATGAGGTACCCTCCAAATAAAGCCGGGTAGCTCATCCTAACTCACAGGTAAGGAAATCGAGGCCGGTGATTGGCCACTGGTGCTTGGTGGCGCTATCCAGTGAGGCCTGAGTCCGCCGCTGGGGAGGGAGTGCCCGGGCCGCGGGCGCTCACCGGAGGAGGGGCGTGCAGGTAGCGGGCGCCTTGGAGCCACCGGCTGTGTCAGGCGCTATTAGTAATCCCGCCGCTCGGCCCGCAGAGCAAGCGAGTCCGACCGGGTGTCTCCCGGGCCCTCCCCAGCCCGGAGCCGGATCGAAGCGGCCCTCCCCTCCCCTTCCACGTGTCCCTCCTCCGCGGGTAGCCGAGGGCCCCGGATAGCGGGACCGGGGCCAGGAAAAAGCCGAAAACACCGCGGCCGGGCCGCTCCCCTCCCGCTCAAAATAGCCCCCGGCCGGGGCTGCCACGCATTCCGCGGTTCCCGGGGCGCGGGAAGGGGTGGCGGGCCGGGCTACGTGGCTGCCTCGCCGAGTGGGACTGGGTGGGGGCGAGGGCGGGCCGCGCGGTCGGTCGGCCGGCCGGCATGTGGCTCTCCTTCGGGGAGCCTTGGCAGCCCGGGCGGCGCACAGTGCCGGATGATGGAGAGCTTCTGGAATTTCCTGCAGCTGGAGAGCGCGACCGGCCGGGGGAGCCGGCCCAGCGCGGCTCGGGAAGGGGGCGCCGAGCCGGCCGAACCCTCGCACGCGTCTCCGCCGCTCCGGTGGTGTGGGAGGTTTCCCCGCCCCGGTCCCGGACCTCCCCCGGGCAAGGCGGGAGGCTC
The DNA here is from genome assembly GCF_021556685.1 of Rattus norvegicus. Classification (NCBI taxonomy): domain Eukaryota; kingdom Metazoa; phylum Chordata; class Mammalia; order Rodentia; family Muridae; genus Rattus; species Rattus norvegicus. Next base: position 151,266,524 of record NC_141538.1, read on the forward strand.
CCCTCCCCCGCCGCTCCTTCGGGGCTGGCGGGGGTCCAGGCCCGCCCTTCCCGGGCCTGGGCGGCGGACAGGGGCCAGGTGCAGGCAACGCCCCTCCCCCAGCCGCCTGGTTTCCCTCTCGGCCCGTCACCTCCGCCGGAGTCAGAAGCCCTGCGGCCTCCTGGGGAGGGGGCGGGGGCGCAGGCGCAGCCACCGGGGCGGCCAGGTAGCTCGAGGGGCGGCGGCGGGAAAACTCGGGAGCGGATTCCTTCGGCCGGCAGACCCGCGCCTCCTGCTCGAGCTGAGGCGTCGAAGGACTTCTTCTCGGCTGGAGGCAGACGAGGCGGTTCTCTCTCAAGACCCCCCTCCTCTTGCACCTCCCGAGCCGGTGGACCGCGGACGGCTGGGAACATCCTGGATGAGTTCCCCAACTCCGGCAGCAGCTTGCTTTGGGGCGTGACTCTGCACCTTGCAGGTCAGGGAGTCCAGAAAAGGGACCCGGGAGGGAGGGCCTCCCGTCTGCCGGAGCTCTGAAAGCCAGGGGAGTTGGTAAGTGACCTCTCAGGGCGCTTTTTTTTTTTTTTTTTTTTTGGACTGTTGGGTGTGTGTGCGCTGCGCGTTTGTGTTAAGAGACTAGTTTCCCCACCACTTTGCCTAATTCCAGTACCGTTTGGTAAAGCGCGGATGAACCGTTTGGCCAGTTACAACTCCCGCCCCCACCGAACTCACCGCACCACGTTAAACCGAAGCAGTGGTAGGCATGGTTTGAGTCTTTCACTGTCCTGCACTATTTATTCAGTGACCTTGGGCAAGTCTCTTTACTCCTGAGCTTCCTTCTCCCTGTTCTGAAAAACTAGGCCTTGTGGGGCTTGGAGTTGCACGTGTTTAGTGCGGTGCCTGCGCACAGTAAGGACACCTGAGTAACGGCAGTCCCTTTGAGGAGAATAGAGGCCGCTCTTAGAGCACTTATCCCATCTACCTTCCACCGGACCTGCCTAAAGTGGCTTCCCAAGGTAATCAGTGTCTCGTGGGAAGGATGGAGAGGGAACGCCGTTGGCTTCATTGAGTGTTCATTCATTAAACCCATGCTTACTGTTAGGCTCGGGTAGATATACACTAGGGCAAGAGACCTTTTAAGTGCTGGGAGCTGGAAACCAGTTCTGGACACAATGTATTAAATTAAAGCCCTTCCTCCCCAGCCTGCTCTAAGTCTGGACTGGAAACTGATGCCCAAGGTGGGGGCTGGTCTCCGGATGCTCCCACTGTTCCGTTGGGGGGGTGGGGCTGGCAGAGCACAAAGCGTGGCTTCTCCAGGTGTAGCCCAGGCAGGCTTAAGGTCAGTAGGATTCTTCCTTTGGGACTCCTTGCTCTTTCCACCCTGCCACCGCCAGATGCGCAGATTCAAATTCAAATTCCCCTAGGCTCCACTTCAGCTCAGGAAGTACACCTGGACCTGTTGTTCACACCTCCCCACCCCCATCCACCCCGGTTCTGTTTTCCGTTTGATTGGCCTTCTCTGAGAAAGAGTAGCATACCGGAAGGAGCTCAGGATTCCTTTCAGTAGAGCCTGGTGTTGAAGGACTTTAATCCTAGCATTTAGGAGGCAGAGGCGGGTGGATCTCCGAGTGGTTGAAGCCTGCTAGGGTTACACAGCGAGGCCGGCCCTATCTCAAACAACAAAGGTTCCGTTTGACTGTCAACTTGAGGATTTGAACCTCAAGTGAGCCTTTCTGCAGAATAGGCTAGAGATGGAACTGCCTACCAAACCCAAGGCCTTGCGTTTAAATCCCCAACACCACCAAATACTAGGCATGGATAAATCTACCTTGAACACCTAACTCTTGAGTTCATCTAACTCATCGTCCCAGAGGTAAATAATACAAGACATGGATGCCCTGGAAATTAAGAGATTTCGCTTGAATGCTAGGTGTAGGGCCTAGAGAATTCTTTGGGTTCTAGCTGAGCGCACTGGGGTTCTTGTTACAAAGTTCAGGAACTTGCCCTATGGCTGGACCAGGAAGTCCAGCACAGCCCACTCTGAACAGGGTCATGGAGTAGGCGACAAGGTTGTAAAACAGGTCCCATCAGAAGTTGACATGCAAGCACGGCAGTTATGGTACACAACTTTAGTCCCCAGCACTCCGGAGGCGGAGGCAAGCAGATTCCTGCGAGTTCGAAGCCAGTCTTGTCTACCGAGTAAGTTCCAGGATGGCCAGGGCTATGGAATCCCTGTATCTAAAAAAAAAAAAAAAAAGTAGACGTGCACATTTCCAGCTAGTTTATCCTACCCACAGAGGCTCACAGTAACGGTCTGAAAAAGACCATTAGGCTGTGTGACTTTGAGCAGGCAGTTTCTCCTCTGTGTCTCTGTTCCCTTCTTCCTGACACAGACTGGATAAGTTACTCCCTCAGGCACCTTCTAGCTCTGACAGGCTCCAAGCCTGTGTTGACTGATGTATCCTAGGAGATAGCACACGGAGAACCAAGCCGACTGGGAGATCCCTGTCAAGGTATCCCCCACACCTCCCAGAAAGCTAGAGTGCCTTCCTTACAGAAACACACCCTATAGGGATTCTGATGGAAGTCATGGTGGGTGGAGGGGACATGTTACCCAAATGAGCAGCGTTGTTGACTCCCAGGGTTTCTGTGTTCCTGTTTTCTGGAGGGGAGGGCTGTGCTCTAGAATAAGTGCCTGTGTCAGTCAGGGCTGTGAGGCTGCATGCTTCCGGAAGAAAGGAATGTGTCAGGGACCAGAGGGATGGGGTGTTGGGCATGGGGCTGCTAACTTGCGGGATGTATGTCCAAGAGAGTCGTCCCAGTGGCTGGATCAGGGTGTGCTCTAGACAAGGAGGCTGGCCATGGGGGAGGAAGAAAAACAAAACACACTTAAGCTAGAGGAGTTGGCTTTTGGGTCTGTGCTGAACAGGCTCCAGCCTCACGGGTAGGGGGAGAGTCTGGCCTACCCATAGGTTCGCCCACTTTTGGTGGGAGTTGAGCTGAAGGCTACTATTCTGAATTGCGGTAGTTCTATTGTGAGGGATCCTGTGTGGGGTTGTTGTCAAGGTTTCCTGAACAGTGACTATCTGGAGGGTGTGTCGATGGATGGAGGTGTGTGTGGTAAGAGAGTAGGCAGCCCCTGGTCTGCTGGGATGCCACCTGATCGCATGAGGCTATCGGTTGGTATTTTCAGGCTGCCAATCAGTCTGACTCATGTTTTGGGTGCTTCTACTCCTACCCAGAGGGAGGTCCCAAAACTGGGTAAGAGAGGATGGAAATCTGCCCTTCCTAGTGCCAGTGTAGGTAACAGGCAGGCCTAGGCCGCTCACTCACTGTAATTTTACCACAGTGCCTAAGTCAGGAACAGGCGTGAATTGACCTTTTAACCCCTTCCCCACCGTGGGATTAGATTCTGTTTCCTGTTCAGTCTTCTCCAGAACTAGTTCCATCCCGAGGCACCTCCCACCCCAACAGTGGATAAGCAACCCCAACCATCGCTTTTTCTCCCTCCGTCCTTATCAGGCCTTGGGGGGAACCTGAGGGCCAGGCTGGTGCCAGTCTGGCAGGAGCTGAGGGCCCAGGCAGGAGTGATAAATATTGAAGAGGAGGGATTTCGGTGTGGGCTGGAGCAGCTGCAGTGGTTCGAGTGTCACACTATCTCTCCCCAGGTTTACTGACCCATTTCCATTCACGCGGCTGCCGGTTTCCTAGCAACGGCAACAGTCCCCCCAGAACAGGCGGAGTGTGTGTCTGCCATTAGCGACGGCTGCAACTGTGTCAAGGTTACCCCGCTCCCTGCAAACCCACCCCGGCGGGTTTGTTTTCTGCCAGCGCCTGGCACACACTATGCCAGCCCAGGCAGGGGGAGAGAAGAGGGCTGGGGGCCAGCCTTAGGGGCTTGGGTGGAGGTGGGGGCTAGGAGGAGCTGCAGTTCCCAATCCAGCGGGAGCCAACTTGGATGGAGTCCGAAGCGCTCCCCCCCCCCTTTGCTGGTGGAATTCCTGAGCCTGAGGGGAGCAGGGGGTGGAGCTGTCCCTGAGCCCTGACCCCCGAGATTCCAGAGCCTGGGGGGAGGGGTGTAGGGCTAGGGGCCTCCGGGAGGCCTGCCCCGTCTGACCCCACCTGGCTTGTTCTCCTGCCTGCCTTGGCTTCCTCCCACTGGTGTAGCAGCTCAGGGCTCTCTCTTGCTCTCAGCTCTTTGTCCCAGCTTCTGTGCCTGGTCTCCCCCAACAGACTCCCCAGGGCGGGGTTGTATTTCTCCCATCAGACTAGGGACTCCTGAGGTTGGGGTTCGTGAAGATTCCTCTCTGCCCTCAGCACCAGCTTCTGGCTGTTTTCCCATATCACGTGAGATGAGATTAAACATTTAGGGTAGCAAGGGATTTCTTAATGAGGGCCAGCCAGGCGGGCAGATGACCCCATCCTATTGCTTGAACACATTCTACCCTCCAGGAAGCCATTATATCTAGGGCTGGCCAAAGGATGGTACCTATCTTCTTGTAAACCAGGCTGCAAAGGGTTAAACTGCCCCCCACCTTGGTATGTGAGCTCCCCTAGGTGGGGGGGATGGGAGTATGAGGGGTGTCTATTGCCTTATAACCACTGTGGTCAGCTCAGACCTGACCAGTCACATTCCTTCCCAGGAGGGTTGGAGCTTAAAGATGAGGGGGCAGGGGCAGAGGCCTGGAGGGAGTTGGTGGGAATGGGGGTGGGGGTGAACCCCACCGAGAAGCTGGGGACACGGCGCAGCTGGGACTAACGTTCGAATTCCCCTCTCATTTTCCAAGCTTCAGTCTCCCTGTCTTTTCTCCCACTTTATATACCTCAGACCTTCCAGGGAGGTCGGAGAGTCTGTGGCATAGGTATACAGACCTGATAACCAATTCTAAACGAAGAAGAGGGGGGCAGAGGCAGTTTCTGACATGCAGCGTGGCCCAGGGACTTATGGGTAGCCTGCAGAGTCTCCACAGTGACTTTCTGGTACTTGGGGGAGGTTGGCTGGGTCAGAGGCTTTGGCATCTAGGGTACAGAGCAGGCTGTGCTGAACAGTTAGAAAGAGACCTGGGCGGGAACCCAGGGAGCCTGGTTCTATGCCCAGCCCCATGACTGGCTCCTCATGGCCTCTGCCTTGAAGAGCTTAGGCCAGTTAAGAGTCCTCCTATCCTGTTAGTCAGTGATTCTGAGCAAGAGATGAGGGTGGGCAGTGATGGTCTGGAGAGGTGTGGGAAGCAGCCAGCTCAAGGGGGAGTTGCAACATGATCCTGGAGCGAAAAATAGCCCAGGTCATTTTCAGCTGCTTGGGCTGAGGTATCTGATCCCAGCAGGGCAGCATGGTCAGGGGGCAGGGATGCGCCTTCTGTAAAGCTCCTTAAAAAACTGGAAGCTGAGGGCGGGAGGCTAGAGAAAGGTTGGCATGCTGGCCTAGGCTTCTATAGACTCCCCCCTCCCTGACAGGAGCCCATATAAGGAATGCAGAGGGTTAAAAGGAGGTGAGTCCTGGGCTCCCCCCTTTGGGTCCAGGACTGGCTGAGGTGAAAGGTCAGCCCCAAGGAGTCCAGGGCCCAGCTAGGGAGAGAGTAACCCGATCCTTCTCCCTAGTTAGGCTCTGGGATCACAGCATCACCTCCCTCAGGAAAGGTGCTTTCACATCCCCAGGAAGGAGTTTGTTTAGACTTGTTCTCATCAGGGGCTGGGGGGACGAGGGAGGGTGTCCAGATCCATGGGGTCAGGCACCAGAGCCTGGGTAGAGTGCTTTGTCATTCTGGGGTTAGAGTTAGAGGTGACCCTGCTGGAAATGTTAAAGGTGGTCATGCTCTGGCTCTCTGTGATGTGATTCCTCAGGCCAGCATAGAGAGGGACAGCACAGACACCGATGGCTTAGAATTACCAGCTCGGTGCTAGACTGGCATTGAGATGTGTGTGGGATGGGGAATTACACCTCCATCAGACATGTCTCTGCTGTCTGGTCGTATATGTGGTGGAGTGCTGGGGTTGTAAGACAGTGTGATAGACAGGGGTCAGAGAGAACACATGCAAGAACTTGGGCTCTTAAATCAAGTCTGGCTTTAGTTCAAATCTTTGCCTCTTAGTATTGAGATCGGGACTCATGACACCAAAACAAGCTTTTAGCCTGACCCTTTACCTGTCTGCAGAGTCAGTCAGATGTAATGTGAGCAGGGCTGTGGTGGTGCTCGGAACCAAGGACACTTAACATGCTTGACACCCTGGGTTCAATTCCAAGCACTACCAAAAATAAAAGGAATGATAACAGATCTCACTAGCTGCCAGACTAGCCGGAGATAAGTTGGTAAGCTAGAGACACAGGAAGGAGAGGGTAGCTTTGAGACTGGCTGGGTCTGTCTCTGTCAGGCACCTCAGGCTATGGGGCCGCAGCTACCAGACTTGGTTGGAATACAGTGAGGTGAGGCCTTCGGTGAGGTAAGGGTTGGTTTGGTTTAGGGCTGGCTGTACCTATTGTTGACCTCCCTCCAACTCCACCCTGGCAGGCTTTGTGTGTCTCTGTGGGTGTAAGTGTCCCCAGAGTGTGGCTGTAGGGATGTCTGAGAAGGCTCAGGCATCCTGGGAACAAGTAACCTTTTGTCCGTTCTCAGCCCCGAGCTGGGCTGGGCTCTCTCTAGGGGATCCCCTGTTTCTGAGCCCAGATCCCAGCCCACGGACTGTGACTCTGCCCACAGGTATCCATCTGAGTGATGTGGGTGTTCTGAGTTCCCTCTCCATTCTGGGCAGGGGGAGACTTGCACTGAAGTCCCCAGAAAGAGCTGGAGCGCCCAAAGCCCTGCCCCCCTCCTTGAGACATCGCTCCAGGTGTGAGCCACTATCCTCTTGGAGCCTTGCCTGATCTCCTGAGTTCCGGAGTGCAGCGGGTGGAGTCAGCAGGAGATGCTAGAACAGGCTAGACTGACTAGGAGTGGGGAGACCTCAGAGGCATCCCCCACTTCCTATGATGGGAGAGGCTGAACAGGGATCCTGGGACCACAGGTAGGCCCAGCTTAACAATCCTAACAAGACTTCTTCTGGGAGTCTCTGTTTTTTCTAGTTCCTATCTTCATTTTACCAGATACTACTTTCTGCAGAAAATCATCCCGGACTCTGTCCTCACCTCTGTCCACACCCCCTCCCGTTACCTTCGCTCTTAGCACCACATCTACAGAGGGATAGCCGCTAAGGTACTGATAATCCCAGCTAACCATGAGGCAGTTTGCTGTGTACTAGACACTGCCCCTTCTGTGTGTGTGATCTTTTCACACCTGGGTTGGGAACTCCTGAATAGGTTTACAGACGTGGGATGGGTCAGGCCATTGAGGAAAGAAAGATGCCCAGAGCCACACAGGGAACAGAACAGCCAAAGCTACAGGGAGACAGCTCCACCCCACCCCTCCTCAGAAGAGCACTGGGTGTGTCTTTCTCTGCCTTCCACACATCTGTACCAGACCCTCTGACTAGGGGAAGAGGAGACCATGTTGGGGGGCAGCTAAGAGAACATTTGCCAAGGGAAGCAATTCTGGACTTCATGAAATACTGTGAGCCCAGTGATTGGGGACATAAAGATGTAGCTCGCAGGTGGGAGGTACCAAGTTGGGCAAAGAGGAGTGTTGGGAGCCAGTCTGTGGGGGTTCAGTGCAAGGGAGGTGGAGATTATGCTGGCCCAGCACTCTCCCTACACACACCCACAGGCTGGCCTAGTGGAATGCTGGGAAGCCCCAGGGAGGAGGCCAAGCAGCCAAGGTGTCTCCGGTGGCACGGAAGCAGTTAAGAGCTGCCTCAGCCAGTTTCTTCAGACAATTAGTGACATCTCGCTTGACAACACCACACTGAGCCGATGCAGACCTCAGCACCCCCCCCTCACGGCCCCCCCACAGCAGCTTCAGCTGTTTATTCTTGGGCTTTAACAATTGGGATTCTGACTTGGAGGAACGGGCGCCCTGCACTGCCCTCTGACCCACCGTCGCCTTGGCAACTGGAGCCCGGTAGGCCTGGGCTCTGCGTTAGGATTACAGATCCTGAATTCACAATCTTGCTTCCCTGCAAGCAAAAGCAGCAGCAGCAGCATGTGGGATCTTCAGCCAGACTGGAGGGGACAGAAGAGGAAGATTCCCCAGGGGACATCCTGAGATACACAGGTGGAACCCTGGGATGGCACATGTGACCTGGGGAAGGGTGCCTCCCTGGGGTTGGGCAAGGCCCCAGAGTCCCATTCCACTCCAGCATCTTCCAGTTGCTCTCTGGAAACTTCCTTCCTGGTAGAGCCCTGAGGGTAGGGGCGAGGCTTCTTCATCACACACACCCCTTCCCCCTTAGTCAGCCCCCTACCATGCCCAGAGCTCCAAGTGCCAGCAGACTGTGCCCCTGCCGTGCCCGCCTCCATGGCAACAGGCCCCCCTCCCTTGACAGCCCTGCCCACCCCCCAAAGCAGCCAACTGCCCCAGCTGAAACCAGAGCCGATGCATCTGTGAGCCTCATGCCCAGACCCACATTCCATTTCTGTCCTCTGTCCCCCCCAGTTCTGGCGACATCTCCCCTCCTGCTCACGCCCCTCCCTCTACCCCTGCCTGCTCCTGCTGTTCCCCCACACTCTATCCATCACTTAGTGTCTCCCCCTTCTTTCTACCCCATTCTCTGAGCGCATCTCACCCTCTTGACTGTCTCCCCTTGTCTCTCTGGGTGTGTCAGTCCCTCTGTCTCCTGCTCCCTGGGTTGCTGTGCCTAGGCCTGTCTGTGGCAAGCTCCTCCATCTCTCTCCCTCTGTGTGCGTCTTTGTCTCTGCATCATCCTGCCTCTCTCTCTCTCTCTCTCTCTCTCTCTCTCTCTCTCTCTCTCTCTCTCTCTTTGTCTTTTTCTCCCTCCTCTTCACACTCTTCCTGAGTCTTTTTCTTGCCGTCTCCCCTGTCATGTTCTCCCTACCTCTCTCCCCAGTTGTTCCCCATCCCTTCCCTTCTTCCTTTCTCCTTAGGCTGTTTTTCTTGCCCCCAAGATCTTCCTCTGATTCTCTGCCTTTATCTCCTCCTTTCTGTCCTCACCGGTTCTCTCTAAATTCAGATTTCTTTCAAGACTCTTTTCTGAGCCCTATTTGGTCATCTCACTCCATCTCACTCGTAATAAACAGCCAGGGAGCTGAGGGTAGCCCTTCAGGGTCACCCCAAAGAAAAGCTCCTTTCTAGAAGGAACTCTATGCCTGGGTGCCCCACTGGGCACATGTAATTGAACGTGAAATGGGCAGAGTCTAAGACTAAAGAGCCTGCGGAAAATGGGGTCCCAGATGAAGAGTTTGAGGCCCCCTTTGCAGTTACAAAGTGACCTTCCCTACTTGGTCACCTTCTAGCATCCTAAGTGGCCCAAAGGAACACTCCAGGGGCTGAGCTAGACAAGAACCCTGCTGTCTTGTAGGGTACCTGGGCCACACTGATTCCTAAGATTTGTCCTTTGCTCCCGATATGATGGCTCTCTCAGGCTATGCCTCAGTTTCCAAACCTGATACTCCGTGACTGTAAAGTACTCTGAGTTCCTGGAACAAAGAGTTATGAGGAATGAGGAAAGGTTCAAGCAACTCACTGCTCACAGCACCAGGAAGACTGCAGTCCAGAGCCAGAGTCTTGGAGAAATCAAGGTCCTGTCTCCTCCAGTGCCGAGTGGGAGGCGATGTCCACCTCTCCACAAGGCTGGCAGCCCCTGTTGTCCAGCCCTCCCAGGCTGGACAAGGGCCTCTGGCCTTCCTCTTGTCATCTTCCTCCAATGAATGAGCTTACGAGTTGGGCAAGTAGGGTAGGGAGCCAGGCCCTGGGGTGAAGCCCTGGCCTCAGGGTGTGGTGAGGCCTAGTCTAGCAGACAGTTCTAGAACCCTGGGGTCTGGACACTACTCACCAGGGGGTCAGGTAGGGGGGGTCGGGGTGCCAGGGGAGGCGGGTTGCACGCAAAGCATGCTGGGCCCCCTTGGCGGGTGGGTGGGGGGGAACAAAGCTGGCATGGAGGCCTCAGCTAAAATTAGCTGCTTCCCTGCGCGGGAGCGAGCATGCCTGCCAGCCGCCCAGATCGCCGCTGCCTTGGCAGGCCATCTGTCGCCACGTTTTTTTGCTAAGTCCCCCAGGGCCCCCTAGCTCTAGCCACCCCCAGGGGCTAGAAGGACTCTGTTCTGAGAATGTTGCTGAGGAAAGTTCTGGCTGTGTGACCTCAGGCTAGGTCTGTCCCTCTCTGGACTTTCCTACAGTAAGGGGGCCTTGAACACTGTAGTCTGGGATCCTTTAGTCCTGTGCAGCAGGTGCTCTTGTGGGTCATGGGGATGGGAGGGGAATTGAGTGTGTCCTCCCTCCCTTTGAGCTGTTGCTCCAGTCCAAGTTTCTAAGGTAGTCCAAGTTAGGTTGAGGGTAAAGGTGAGGGGGCTGGGCAGACTTGTATCCGACTCCATGGTTTTAGCTTAAGGCACTCTGTCCTATATCCAGCAACACCTCAACACCCCCACCCCACATCTCAGGCTGCCTTAAAGAAACAGTCCATGTGGGAAGCCGGGCAGTGGAAACAGGGTTCCACTGCTAGCACTAGTTTAGCCGATATCTGTGGGAGCCCCAGCGCCTCCGTTATTTTTTCCTCTTCCTGTTCTGCTTGGCTTCTGTGGTCTTCTGAGGCCAGCTTTACAGATGGGGAACTGGGAGTCAAGAGATGAGGGTCCTTGAAGAAACCGGGGAGTGGAACCTGCTGCCCGCCCCTTCTCTCTTCCCCAGCCAAAGAGGCTGGGCTGCTGCTGCAAGGTCACCCAACTTGGCCTGGGAGGAGCATAGACTTGAACCCAGGCCTCTTGGCTCCCAGCCTTCCACACCACTCTGGCCAGCAGGTTGGGCCTGTTCCTTAGTGAGTCATGCTCCTGGACTCTGTCCTGCTGTCCCTATCCCCACTTCTATGGCCTGAACTGTGGAGAGGGACAACCTTTCTAGCAAAGGGAGTTCAGACACTATGGGACCCTTGAGTTGATTAGAAATGGAATGGGAGCTTGGGAAGGTGACATTTCCCAGTTTCTGTGTGCCCTGGCAGCTCCTCTCCTAGTCTCTTCTCAGTACCTGACTGCTGGTTACCCAGGCAGGAAGGAGGCCACAGTACCTCCCCTCCTGGTGTCCAGGGAGCAAGGTCACACCCAGATCCCTGAGTGTCTCCACCTCCTCCTGGGGCCAGAAGCATTTGTCACTGAGGCAACGTGGTGTGGCTGTGCCCGGTTCTTGCTGGGGTGACATTCATGCCCTGTGAGCTGTGACGCTCCTGCAGGCAGAGGACAGACAGTGCCACCCATGCTGTCGACAGTGCTGGAATAGGGATGTGGGTGGGCTGTCACCTGTCCAGAGCAGGCAGAGGTGGATGTCTTGTCTAGATAGGGGACTCTGAGAAGGACACAGTTGTGTCCCATGGCGGGAACTATTTTGGTTCACTGTGTGTGACAGGTTTTCTCTGCATCCCACATCCTGTCAATGGGTAAGAGGTGCCTGGTTAGGTAGTCACACTGTTGTGAGGAGTGACGACTGGATACCTGCCTTGTGCCATCTGGGGGTATCGGATATGACCATCTCACACTTTGAAGGAAGCAACAGGTTGTGTGCTCAGCTCTTGGTGTTGGGAGGATTCTCGGTGACTGTGTGCCTGTCTTCTGTTTTGAGGGTGGCATGCATAAGTATCTCATGCTGTTGGGATGTTGTCAGTGAGGTAGGAGCCCGTCTCTCACCCTAAAGAGACTACATACTACCCTGTGGTGTGTGGCTAGCAGTTGGTGGGGCTTCCCCATGTGGGCCACAGGGCCCCCAAAAGGCTGGCCAGAGGAAACACTTGTGGCCCTAAGCACAGACAAGTGGGAGGTTGGGGGAAGGGTGTCTTAGTGCTGCATGACCTACCTTCTGACCCAAGTACCAGCCTTTGGAACTGTGCCCCAGGAGAAAGGACCCAGTGTTTTTCAAGTAGTGTGAGAAAGGGGCCTCTGGGGCCTAGGCAGGTGTGTGTCTGAGGAGGTAGTGCACCCGACAGGGTTTGCATGAGGGCTGTGTCCCGATGGGCCTAAGGACCCTATTGCCTGCCTCTTCTGCCCCTGAAACTGTTAAACTAATTAAGGCTGTGGAGCCGCAGGATTAATCGGGGCAGCTCACGCGGGCTGGGGCTCAGGTAGTCGATTAGTGCGCCGCGGAGGATATTGGATTTCTGAACCGCAAGTCAGCACTATTCGGGTCTGTTATCTCGGAGGCTTGAGGGTCAGCAAGCGGGAGGCTCAGGCACTGGCTGCCCTCACCAGCCACCCGCCTGGGCATCCACTTCCCAGCCCATGAGGCCCTCACCTAACGTCCCACTCTGTCCACTCCACCATTTCCTTAGGCTCTCCTTCATCAGCCTAGTCTCTGTCAGACTGCTGTCTTCTCTGCCTCTCTCACTGGTTCCTTCTTGGCTTGAACTCAGTCTCTGTCTGGGGCCTGCCTAACCCAACCTGCCTCCTTCCTTGTCCCTGTCCCCACAGTCTCTGTTCACCTTTCTCTTTACCGGCCTCTGTCTTCTGTCCTTGTCTCTTTCTCTCTTCCTCTGTGCCTCTGGTGTTTGCTAAAGAACCCCCCTTCCTTCTCTCTCTTGTGTGGTCTCTGCTGGTGTCTGCAACCAGAACAAATCTCCCCCAGCCAACACCCCCGAACAAGGAGGCCAAAGCAGCTAATGGGAAACATGTGATTCTGCCTTGTGCCTGGAGCACCGTGAAGGGAGCCTTAGTCCCAGCCCAACCCTGCTCCCCCCTTGCCACATTCCCCCACCACAATCCTCTCCCTGCAATGGCAATGGGCATAGCTGAATGCTCCCTAGTTATTTATTGGGGGATGGCATTTATCAACTGGGGACTATCAGGATATGGGGGCTCTGAGGGCAGAGCTGCTCCTTAGCTTTCTAAGCCCCCAGAGCCTGGCAGACCTCATATAAACTCTTCCCTCACCCACCCACCTTATGAAGGAGAAGAGGGTGGAAGGTTAGCTGAGCCAAGGGGACCAGTTAGTTACTGGGGTGAGGCAGGGGCTCAGGACACTGTGGAAGTGGGTGTGCTCCCTGAAGGCCTCAGAGCAGCTAGGCTGTGTTTCCACCATGCCCACCCAACCACGGGGAAGCAGGGAACGGATGGATCAGAGGGAGGCTCTGGCAGGTTGGAATTCTCCTCTGCCTGTGGATAAATTGTCCCTAACCCAGGCTTGGGGAGTTGTCTGCTCAGAGGGACAGAGAGAGGGAGAGAGAGAGCACACGAACACTCAAGTCACTCTAGAGAGAGGGATGGAGGGAGGGAGGAGAGAATGGCACATACAACACACAAACACAGTGACACAGAGCCTCACAAAGGTAGCACACAAACGCCGAGGTACCACTGTGCTGACAGGCACACAGAGCTCTCACACGTGTTGACACTGACACTCAGCTATCCTGGCACAGATACATAATGGGATAACACAAGGACCCTCCAACATACACAAATACACGGTGTGCACATACTCACAATGATAAGGTCATAGAAATCTGCACATGCAAACACACCCGCAAGCACATGCTGACCATGGCAAAACAAACCTACAGGGACACTGTGACCAGTCACGCCATTATGCCGTGACCCTGAAAGCCCACAGAAAGGAAAGGCAGAGGTAGGAGGTAGGCAGTGCTGATCTGCAGTGACACCAGCGCCTACAGTCACAGGCCTGGAGATTGGAAACCTGCAGGGACAGCAGAGGATAAGCCACCCGCCCCCACCCTACTGCCGAACACATCCAAAGAGCTCTGAGGCAGGCAGGAGCCAGTCTGGCTCCTGACACACTGAGATTCAGTGAGCCAGGCACGATGTACACACAGACACACTCACAGCTGGGCACACCTGTCACAGGCTCAGCTAAATACACAGAGACATGAGCAGAATAGAAATTTAGATGGTGGGCATAGCCATAAGTATAAAGTGAAGACACTTAATTCTGATAGATACATAGATTCAGCTGACACACCAACCACCACTGATCAAACTCATGATCCCATGCGTGTGAACTGTATGTATTTTTTTGTGGTGCTGGCAGTGGAACCTAGGATCTTGTACTCTAGCAAGGGCTGTACCTTTGAGCTACACCAGAGCCCTCTCCCATGTACAGTCCTAAGCATTCAGCTATCCACACTGACACACAGAGACCACACTGATGGACAGAGTAGACCCAGCAACCCACAGACAGACGTGTGTATTTACTCAGCTGACTGAGTCTCACGGATGCACATTCCCAGGTAACCAGAACCTGTAAACTTCTATGAGGCTTGGTTCTTTTTTTTTTTTTTTTTTTTTGGGGGGGGTTTTTTTTTTTTTTTTTTTTTTGGGTTCTTTTTTTTTTTTTTTTTGGAGCTGGGGACTGAACCCAGGGCCTTGCGCTTCCTAGGCAAGCGCTCTACCACTGAGCTAAATCCCCAGCCCCATGAGGCTTGGTTCTTAAATCCCCTCCTCTCCCCCGGCTCTCCCAGGCCTTAATGCAGACAACTGGGTAGGAAACTGGAGTGGTGAGGAAAGCCATGGTTATTAAAACAAGTAGGGTGGTGGCGGTGGCAGTGGTGGTGCACACTTAAAGCCTGGCTCTCGGGAGGTAGAGGCAAGGAGTTCCAGGCCAGCCTGGTCTACAGAATTGAGTTCCAGGCTAGCTAGGGCTACACCAAGAAACCCTGTCTCAGAAAAACAAGAACAAGAGGCCTATCCAGTTGCTGCTGGAGTTGGGCAGGCGCCAGCTTCATGTGCACCTTCGTGGTAATGAGCACACTTACCTCTAGGGACAGCAACTCAAGTGTGCACCAGCCCCCAGCTTCTCTAGAACCTTCCCTCTCGTTCATGAGATGTAGGTCCCCATTTTTAGGGATGGGAAAATGGGGAGTCATTCAGGATGTATACAGCATAAGGAATCGAGTCTCTGTGGTGTACAGTTGTGCACACGTGTGAGTATCTAGACATGCAAAGGTACTGCTTCTCAGCAAGAGCCTGGGGCTGTGAGAACAGGGACCAGGGGCTGGAGAAATGGCTCAGGGTTTAAGATCACTTGTTGCTCTTCCCAAGGATCTAGGCTCTGTTCACAGTACCTATGGGGTAGCTTACCAACATCTCATAACTCCAATTCCATGGGGACCTGACACCCTCTCCTGACCTGTGGGCACTAGGCATGCAAAACATTTAAAATATAATAATTAAATATTTTTTAAAATTATTTATATTTCATGGACATTAGTGTGTGTCTGGGCGAGGATGTCAGATCTCCTGGAATGGAGTTACAGACAGCTGTGAGCTGCCGTGTGGGCGCTAGGAACGGGACCGGTGTCGTCCTCTCTGCAAGAGCAGCCAGTGCTCTTAGCCCATGAACTCTCTCTCCATTCCAAGTCATTGAATTTTTAAAGAACTAAAGCAGGTAGGTTGTAGGTAGGGATGAAGTCAGGGCTGGACTGGACTGGCATTTGCAGAACATGCTTGCTTGGCTCAGTCGTTCTCTGCCTCAGCTCATCCTGTATCCGTGCTTATCCTTGGTGTGCTGTGTTTGTGTCTACAGATGGGAGCTTGTCTGATTGTCTACTCATCGGCCTGGACCCCAGAGCCAACCCAGCTGAGTGAGTGCAGAGGGTCCCAGGTGAGGGGCACTGCTCAGGCCTGGGCAGCGACTGCCCTGGAGAAGCTGATGGTGGTGGAGACAGACCGTTCCTGCTGAGTTGGGCCTCTGCAGTCCCTGCTCAGGTAACTGAGAAAGTCGGGCCTGGGCCAGTGTGACAGGGATCTCCTCTTAGCTTAGGCAAAAAATAAGGAAGGAAGAAACATTAATCTGGCTAGCCTATTTGAATTCCCCATTATCCAGAGAGGGAAATAGAGGCTCGTGTAGTATACAGTGAGTCCCTTAGCATCCTGCCTCCTAGCCTAAGGACTCTTCCCTATGCCTCGATGACCTGGAGAACTGGGCGGAGAGATGGGCTGTGACAGTGACCAGGATTCAGGGCAGAGGTGGAAGCCAGCATGTCTGATATGTGCAGCTGACCTCCCCAGGACACCTATCTGGAGTTAGAGAGCTGGAAGGCCAAGGTGAGGTACTAGGAGGCTTGGTATCCCAGGTGTGATGCATGCCCAGCAGCTGGCAAGAGGGCGGAGCATGGTAGGACCCATCTTTCTCACGGCCCAGGTTTAGCCCACCCAGGCTCCTAGCCTCGGAGGCCAGGTGGGGCTGCCCTGCCCTATATAGGCAACTCCCTGAACTGACACATGAAGCCTCAGGCTCCAGGAAGCTCCTTAGAGTTTAGCCTGCTGGGAACCCCACCCAGCTTCCAAAGGAGCATTCCTGAGGTCTGCATGGGGGTTGGGCCTCCAGGGATGGGAAGGGTGGGGAAGGCAGGGCTGTGGGAGGATGTGAGGCTGTAAATGTACTGGTGCTGGGTTTGTGTGCAAGCAGGTGTGTAGCGCTCTCTGTCCTTAGTGCACAGGGCTATGTATGCAAGAGTTACATAAGTGGCCTAGGCGGGGGAATAGTTAAGAGCTTCACCTGTGTGCTGTAGTGGGGACTGCAGGATATGGGTCCTGTGCAGGTGTGGGCTGTCTATCACACAGGGTGCTGCTAGTGGACCAAGATTCAAATACCCTTGGGTGGGTCTGGTGTGTGCTCAGGGTCCTGGGCACAAGGTGAGGTGGCATGTGCACATGGCTCCCTTTGTGCTTTGGAGGTGGGCTGGGCAGGATTTGGGCTGAGCCAAGCTCAGCAATGCCCAGCTTTGTGGCCAAACTGCTGAAGTCACTTCCTTTTCAACAGTGACTTTCCAGGGGGAGGAGTTCTTCCGACCTGGTCGGCAGCGAGGGGCGGGGCAGAACTGGCTCTCTCTCTGGGGAGGGACGTGGGCGGGGGCGGGAGAGAGGTGGGAGGAGGTGCTAGTGGTACTGGAAGAGGGAGTCCTCTGGGAGACAGAAGGAAAGACAAGGACAGGAGTCTGGAAGGGCCAAGGGCAGGAGGGGATGGGGGTGGAGTGGGGCGGAAAGCACAGTCCCTGGGTGACCTCGGAGGGAGGAAGGGAGGGCTGCCAATGGGGTGACCCTCGGGTTCAGTGCGAGCTGGCAGTGGCGCCTACACACCTGGCACCCGGGGCAAGGGGCTGGCAGGGGGCGGTTCAGGAACAGACCTGCTTGCCAGGTGCCCCACTCTGGACAGGAAGAGGGTGGGCGGGGGCTGTACAAAGAAGCTCTGTGTGACTGGGGATAGGGTAGGGTGGGGTATGCAGTGCTGTGCTGTACAGTTCTGGGGTGGGGGGAGATGATGGCCAGGGGGCGGGGCAGTACCAGTTCCCCTTGGGGCATCAGTGGCTCCAAGGGGACACCTAGTGGTCAGGGGAGGTAGTGCATCTTGATGACAAGCTAGGGGGAAAGAGGTTAGAAGTGATAGTTGAGACAGTTAGAGGAGCCGGGCTAGGCTGACTCTCTGGATGGTGAAACAGTTTGCTTTAGAGGATCCTGGCAGAACCAAACTTACACAACAGCCAAACTGATTGGCATGGCTGTGTGTCCTTACGGGCATGACTAAGCCTCTCTGTGCTCACGTTTAAATGCAAAGTAAGTGACTGGTTCCTTGTTATGATCTGGGGCAAGTTTCTACTTGCTAGAAGATCTGCATATTAGGTGGGCACTAGGGGCTAAAAGGAAGGGAAGACCAAGAGGATGATATATGAAGTTCCTGAGAGAAAGGGGGCTGGCAATCCTGGGAGGTAAAGCCTCAGTGGAGAACAGAGGTCCTGAGGGAGGTTTCAGAACAGCCATGTTTCCCACTGCTAAGAGACTAAGGACATCCGTGGGCCTTCAAACCCGCTGAGGGAAATGGGAGGGGGAGTGCGTGCAGGCTGGAGAGAGGGTCATGAGGCCGGAAGTGAGAGCTGGGGCTGGCAGCTTGGCTCCCCAGGGGAGGTTAGGGGTGGGTGAGAGGGGAGGAGGGCTGGGGAAGGGGTGGGGTGGTCAGAGCCACAGTGGGGGAGGGTGGGGCTGGGGATCAAGGATGTGGGCTGGCGCTTCCCGGCACTGTGCTCTGCAGGTTGGGGCCCCCCTCCTAGCCAGCTGGTGTCCCTGTGGGCAAGCTCAGACACTGACCCAGAAGCAGACAAGCAGACAGAGGACCCTTTGACTTTTCATTCACAGACTTGGGCTAGATGGTACCTTTGAGAAGAGGCCAAGAGAATGGCTGCCTGTTGGGGTGTGGTGGGGAAGGGAGCCAACTGCTTCCCTCAGATCCTGAAGGCTGCAAAAGAGCAGTGGACAGTGAGGAGGATGTGGCCAAAGGTCTTCATGGGTGGGTGGAGCAGAAGCAACCACTGGAGAGGAGGTTTGTCTCTTCTGCCAAGATTACGCCCTTGGGCCCCAAGTGGGAGGTCTCTAAAGCAGGAAGGCCTGGCCAGCCCCACCCACAGCAAGAAAGGAGTGGGGCTCCTGGTAGGTATCTCCAATAGCTAGGTCAAGCCACTCATTCACTAGACTCTGAGCTCTGAGGCAGGATCTTACTATGTAGCCTTGGTCGTCCTAGAACCGTAGACCAGGCTCAGCTGCAACTCAGAGAGCCGCCTGCCTCTGCCTCCCAAATGTATACCTTTGCCTGGCTGCTTCCACACTATGAAGGTGTTCTCTCTTCAAGAACAACAGTGCTAGCTAGGTTCATTTGGTGTGGTGGTACATGCGTGTGTCGTTAGCACAGGCAGAGGCAGGAGGGGGGGATAGCTGCAAGTTTGAGGTCAGTGTGGTCTACATAGTAATTTCCAGGCCAACCACAACTACAAGTAAAATCTTGACTCCCAGGAAGAAGGTAGGGGGGCTGGAGATGTAACCATGTTGGTAGAGTATTTGCCTGTTGTGCACAAAACTCTGGGTTCAGTTTCTAGCACCACAAAAACTGGGTGTGGTAGTGTGGTAGGTACATGGTGTAGGTAGGCAGAGTGAGGAGAATTAGAAGTTCAAGGTTATCCTTCGTTGCCCAGCTGCTGTTGGGCCAGCATGGTGCACACAGAGAGTTCCAGGTTACGCTGAGAGATCTCATGGGTGTATATGTGCATATGTGTGTTTGGGGGAGGGGGGAGCAGTGCTGAGCTAAAGGAGGTGCATGTCCACAGCTTAGGCATGAGAGAGAGAGAGAGAGAGAGAGAGAGAGAGAGAGAGAGAGAGAGAGCGCTCACGCGCGCGCCAGCCTTGAGTTAGCAGGTACAGAGGAGGGGAAAGGATACAACCTGGGACAGTGGACAGAAATAAAGACCAACCTGGATGAATGGACAGCAGAAGGTCCCTTCATATGCCATTTGTGGCCTCAAGTGAAGTCTCCTAGTCGCTCCATTTCAGTTCCCTCTCCTGTAAAATGGAAGAGAGCACAGGGTACTCATGGCGGGGGGTGGGGAGCATGGGGGTGCAGATTAAAAGGACAGCTTCCCAGATGTCCCTCAGATGTGTGAGTCAGGCCCTCCTGGACTAGGGCCTGGGTATCTGGAGTGTTAAACAGCTCCTCCGCTCCCCCGAGCTCAGGGTTTGGAAGCCAATGGCTTAGATAATTTCAGTGTTCCTCCCAGCCTTAAATTAGACCACAGCTCTAGAAGGAGCCTTTCCAGAAGTGGCTAAAGAATTGTTGCAGGAGCTGAGAGGAGAAAGGGGGTTTGGCCTTAAAAGAAGTAAGATCTCTGCCTCTGAACAGCTGTGTGGCTTCAGGCAAGGTTCAAAGGGCTCTGGGCCCGTTTGCTCTGCAGCTCCAGGATAATAAACCATGGCCGCCTCCTGGGTTGCTCTGAGGACTCAGTGGGTCATGCGTGTGGGCTGCAAAGTTCTGCACACTCTTCCTATGGGCTACATTCCTTTCCAGATGTTGAGAGGTGCCGCCAGCAGAACAGACAGCCTTGCCCTCCCTGGTGGTGCTTAGAACCATCAGTGACTTGCTGATTGCTGCCTACCACAGGGGCCCACAAGAATGTACTTTCCCAGTGTCTTCTCCCTCATTCAGCTTTCCATTCTCCCCGTGGGCTAGCACTGGGCAATATGGCAACCTGTCCATAGAGTTTCTAAGTCAGGACCAAACAATAGGCAGTGATCAGTGGCTGCTTCCTAAGACCTTCCTTCCAAAGTTGGGGCTCATGTGGCTCGCTGAGGTCCTGGTCCCTGCTCAGCTCTGAGTCTTCAGGCTCCTTTGGGAGTCAAACATACCTAGATCTAAGTCCCAGCTCCCCCCACCAGCTCAGAGTCACTCTGTAAATATTTACGTAGCATCCATAGCCCAGGCTCTGGGGTCAGAGGATACAGCAGTAAACAAGACAGATGCGATCCCTGCCCCTGAAGAGCCCACAGTCTCAAGGGAGACACACACACTAAATGGCCAGTCACACAAGTAATTGATTACAGTTGTGATAAATCCTAGGAAGGTGAAGTGGACAGGGCTCCAAGAGGAGAGACGGGAACTTCAGAGACTGAGGAAGGTGAGGGGTGCAAGAGAATGTCCCTTTCCACATTCTTGACACTGTTTCTCCCTCAGCATCATTCTTGGACCTAGAAAAGAATAAGAAAAAACTGCATGAGAGCCGGACATAGTGGCACATGCCTGGAGCAGCCCCTGTCCACTACCTTGTTTTGAAAACGGGGCTGAGAGGCTGGGGATTTAGCTCAGTGGTAGAGCGCTTACCTAGGAAGCCCAAGGCCCTGGGTTCGGTCCCCAGCTCCGAAAAAAAAGAACCAAAAAAAAGAACCAAAAAAAAGAAAACGGGGCTGAGAAAGCTCGGTGCATGCAGGTGCTGATCATCAAACCTGGCAGCAACCTGCATTTAGTCCACAAGCACGTGTGTGTGTGTGTGTGCACGCTCACACAGCTGTAATAAGATAGGAGCTCAGGAAATGGTTAGCAGTCGAGAGCACTGGCTGCTCTTGCAGAGGATCCAGGTTCAGTTCCCAGCACCCGAATGATGGCTTAACAACCATCTGTAACTCCAAATCAGGAGATCAGTGTCCTCTTTTGTCCTCTGTGGGTACCAGGGCATGTACATGGTGTATACACGCAGCCGTGTGAGGCAAAGCACTCAGACACATGAAATGAAAATAAGCTTAAAAAAATACAAAAGACGGGGTTGGGGATTTAGCTCAGTGCCTAGCAAGCGCAAGGCCCTGGGTTCGGTCCCCAGCTCCGAAAAAAAGAAAAAAAAAAAATACAAAAGACGGGTGGTGGCGGCACATGCCTTTAGTCCCAGCACTCAGGAGGCAGAGGCAGGTGGCTCTTTGTGAGTTCAAGGCCAGCCCGGTCTACAGAGCATATTTCAGGATAGCCAGAACTATACAGAGAAACCCTCAAAAAACAAAAAAGTTGTTTTGTTTTTTTTTTAAATGTCACAAACAAAAACTCCAAGGCGCAAACAACAACAAAACCCGTCTTTTTGGACACTTGTGTGGAACAGAACTGTTGTGGATTCACAGAGCTTTCTTTTTTTACTCGGCAGGGGACAGGGCAGATGGGCTTATCTTCGTGGTACTTGGAGCCCTTACTGGATGGTTTCTTCAAAAGTGGGCAGGATAGCGATTGACCTGTGTATGGCAGGGAGGTTAGATGAGATAAGTCTATTAAAGTGCTTGGTGGTGGTGGTGGCAGTAAAAGGTGCCAGGGTCTTTATAGCCACCTTCCTGGTGACTTCCAGATCCTTGTCCCCAGGCACTTTCCTCACTTGTCTTTGCAGCTCTTAATCCATCCACTGATTCTTAAGTCACGTAGGGCTTTACCTGTTCAAATGTCTGACTGCCCAGGCCTTGTACAAAGTAGAAATCCCATAAATAATGAGCATATGAATGAATGAATGAAGTTGGTTCATGTCTGAGCCTCCATTTCTTCATCTGCAAAATGGGGTTATTAATAGCCCCTACCTCACAGGATCGGTATGAAGAATCAAATGAAGCAATGCCTGGACAGCTTCCAGCCCAGTGCCTGGCGTGCAGTAGGTGCTCACTAAACCTGAGCTACGGTGGTCCTTTCCAGGCGCTGTCCACACCCCAAGGCCTGGGCTCAGGCCGAAGTTGCTCCACAATACCCTCAGCTGACAGCCAGCGACTGGCAGAGTCCCCAAGCACGGGGGCCCTCTGTTTACCAGGTCAGATGGGGAGCCTTGAGGGAGCTGGGTGGCATCTAGAAAGGGGCAGGGCGAGTATGGATAGCGGGGGTTAAGTGTGGACCCTGAATAATCTTGGGGGAAGTCAACTCTGATCGTGTCTTGTTGCCCACAGAGATATCCAGTGTGACAGCCCAGGCGGCAGAGCCGAGGGTGAGTGCAGCCTGAGGACCAAGGGTGAGGAGGAGAGTCGCTGTGGTGAATGGGTCTTTCCAGCCTTCTTTAGTTTTCGGTCTAGTGTTATGTAGTGTGGCCATCTTGCTCTGCTACTAGTCCTCCCTCTCCAAGATATGGGGATCTTGTCATCCATCTCTAATAGTTGTAGGAGTGGGTCACGTACCTGGATGCCGGGGCCCAGGAAGAGTTGAGTATGTACACAGGACAGAAGACCTGCAAGCAATTTGGGCCATGGCTGGAACATAGAGGGGAAATAGGATCAATAAGGTTCAGGGGCACGATATTAGGATATAGATGCTCAGTGAAGAACCTCTTGCCTTTCCTTCCCCGGCAGGTTCTGGTCCCGGCCTCTCTCACCCTCATGTCAGCCCCGGCCCCGCCCGGCGGCCCGAGGAGGACAAGGTCAGGATGCGTGTGAAGCCCCAGGGCCTGGTTGTGACTTCCAGTGCCGTGTGCAGCTCTCCTGACTACCTCCGAGAGCCCAAGTACTACCCCGGCGGCCCCCCAACCCCCCGGCCCTTGCTTCCCACCCGCCCCCCTGCCAGCCCACCTGACAAGGCCTTTTCCACCCATACCTTCTCCGAGAACCCACGCCCACCCCCACGTCGGGACCCCAGCTCCCGGCGTCCACCAGTCCTTGCCAAGGGAGACGACCTGCTACCCCCTCGGGCAGCCCGGCCTGTCTCCCAGGCCCACTGTCCCACACCGGCCCCAGACAACAACTCCCTCCGTCACTGGGACAACGGGCGTGTGAACCTGCATCCGGTGGTGCAGCTGATTGACATCATGAAGGACCTGACACGGCTGTCCCAGGACCTGCAGCACAGTGGTGTGCATCTAGACTGCGGCGGGCTGCGACTGAGCCGCCCACCCGCTCCACCGCCCGGCGACCTGCAGTACAGCTTCTTCTCTTCACCCAGCCTGGCCAATAGCATCCGCAGCCCTGAGGAGCGTGCGACCCCTCACGCCAAGCCAGAGCGGCCCAACCACCCCCTCTATGAACCTGAGCCCGAGCCCAGGGATAGTCCCCAGCCTGGCCAAGGCCATGGTCCTGGAGCCACAGCCACGGCCACTGGTCTGCCCCCAGAGCCTGAGCCGGATGGGCCTGACTACCCTGAGCTGGCAGACGCTGACATCCTCAGTGAACTTGCCTCCCTTACTTGCCCTGAGGCCCAGCTCCTGGAGGCTCAAGCCCTTGAGCCTCCTTCACCACAGCCTGAGCCGCAGCTCCTGGACCCCCAGCCCCGCTTCCTAGACCCACAAGCACTAGAGCCTCTAGGAGAAGGTTTGGAACTACCACCCCTGCAGCCTCTTGCGGATCCTCTGGGACTGCCGAGCTTGACTCTGCAGGCCCTAGACACCCTACCTGACTCCTTGGAATCCCAGCTCCTTGACCCTCAGGCCCTCGACCCCCTGCCCAAGTTGTTGGATGTCCCTG
Source organism: Rattus norvegicus (assembly GCF_021556685.1). Taxonomy (NCBI): domain Eukaryota; kingdom Metazoa; phylum Chordata; class Mammalia; order Rodentia; family Muridae; genus Rattus; species Rattus norvegicus. Next base: position 151,290,252 of record NC_141538.1, read on the forward strand.
GTCGACGTCTAGAGCCCCAGCAATCCTTGGGACACTGCCAACTGGCTGAGCCCTTACGCCTGGACTTGTGCTCACCTCATGGTCCCCCTGGGCCTGAGGGCCACCCCAAGTACGCCTTGAGGCGCACTGATAGGCCAAAGATCCTGTGTCGCAGGCGGAAAGCTGGAAGGGGACGGAAGGTGGATTCAGGACCTGAAGGTCGTCTGCTGCCTCTTCCCATGCCTACAGGGCTGGCAGCTGCCCTGGCTGAACCCCCACCGCTGCCCCCACCACCACCACCTCCTGCTCTGTCAGGCCCAGTTCCTGAACTGGAGCCAGAGTCCTCTCAAACTCCAATGGTCCCCACCCGCAAAGGCAAGTGCAGGGGAGTGCGGCGGATGGTGGTGAAGATGGCAAAGATCCCTGTGTCACTAGGGCGGAGGAACAAGACCACGTACAAAGTTTCATCCTTGAGCAGCAGTCTGAGTGTGGAGGGCAAGGAGCTGGGCCTGAGGGTGTCGTCGGAGCCCACCCCATTGCTGAAGATGAAAAACAATGGCCGGAATGTGGTGGTGGTCTTCCCGCCAGGTGAGATGCCTATTATTCTCAAGCGAAAGCGTGGCCGCCCTCCTAAGAACCTGCTGCTGGGTCCTGGCAAACCCAAAGAGCCAACAGTGGTAGCTGCCGAGGCTGCCGCTGTGACAGCGGCCACCATGGCCATGCCGGAGGTGAAGAAACGGCGGCGGAGGAAACAAAAGCTGGCATCCCCGCAGCCGTCCTACGCAGCAGACGCCAATGACAGTAAGGCTGAGTATTCCGATGTCCTTGCCAAGCTGGCCTTTTTGAACCGCCAGAGCCAGTGTGCTGGGAGATGCTCGCCACCCCGATGCTGGACACCCAGTGAGCCTGAGTCAGTGCACCAAGCCCCGGACACTCAGAGCATCTCTCAATTCCTGCACCGGGTGCAGGGCTTCCGGAGGCGTGGAGGCAAGACAGGAGGCTTTGGAGGTAGGGGCGGAGGCCATGCAGCCAAGGCAGCCCGCTGTTCCTTTAGTGACTTTTTTGAGGGCATTGGCAAGAAAAAGAAGGTGGTAGCAGTGGCAGCTACTGGGGTTGTGGGTCCTGGTCTCACTGAGCTGGGGCATCCACGCAAAAGGGGCCGAGGCGAGGTAGATGCTGTAACTGGGAAACCCAAGCGCAAGAGGCGGTCCCGGAAGAATGGGACTCTGTTCCCAGAGCAGGTGCCCAGTGGCCCAGGCTTTGGGGAGGCCGGTGCTGAGTGGGCTGGGGACAAGGGTGGTGGCTGGGCCCCTCACCATGGGCACCCAGGAGGGCAAGCTGGCCGAAACTGTGGTTTCCAGGGAACGGAGGCCAGGGCTTTTGCCTCCACTGGGCTGGAGAGTGGGGCTTCAGGCCGTGGCAGCTACTATGCTGGTGCACCCTCAGGCCAGACGGAGCTCAGCCAGGAACGCCAAAACCTCTTCACTGGCTATTTTCGGTCCCTGCTTGATTCAGATGACTCCTCTGACCTCTTGGACTTTGCCCTATCGGCCTCTCGCCCAGAGTCCCGGAAGGCATCGGGCAACTATGCAGGGCCTCCCTCCAGTGCGCTGCCTGCTCAGCGGGGGCTTGCCACCTTCCCAAGCCGGGGAGCCAAGGGTAGCCCAGTGGCAGTGGGCAACAGTGGAGCTGGGACAGACCCCTCCTTCCAGCCTGTCCTGCCTTCCCGTCAGACCTTTCCACCAGGCCGGGCAACAAGCTATGGGATAACCCCAGCCACTTCAGACTGCCGAGCAGCTGAGACCTTCCCAAAGCTGGCTCCCCCTCCTTCAGCTGTGGCCCGCTCGCCTACAACCCACCCTCCTGCCAACACCTACCCACCTCAGTATGGTGGCTATGGGGCAGGACAAAGTGTGTTTGCCCCAGCAAAGCCCTTTTCAGGCCAGGACTGTGCTAATAGTAAGGACTGCAGCTTTGCCTATGGCAGCGGCAATAGCCTTCCTGCCTCACCCAGCAGCGCCCACAGTGCTGGCTATGCCCCGCCGCCTACTGGGGGTCCCTGTCTACCGCCCAGCAAGGCCTCCTTCTTCAACAGCTCTGAGGGGGGCCCCTTCTCTGGGTCAGCTCCCACACCCTTGCGCTGTGACAGTCGAGCCAGTACTGTCTCACCCGGTGGCTACATGGTACCCAAGGGCACCACAGCTTCTGCTGCCTCTGCGGCCTCCTCCTCTTCCTCTTCCTTTCAGCCCTCACCTGAGAACTGTCGGCAGTTTGTGGGGGCTTCTCAGTGGCCTTTCCGGCAGGGGTATGGAGGCCTGGACTGGGCCTCGGAGGCCTTTAGTCAGCTCTACAATCCCAACTTTGACTGCCACGTCAGTGAACCCAATGTGATCTTGGACATCTCGAACTACACGCCACAGAAGGTGAAGCAGCAGACTGCTGTGTCCGAGACCTTCTCCGAGTCATCCTCTGACAGCACCCAGTTCAATCAGCCAGTTGGTGGTGGTTTTAGGCGTGCCAACAGTGAGGCCTCAAGCAGTGAGGGCCAGTCAAGCCTGTCCAGCCTGGAGAAGCTCATGATGGACTGGAATGAAGCATCATCTGCTCCCGGCTACAACTGGAACCAGAGCGTCCTCTTTCAGAGTAGCTCAAAGCCTGGCCGTGGCCGGCGGAAGAAGGTGGACCTGTTTGAGGCCTCACATTTGGGCTTTTCAACATCCACCTCAGCCACTGCCTCTGGGTATCCGTCCAAACGGAGCACCGGACCCCGGCAGCCTCGGGGTGGCCGGGGTAGTGGGGCCTGCTCAGCCAAGAAGGAGAGAGGTGGTACAGCGGCCAAAGCCAAGTTCATCCCCAAGCCACAACCAGTGAATCCACTGTTCCAGGACAGCCCAGACCTTGGCCTGGACTACTATAGTGGGGACAGCAGCATGTCACCACTGCCCTCCCAGTCGAGAGCCTTTGGTGTGGGAGAACGAGATCCCTGTGACTTCATGGGACCTTACTCCATGAATCCATCCACACCTTCTGATGGCACTTTTGGCCAAGGCTTCCACTGTGACTCTCCCAGCCTGGGTGCTCCTGACCTTGACAGCAAGCATTTCCCACCACTGGCCCACCCACCCACAGTGTTTGATGCTGGCCTGCAGAAGGCCTACTCACCCACCTGTTCACCGACACTAGGCTTCAAGGAAGAGTTGCGGCCACCACCTTCAAAGCTGACTGCCTGTGAGCCCCTCAAGCATGGTCTTCAGGGGGCTAGCCTGAGTCATGCAGCCCAGGCCCACCTGAGCTGCCGGGACCTACCGCTAGGCCAGCCTCACTATGAGTCCCCTAGTTGCAAGGGTACAGCCTATTGGTACCCACCAGGTTCAGCTGCCCGCAGCCCACCTTATGAAGGCAAGGTGGGTTCAGGGCTGCTGGCTGACTTCCTGGGCAGGACGGAGGCTGTCTGCCTCAGTGCCCCTCACCTGGCTAGCCCACCAGCCACGCCCAAGGCCGACAAGGAGCCATTGGAGATGACCCGGCCCCCAGGTCCACCCCGTGGCCCTGCTGCAGCCACTGCTGGCTATGGCTGCCCACTCCTTAGTGACTTAACTCTGTCCCCTGTGCCGAGGGACTCGCTGCTGCCCCTGCAGGACACTGCCTACAGGTATCCAGGCTTTATGCCGCAGACACACCCTGGCCTGGGTGGGGGTCCTAAGAGTGGCTTCCTGGGGCCCATGGCGGAACCTCACCCTGAGGACACATTTACCGTCACCTCCCTGTAGTACCAACTGAAGTGCCGACTGGACCACGAGGTTTTGTTCCTGGGTAAGTCTGGGGATGTGGGTGTGGCGGGCAGAAGCCTGGAGGTTAGGGAGGGTGAGAATGCTTATCGATGGATGAGGAGGAGAGCTACAAAGATTCGAGGGAGGGTATAAGATTTTTACCATCAAGAAGAAAGGGCTCAAGATTAGAAACTGAACGGTAGAGCCAGAGATTGGACCAGACCGAGCATTCATTCCCATTCTTTCTAGGCCTAGGCAAGAAACACCACAAAACCACTTATCTCTTAGGAGGGAGGACGTTTGTCTTGTGCTTGGACGAAGAAAGGAGTGGGCCAGTCGTTCGCCCAGGCTTCTACAGGCTCCTGTGTTGTGGCTACTTTGCAAGAACTTTACAGAATGAACCATAGGATTCTTTCTTGACCTCCTATTCTCAAAAGCTTTTTGTGGGGGGCAGGTGTCTCACTACAGAGCCCTAGCAGGCTTCATACTCAACCTGTCTATGTCCCCTGAGTGATGGAATTAAAGGTGTATACCACCCACCAACCCCCAGCCCCTCAATGCTTTAGAAAAACGTCTTCAGCCTGCTAGTCAGACCCCTGTGGGGCAAAATCCAGATTCTATAAGCATTGCCATCTACACCCTGGGAAAATACAACCCATGGGGCCTATCCAGATAGAAAACCAGTCCCTTTCCTCAAGCCAGGGCTTCTCCAGAGTCCAGTTGCCTGTTCAGAAACACTTGCTTTTGGGTACTATGCCTTCATGTTTGAAGTCTGATTTTTAGGAAAATAAAGGGCAGAAAATGAGCCGGGCCATTGGTGGCTCACACCTTTAATCCCAGCACTCAGGTGGCAGAGGCAGGTGAATCTCTGGAGTCCAGCCTGGTCTACAGAGAGAGTTCCAGGACAGCCAGGGCTACACAAAAACCCTGTGTTGAAAAGTCGAAAAATGTTCCCAAATAACTGTGAAGAGAATAGTAGGGTTGAAAGAACTATCTTCTTGAAGAACATCCTGTTTCAGAGTCCAGCCACAGCTAGTCCCACTTTGGGGCAAGAGGCCTCTCACATAGTGGGCCCCATGAGCCCATTGGCAGAGGAGTCACTGAGAGCTTTACTAAAACCTTTACTCATTACTCTTGCTGCCCCAAAGCCTCCTGGGTGTCTTGCTTCTTGGTGGACTAGCTTGTCATTCCTGCTCTCGAAAGGCCATTTGAGGTCAGAGTGACTCAGGGTCCTGGATGAAGTAAAAGTCAGTGGAAACTTATGACCCCCGCTTTACCAGACCCCAGATGCCCTGGTGCCTGAGGGTAGCAAAGAGCCATTGCTGAGAGCCAAGAGGCTCTGGGGAATACTAGTTCTCTGTGTGGCCACTAGCTTGCTACATGTCTTTTAAGCTCTTGCCCTTCCCTGGCCTCTGTTTCCCCGTCTGTTTGAGAAAATTGGCTTTAATACTGAGTCTCTCACAGGTCTGCATGGCAAAGACAATGGCTCAAGCATTTTTTTTTTTTCTTTTTTCCGGAGCTGGGGACCGAACCCAGGGCCTTGCGCTTGCTAGGCAAGCGCTCTACCGCTGAGCTAAATCCCCAACCCCCCCCCCCTTTTTTTTTTAGCAGTGTTTTTTCCTTCCTTCCTAATGAAGCTAAGCCAAGATTAAAATGGCCTTGCATTCTCCATGCATCTCCCTGCAAGCAGCAGGGCTGCAGATCTGAGGCAGGCAAAGGGAGAAGCTGCTTAGGGTTTAAAATGTCAAACCCTTGATCCTTCTCACCGGAGGGGAGATGTCTCATGGATAATCCAGAAATGAAATAATCCCAAAACTGTTCCTCCCAGACTCTGGGATGGAAAATGAATGGGTGTGGGGGCTGGGCGTTTGGGCAGGTCACAGCTCAGCACAGTGCATAATAGAACCACCCAGCTAGGCCTGAATGCAGGAGGAGTTGGGACGCCTTCCAGCCCCACATTCTAGCCTGTTCCCCACCCAGCACTGGGAGATAGCAGGGCTGTCCTCACAGGGACGTGTGCAGTCCCAGAGCCGTCTGTGCAGCCCTCCCCCTGCACATATCAGCCATTGGAAGCACCGAAGATGAGATGCTTGATCCTCAGAGGGAAAGGCAGGAAACACGGGATGGCACAGAGCACTGGTTGGGTAGAGGTGTGGAAGAGAATAGTGCAGGGCCCACTAGGACGTTGTGGTAGTTTGCAACAGGATGCCCAGACCTTCCAGCTGCCATCACAATACAGTAGCTGCGTGGTAGGTAAGATGGACCATTGTGGGCAGAGGGCACGGCAAGCGAGGTGGGAATGGGGTTGGCTCTGAAGAACTGATGGACAGAAAGGCAGGAAAGCTAAGCTGGGCCAGATTGGCAGAGGCCTGGCCCGTAAGACACTGTGAGATGTACAGGGAGCCATTGCAGAGTCACAGTGGGACAGGACAAGCATCAGAAGAGGAGATCAGACAGCCAGCTACGATGGTGGCTCACACTAAAATGGTCTGAGACCGTTTCCCTTCCTTAGTTAGGATACCACATGAGCACCTCCTTGTAGGGCACCCCTTTGGGTGCCAAGGACTAGTTAAGACCCTGTGAGAGAGAGGTTGGAAGATGCGGAGGGGAAAGTGGCAAGGAGGGGAGAGTAGAGGGAACCACAGAGGACTTAAGCAGAGAGGGCAGGGACATGCTCACTCACCCACACGTAGTGAGCAGCTCTAACAGGCATTGGGGAAGCAGCACTCCAGCTCTTTCGAGCTCATTCTGTGGCAGGTTCTGAGGAGACAAAATAGACAAGACTCTTGTCGGGAGTTCAGCACTGACCTGGGAACTTTAAAACAAGAACACAGGGAACCTGTAAACAGCTGGTAGGAGATGGCGGGTGCCCAGAGGTGGAAAGAAGCAAGGATTGCACCCCAGGTACCAGGCATTATGCTGAGAAGTCCTGTACACGTGTGTGTTGTCCCTGTGTGTGACACTGCCCCAGGGTCCTCACAACATCCTGGGCAGAGAATATGTTCTAAGCTTTCATTGGAGAGCTAAGGAAACAGGGAGGCAGGGCTGCTCTTCACCCACATCCCCAGCTCCCTGTCTGCAAAATGATAGCTCACGTAAGGCAAACCCTGGGAGTTGTTTTTGTGAGACATCTGGCTATGTTTTAGCCCTGGCTAACCTGGAACTTGCTTCCTCCTGCCTCAGCCTGCTGAGTGCTGGTCTTCCAGGCATGTACCAGAAAGTTAAATGACTTATGTGGGTTTGGGGTAAGAAGCTGAGCTTGAAGAGGGGAGATTGTGAAGCCAGGGAAAGGCACTGCGCAGGGGAACTAAGGGCAAAAGCAAGTTCTGTCCCCGGAGAGTTGGGAGGTGAAAGATCAGGCAGTTGGGAATGTGTGTCCTGCCTCTGCTGAGAACTGTACCTGATAGGACAGTTAGAGATAGGTGAAAGGAAGGGGGTCTTGGGCCCATACAGGCATCTTTTTGGATCCCCTAAATGAAAAGCAGACCCACACAGACTTAGCTCCATACTGGGACCCTTGAACCAAAGACCAGCCACAGCAGACCCCAGGAGTAGAGATGAGAAGGTGGAAAGGGACCAGATACATTCAGGAATCTCTAATCCGCCTCTCTTCCCTATTAGGTCTTGGCTGTAGACGTGAGGCCAAGAGAAATGTCACAGGTCCTCCCAGGTTACACCAGCTGGGGCTGGACCGGAACAGTAGGCAGTTTCCAAGGCCACCATCCAGCAGGGTCAGCAGGCATGCCCAGGCCTGGCTGCTCTGGGCTTTGTCTCTCTGAGTTTTGAATCCTTAAGAGGTCACTTGATCTTGCCTCTGGCTCTGAGCAAGAGGTCTCATGTCAGGCCTCAGCCGGCCTTGCCCTGCTTCCTCCAGGCACCAGGTTTTTCTCCCTTTTCTGAGGTCACCCTCTAGTTCTACTGCTTGCCTTCCCTGTAGCCATATTTAGGCTAGGCCTTCTTGTTTAAGGCCCCCGCTTCTTGGAAATGCCATCTCTCTATGAACATACCTTCCGCTGCTGCTCCTCTCTCTGCACCCCACATTCCTGGTAAAAGCAGACCTCTAAAACTGGCAGGCAGTGGCTAGGAGTGCATGTCTGTGGCTACACACAGGCCCCTATGCGCAACTTGGTTCCACCCCTTACCAACTAGGTGATCTGGTGACTCACATAACCTGGTGATTCACCGCATCTCTATCTCTTGTAAGAATTAAGGGGATTGACATGTAAAGCCCTTACCCCATCCTGGCTCACAGGAAAGCATCTAGTTGGTGGATGGTAGATGGGTGGATGAATACCTTCCCACGGTCTGAGTTCTGGGTCCCTAATTCAAGCAGTGTGAGTCACACATCTCCAACCCTCGTCCCTGACCTTTGCTTGACCAAAGCTAGCCCTCCTGTGTCTGTTGCCTGCTCCCTGCTACAAGAGCCTTGTGTTCTGGTGTGGCCCTCAAGCATTTGGAAAGCTCGAGATTCTTCTTGGGGCTGGAGATAAAGCAGATTGTTAAAGTGTTTGCCTACTGTTCACACAAAAGGCCCTGGATTCCATTCCCACACCTGGGGAAATGGTGGACAGAGTGATCACAGTGTTTTTATATTAGCCACTGGACCAAGTCCTCCTGGGAAGAGGTAGGGATGTGGAGATGAGGTCAGCCCTACTCCTAGGCACCTCCAGAAGTTACCTGGGTCAGCTAGGTCCCTGTCCACACAGTTCAGAGTCTTCTTCCCCACACCCAAAGCATCTGAAAACCTTCTTTATAACTTTATAGTGCATATGGGTCTCCCTGGATAGCTCGGTCACTGTCACCTTTGGTGCTGCAATGCCTGCGCTGGAGAAGCAGATGAAGTCTTTGTCCAGCCCCCGTGAACTGGCAGCCCATCGTGCCCTGGCCAGTATCCCATGCCCAAACAGCACTGCTCAGCAGCCTAATGTGTTTGTTCCAAACCCTGCCCGAGTACCCTCTAGGGAGGTACTGGACCCTCCTCACCAGCCCTTGTGAGCCACCTGAGGAGGGAGGGCAGGCAGCAGGGACTTCCTTGAGGCTGGAAATGGAGCCTAACAAATGAGAGATTGGAGATTCAGCAGCTAGAGCCCCACTCCGTCTCCGGCCCACCCCACCCCAGTCCATTCTGCCCGCGGTGGCCACCAAAGTGCTTGCTGCTCAGCGTTTTTAGATGCTCAGTGTTTGGAGCCCCTAAAATATTTATTGGATGAATTGATTGACGCACATCTGCGCTTGCTTCACACCTTTTGATTGCATCCTTCCTCTCCAGCCTTCCTGTCTACAGAACACAGACCTGAATGCCTGCCATGGTGCAGAGGGTATCTGGGCTTCTGTGCCAGCATCTACCTCTGTCTCAGCCCTGTGCACACACACGCATGTGCACACGCACACACAGCCGAGTCAGGAAGGGAGTACAAGAGAAGTCTTTACAGAATGTGCCCTAGCTTGGGTTGCCCTCTCTTACCCACCGTGTTCTCCCGCCTGTCTCTGCCCTTTCTAAGATGTCCCCAGCACACCATCAGTTTCTTTAGCCTGCTCACATCTGTCTCATCATTTAGGGGATATGTCAAGTGTGTGTGCGCACACATGTACACACGTGTGTCTATGTGAAGAACAAGAAATAGACTGGGAGATCAGAGAGGAAAGGGCGGTTTCCTGAACGTGGTGCTCAGTGCCCCCTTTAATCCCAGAATGCTAGAGACAGAAGTATGTGCGCTCTGAGTTTGCCCCCTTTAATCCCAGAATGCTAGAGACAGAAGTATGTGCGCTCTGAGTTCCAGGCCAGCAGAGGATACATAGAGAGAGACCCTGTCTCCAAAAAAAGAAAGAGGGGTGAGGGCTCAGTGCCTAAATCTTTAGGAAGTAATCCTAAAAGCAGGACAGTGTGTGTGTGTGGGGGGGGGGGGTGTCAGCGAGCCTGTTGTCAGGACCAGGTGGCTTTCAGAGGGGGAGGCCTCTTCCGGGGAGGGAGGCACACAGAGAGACATCTATATGGGTAAAGGTGTACAGATGTAAGTGTGGGGATGAGGACTTCTACCTCAGGACCAGATGTGTGCACACAGCAGTTGCTGGGGAGGCTGGGTGCCTACAGGTAAGAAGCCTGTCTAGTCCCACCCGAAAGTTCTGTGGGTCTCTGTGTCCTACAGCAAAGGAAGGTTCTCAGAGCCAGAGTTCAAGGCACAGATTTTAAAAAGTGAAGGAAGGGGGTTGGGGATTTAGCTCAGTGGTAGAGTGCTTGCCTAGGAAGCTCAAGGCCCTGGGTTCGGTCCCCAGCTCTGAAAAAAAAGAAAAAAAAAAAAGTGAAGGAAGACACACACCCTCTGTACCCCTGACCCCTTTGGTCTCAGTTAGAAGCCTCCTATGACCCTTCACTGAACCCCTTGTGTTATTGCTGCCTGTCAGATGTAGTTTGAGCCCCACAGAAATGTCTAGCACACTTGAGGTACCTCAGGCCTGCAATGACATGAAAATGCCAATGAAGTAGCTTAGTCTTCAGGCGACCGATTTGTCCTTTGACCCTTGTGTCTGCAGCACCTAAAGGTCTGTCTCATCACTTACTTGTCCAAGCCCTTTGCTTTTCCGAAAGAGAAACGAAGCTCAGAGGGGGAAGGGCCTCTCTCTTCTGTGTCTGACATTGAAATCCGCTTCTGGAGGCATAGACCAGGGAGTGGAGGTCAAGCCTTAGCACATGCCCTAGCAGGAAGTGGGTGTGGTACAGGGTTGCTTATTAGGAGGCAGGAGTGGAGAGAATGCTCTCCGGGAAGCTTGATTTCTTTATAATCCCTAGCACTTTGAGTCTCTACCCCCAGGCAAAGACCACTGAGGTCGCTAAAACTGCTAGAGCTGTTAGAGCGAGGGTTCGGTGGGTGTGGTTCTAAGCTTCCTTGTGGGCGCCCTAGAAGGTTAAGTCTTGCTGATGTGGCTTGTGTCCTGGAGCCGGGTGCATCCTGGAACTGAGGGTTCAGAGAGAGGTACCACACACAGGTCCAAGAGAGCAGTGCAGAATGGGGAATGGCAAGTGCTCTGGTAGCTATGGTAACAAGGCGTTCTAAGGAGGCATCCTAGAGGCATGTGAGAGCGGAGCTGGACGCTGACATGCTGACCAGCCTTAGATCAGTCATGGTACCGCCATTGGTCCGCATGCATGTTCCGTCCCAGCATGCTGAGCGCTGTCCTCAGCAGTAAGTTGAGAGCTACAGTCTTCCTTCCCAGACTGGCTTTAGTGTGCCGCCTCTTTCTGAGCCCCACGGGACTTGCCTTGGCACCACCATCTACCTGCAGATTACCCGGGTCAGGGCCTGCCTGCTTTGCTGTCCCTCCATCCCAGCAGGCTTTTTAGGGTGGAGCCAGAGCTATTATGGCCTCTGCCTGTTCCTAACTCCTCAGCTGGGCTGCCTGGCACTTAGTATTTGGTTCCATTTTCAGGTCTTGAGTCTAGCTAGGTCTGTGTTCCGCCCAGCATAACACTCTCCCTGCATGAAGAACACCCCCGCCCTAGCCTTTGATTCTTCCCCACCCACTACCCTCCCCCAGATTCTGCTTGTGCCTCTGGCTGGCCAAGTCCTAGAAGCTGGGAAGGCCGTGGGAGGGAAGGGTAAGGTGCTCTGGGCAGCTTAGCTGAGGGTGAGAAAGCCTTCTGCTGCCTGGCCGCAGGCACCATGGGAAGGTTCTGGCAGGAACCGCCTGCTGGGCTGAGATCACCATGGAGACCTGGCTTGCAGAGGGTCACTGGCAATGGCTGAGGGCTGGTGGGGGTGGGAGCCAAGGGGATTTATGCAGAATTTTTACTCTGGGCCCTTGGGGGAACAGGCAAAGCCAGGGGTTCATCACTCTCGGTGTGCCAAGTAGTTTGCAGCAGCCCACCTTCTGTCCCCATTAGTTACCCAGAAGATTCTTCATCTTGGCAACTGTCCTTCAACTGCAGAGAAGTCAGCCTCTGGATTGAGGCCCCCAGTGCTTGCTGAACCTGGCACCCCACATGTCATGGTCCTTTCCCTTCATCTCTGCAATCGGTTGGTCGGGCTTGTCACCCTAACTGCAGAGAGCTGACATTCATCCCTGCAGCACCCCTGCTTCCAAGAGCTGCTTTTCTGCTTACTGCCCCAATTGTGATACATCTGTCACCTTACAGACACTAGCTTGTCCTCCCCCACTACCCCTCACTGAGGTACAGATCTACTGCCCTAACCCTCAGCCTCACCCTCCCTTTTGCTTCTCTCTGCCTGGCCTCATCACCGAAATGGGGTGCTTCTCCTTCCCTGCAGGAGCCCACCTGGTGCCCCTGGCTCTCAGGGGTGTCCTGGCTAGTCCAACCAGAGGACAAAAGTCACCCCTGGGGCTGATTGCCCAGCAGACAGCAGCTGAGGCTGAGCGGAATGCCAATGTGGCCCTGTCGGAGAGGCAAGCCAAGAAAGTACAGGGAGAGGCTGCTGCCTGGCTCCTGCGGCTGTGGGGGAGGACAGGTGGCTCACAAAGGAGACTTAGGCAGTAGCACCCCAGCCCTGCTCCTGATTCTGGGGAAAATGGTCTCACATTTGGGGGTGGGAAGCCAGAGTCCCATACCTCTGAAAGGCAGGCAGTCTAACGGCCCAGGGCTCTGGGAATGACCAAGCTGGCTGTCCAGCTATCTCATCCCTTACAGCAACAGCTGTAGATCTGGAGGAGGGGGGTTGGGCCAGGCTGGTGGTCTGTGTAGGGAAGATAAGTTGCACACACGTGATCAGAACTATCTATGGAAAAGAGGTACCTCAGTGGCTGTGGGGACTGGGGAGTTTGCAAGCTTCAGGAAGGCAGTGTCTCCACCAACACAGATGGTATTGTGTTGGATGAGTTCTTTCTTCCTTCATTCATCTCCTCTCTCCTGGGGACACAGTGATGAGGGTCTAGGAAGAGAGGTGGTTTGCAAATAAATAGGAGCGAGCTTCCACACCTGTGGTGCTCGCCTAGCAAGCCCCACACAAACGCATTATTATAATACTCACAAACAGATTCAGAAAGCCCATCCGGCACCAGGACAATAATAAAAGTGATAGTTAATATGTTAATTTCAATGTATTACACATCTGTGTTGAATCCCTCTCTGTCCTAAACCACTGAGTCCAGCAACAAAACCTAGGCGGGGGTGGCCCTATTACCCTATTTTATCGTCCTCTGATACTTGGTTTGATTTTGGTAATAGGTTGGCACTCAGGCTACGGCACACCTGGTTATTCCATGCTGTCAGTCAAATCCAGGGCTCACACGTGTTAGTCAAGCACTCTCCTAAATGAAATCTGTCCCCAGCCCGTTTGGTGCTTTGAGGCAGTCTGACTGCAGCCCAGGCTGACCTCAAACTCTTAGGATCTTCCTGTCTTAGTGTTTGGGATTATAGGTGTGGGCCTCCGTGTCTGCCTTTCTAGTATCCTCTCTTCGCTGGTGAGTAAAGTAAGCTAGGCACAGTGTCAGGTACCTTTAAATCGTAGTAGTCAAAGGCAAGTGGGATCTCAACAAGTTAAAGACCAGCCAGAGGTCTGTGGTGAGGCCCTGTCTAATGGGCAAAAACAAAATTCTTTCAGTGGGTAAGCAGCTCCTGCCTAACGTCACAGAACTTTTAAGTAGTGACGCTGGCATGTGAACTTAGCTATCCCTGACTCCAGAGTCTGGACTCTAGTCACTCCTATGGGACCCTGACACCCTCATGTAGCCTGTCATTATTGTGTATATGGTTTTGTTTTTGTTTTTTGAGACAGGGTTTCTCTATGTAGCTCTGGGACTTTGTAGATCAGGCTGACCAGCTTCTCTAGTCCCTCTTGCATCTCTTGGGCATTTACAGATGGAGAGACTACCTGTAATTGCAATTCTCAGAAAGCTAAGTCAGGATAATCAGTAGCTCAGAGCTACTCTTGGTACACAGCAAGTTTGAGGCTAACCTGGACTACATGAGACTAAACAAAAGCACCACCAAATTAGGAAACTGAGCTTGGAGAGCACAAGACAGGCCCAAAGTCACATGGGGCCTGTCTTGAGAAGGAACAATGGTGGTTAGCATCTCCCGAGGTTTAGTAGGAATTGAGCCAAGCCTTTTCAGCCCCCTGGTCTTGGAGTTGAGTGTCTGTCTGCTGCTGACTTCCGCCTCTTCTCCTGTGCTTCTTTGCAGCTTTCAGAAGACCAATGCCAAGACCCCTCCCAGCGTCCACAGCATCCTCTGGCAGGAGCGCCTGCCCCTCTGCCTCCCACCTGCCCCTTGCACCCCTTGCAGCCCCATATCCCACCCACGACCCCTCCTTGCCCATCTCCTCCACGCAGAAGCCGAAGGTGAGCCCTTTCTGCACAAAACCAGCAATTGTAAATACTTTTTAAAATGTACAAAACTTAAAAACAAAACACAGTTTTAGAAAAAGACAAAAAAAAAAAAGAGAGAGAGAGCGAGAGAGAGAGAGAGAGCGTGTGCAAGAGGTTGTGAGTGGGGCTTCGAGGTGTCCAGAGCCCCTGCAAGTGTGCACTGAGAAATTTATCTACAGGTCGTTTGACAAAAATGAACAATATCCTATTTATTGTATATACTGTTTTATTATAAATTGTGGATTGTATATTGCATTCTGTAAACCTGCTGTGGTCCCGTGGTGTGCAAATTCGCATGGTGGGGGGGAGGGAGAACCTCTTTTGGGGGCTTTTTTTTTTTTTTTTTTTTTTTTTTTTTCCTTTTTCACTCTTGGGTTTTCTCTTCTGTTGCTGTTGTTGTTTTTTGTTGGCAGGACACACCCAAAGATCCAAGTTTGTATTAAAAAGAAATGAAGAAAAGCAAAAAAAAAAAAAAAAAAAAAAAAAAACCAACTTGTGTCTGTAAAACAGGGTACATGAGGGTGGGTGGGACTGTACTGGTGATGTCAGCCTCTGGTCCTTCTGGGAGTTGAAGTACCTCAGGATGTTCCTGGTTTCCCTACCTCTGAGTCCTCTCATCTGCCTAGTGTCTCGGTGTCATCTCCGTCCCCCGCCAGACTCCGAGTGTTTTGCCCACATGTATGTTTGTGCACAGCATGTGTGAGTTGGTGCCCTTGAAGGTCAGAAAAGGGCATGGAATCCCCGTTACAGACAGCTATAAGCTGTCATTCCGATGCTGGGACTCAAATCCATGTCCTATGCAAGAACAGTGAGTGTTCTCAACATCAGAACCATTGCGTTGACTCGTCCCCGCTCCTGTCCTACATCCCGTGGCTCCCACAGATGCTTTCTTTTGCCTGAAGAGTCCCATGGTAAGTTTGGTCACCATCTTCTTCCTCTCGATGCCCTCAGTCCACCTCAGGTCCCAGAGCACCACCCCGACGTCTGTTTGTCCTGTCTCCCTGACCATTAAGGCTCCAGGCTTCTATCATGGTCCTAAGAGGCCGATCTTCATTTTACTGAGGCAGAGTGTCTCTGTGTGGCCCCAGCTATCCTAGAACTTGTATGTAGTATGTAAACCAGGCTGACCAGACTCAGACCTGCCTGCCTCATCTTCCGAGAACTGGGATTACACATGTGCCACTGCACCCAGCAACGTCAATCTTTGACACAATCCAAAAATCTCTGGGACCGGAGTGAGTTGACTTCCTGGTACAACTTGAGTAGTCCCTGCTTCTTCTGTCCCCGCCAGGTCCCCAGCCCTGGTCTGCTCATTCACTGGGACATAGCCATCTGCTTTTGTATAACTTAAGTGTCCCTAAGTGTATAACTGCGAATGCTACCCATTTCCTCCCAGCTTAGATGAACAGGGAGAGCTAAGCCTAAACCTCCTGGTCAGGAGAGGCAGTTACTTCTCACTCCCTGAGCATGGCAGGCCTAGCTCTCAATTTCCTTCACTCTACAGAGTTTCCTGTAGGTTTTCACAAGCATGTTTTCCCACGACCCACTTCATGATGAAGCTCTGCTGAGCGTGACTTCCCTGCTCCTCTTCCTCAGTGACACTCAGAATGATACCAGACCATGTCCCGTGTGGCTTAGCTTCCCTGCCCCTAGCAACAAGGCCCGTGCTAGGGGGAACCCGCTGAGAAGCAAACGTGCCCCCATCTTCTGCTGGATGGGAAAGCCATCTGCTACACAGCCCCTCCACACAGCCTCACCATGTAGGCCCTGGCCTGCCTACTCATCCTGCCTGCTGTGGGGAGAGGACACCACTCTCAAGCTGACAGACTCCTGTGGAGCTGCAAGTGGGGGCAGGAAGCAGCGAGACCCGCTGAGAGGTCAGGCCAGGGAAGGGGCTTTCCAGAGGAGAAAGCTTTTTAAAAAGCCACGCCTAGGGTGGTAACAGAACTGTGAGTGATTTCTGAAGCAGGAAAGACGTGTGCAAAGGCCAGAGGTGGGAGAGGAGGCAGGAGGAGAAAGCCCAGGTAGGTCTAACTTCAGTAGATACACGTGGGTTTGGGAGAGCAGAGTGGATCAAGGTTAACTGTGGGGTGGAGAGGAAAACAGAGTAGAAAAGGGTTGAGCATCAGAAAATGTGGGGGAGCTGTGGAGTGGGGGCGCTGGGTGTAGTAGTTCAGTGATGATGCTTGCCTAGCAGGCATAGGCCCCAGGTTCAGATGTCCACACCACAACAAAAAACAAACACCCCAGGATAGCCGGGATAGACCAACCCAAAAGAAGCCTGTTTGCAGCCTGAAGAGAGGAGCTGCACATGTTCTGGCTGGGGAGTCTTGGCCAGGTGGAGCTGGCAGATGAGGGGGGCTGAGCTGGCATCTCAGGTAGTCAGGGTTCAGTTCACGGGGTCTCTTAAGGGCTCAGAGGAGACGTGCTGGGGGTGCCGGAAGGGGGAATTACGTGGTAGAAAGGGTTGCTGCTCGGCATAGATGGATCTTAAGGAGAGGAAGGACAGTGAAGGGACTGTATACAGTAAAGGAACTAGGGTGGAGAAACCCATGAAGGAAGTAGGAACTTAGAGAAGTGATAACAGCACTCTGGCTTGGAGGCCAGAGGGCACGGGAGGGGCTTGGTGAGAATCTAATGCCCTGAGAGATGAGAGGGGAAGGTGCTGGGCTGAGGATGTTACTCAGAGGCAGAGCTCCTGCCTGGCTCTTGCAAGCTTTGATCCTCAGTGGAACAAAAGGACATAGGGTGGGGTGGAGGGGTAGGCTTACTGCCTAGTAATGGGTGAGGACTCCAAGGTATGTCAGGGACCAGAGGTTATAGCTTTGGGGATGGAGTTTGTCAGACCCTAAAACCCCTGAGGAAAGAGCTGAAAGAAACTCTCCCCAGGTAAGTGAGCCAGTGATAGAAGTCATTAGGTTTGTTCTATTTTCAGAGGTTGGGGCATCACCAAAACCATGGTACAACAACCTAGGTTTCAGAATGCATCAAAACTACCTGGTTCCTAGCTTGGCCTGGTGACTCAGACCTTTTCCGCTACTTGGGAGGCTGAGGCAGGAGGATCTCAGGTTTATGGCCTAAGCAATAAATTCAGAGCCGGATAGGCAGTTTAGCAACGGCTGTCTTTAAAACAGCCAAGTGGTGGTGGTACACACCCTTAAGTCCAGCCCTGAGGAGTCAGAGACCGGCAGATCAGTTCAAGGACAGCCAGGGCTACGCAGAGAAACCCTTGTCTTGAAAAAAACAGGGATTTAGCTCAGTGGTAGAGCGCTTGCCTAGCAAGTGCAAGGCCCTGGGTTCGGTCCCCAGCTCCGAAAAAAAGGGGAAAGAAAAAAAAAGAAAAAAACAAAATGGAGGAAGCAATGTTGGCTAGATGATTTACCAGGTAAAGGGGTGGTTGATGGCAAGCGGGACAACCTCAGTTCTATCCCTGAAACCCACGTGGGAAAAAGAATTTATTCCCGTAAGTTGTCCTCTGGCTGCCACAAACATACCATGGTATTAATTAATTAGGGACTGTGGTGGCTGGAGAGATGGCAAAATGGTTGAGGTTGAGAACACTGATTGCTCTTTCAGAGGACCCTGGTTCAATTTTCAACACCCATATGGTAGGTCACAGCTGTCTATAATTCTGACACCCTCACACAGATCTACCTCCAGACAAAACACCAATGTACAACACACACACATACATACATACACACATACATTTTTTTTTTTTTTTTGGTTCTTTTTTTCGGAGCTGGGGACCGAACCCAGGGCCTTGTGCTTCCTAGGCAAGCGCTCTACCACTGAGCTAAATCCCCAACCCCTTCATACATTTTTTTTAAATGGCGACTGGGGAAATAACTCAGTCTAAAATCTGTTTCATCCCCACCCAGAACACATGTGGACAGGAAAAAATAAATTGGTAGTATATGCCCATAATCCTAGCATTGGGAAGATGGGGAACACAGGTCCATTCTTGGGGCTGACCGGACAACCAGTCAAGCCTACGTAGTGATTTCTAGACCAGTAAGAGATGCTAGCTCAAAAACAAGATGGATGACCCCTAGAAGCACAAACACAAATGTGTGCCCATGTGAACACACAAAAGGGTTGGAGATAGCGTAGAACTCTGTGGGATGCCTGGCAAGATACCCTAAATTCAGCCACTAGCCCAAATAGAACAGTAAAGACATTGCCTAGACAATGTAAAGACATTACATCTGAGGGGTTGGGGATTTAGCTCAGTGGTAGAGCGCTTGCCTAGCAAGCGCAAGGCCCTGGGTTTGGTCCCCAGCTCCGAAAAAAAGAAAAAAGAAAAACAAAATCTACAAATTAGTTCATCCTATAATAAAATTAAGCCAAGATACAGCTCGGTGATGAGAGCGTGCTAAGCAAGCTCGAGGCCCTGGGATCATTCTCCAGTACTACAAAATAAGGTGTGTATGTGTGTGTGGATCAGCTTTCCTGAGCATACTACACACACACACACACACACGCATATATAATTTCCACAACAGTACCATGGGTTTCACTGCAACAGTATCCCATCATTCATACAGGAAACTCAAGTACAGAGTAGTGTGTACCTCTGCGATAGAGTACTTGCCTAGTAGCATGTACACGGCCCTGGATTCAATGAATATTTTAAAACCATTTCGGGGGTAGGCATAGTACTTCGCTGGTGTGCGTGAAGCCACCGTATAATCCTGAACGATGCACAAAAGAGGCGTGGCCTGAAACCTCAGACCTTAAGAAGGTTTAGGCAGTAGGATCAGAGGTTCCAGGTGATTCTTAGCTACGTAGGGTGTTCAAGATCAACCCAAGCAATGTAGTCATGAGAAAGAAATATATGGAAGAGACAAAAGAAACCTGGGCCAGGGAGGTGACTCAGGTCAAGGCTTCTGGCACCCAGCCCGACAGCTAAGCTTGATCCCGGATCCACGAAGTGGATGGAAAACTAACTCCTGCAAGTTGTCCTCCAATACCTTGGCAGGAAGTACATACCCGAGAAACCCTCAAGCGCAGAGAGGTAATTTGTAAAGACCAGCCGAGCCAGTAAATGGTAACACCAGACTTGACCATCTGGTTCGGGAGTCTACAGTCCACTGTGATGTTGGTTAAAGAAGTGTGAAAACCAAGAAGTTGGGGTCTTACTCAGTAGTGCTAACCTAGCATAAGCAAGTCCCCAAGTTTATATCACAAAGGGCCCCCCAAAATGCTGGATTGGTACCTCTATGCCCTGTATCTCAGTTCTCCAGACCATTCGGTTCAGTGGTCCTTAGCCACCTGTGAGAGAAGCCACCTGGAGACTGTCAAAATGGCAGTGCCTGTGGTCCTTCAGCAAGAAGCTGGCCTGTAATACTAGCATTCAGGAAGTCAGAGGCAGGATGAAGAAAGTTCAAGGCCAGCCTGGGCCACTTATGAGACCCTGATTTTTGTTTCTTTTTTTTTTGTTTGTTTTTTTTTTTGGTTCTTTTTTTCGGAGCTGGGGACCGAACCCAGGGCCTTGCGCTCCCTAGGCAAGTGCTCTACCACTGTGCTAAATCCCCAAACCCCCCCCCCTTTTTTTTTAACAGAACTTTTTTTTTTTTTTGGTTCTTTTTTTCGGAGCTGGGGACCGAACCCAGGGCCTTGCGCTTCCTAGGTAAGCGCTCTACCACTGAGCTAAGTCCCCAGCCCCCAGCTAAGTCCCCAGCCCCCCCCCCTTTTTTTTAAATAAATGACAAAATGCTGCTTGTCGTCAAAAGTAAGGGACACTGGATTTATTTGCCTGGTGTAGTGGTGTAGTCTGGGCATGTGTTCTCCAGATCCTGGAGTATTTTCAGTGTGCAGCCACAGTTGGTCACCTCTAGTCTAGCTATTGTCCTAAGCATTTGCACAAGCATCTACTTGTGCACACATCCCATATTTAAAATGTCCTCTCAAGGGGCTGGGGATTTAGCTCAGTGGTAGAGCGCTTACCTAGGAAGCGCAAGGCCCTGGGTTCGGTCCCCAGCTCCGAAAAAAAAAGAACCAAAAAAAAAAAAAAAATGTCCCCTCAGGTGTGCCTGTGGCGCTTTCCTGTGTATACACGTATCATCCTTTACTCTTGAGCTTCCAGACACTGGCCCAGGCACACCTAAGGACACAAGACACAATGGTGAATGAGACAAATGGATTGTGTTCCTTTAAATATACAGTCTGTTTGGTCTTGTCTCTTCCCGTGAATGGCAGGGGATTGGAACCCTGTAAGGATTGATTGGCAGAGCTTTGAGACTTGCTCTTGTGGCTCTGTTCTAATCCACTGTACAGATGTGACCAACATGACGTTAATAGTACAGAGGCAGGTGGATCTGTCTGAGTTCAAAGCCAGCCTCAGCCTGAGCTTTATCCTGAGCTCCAGGCCAGCCAATGCTACGACGCTGTCACAAAGCAAACAGATGTAATAAAGAGAGGGACTCTTAAGAGTGTGTGCCTAGGGGCTGGGGATTTAGCTCAGTGGTAGAGCGCTTACCTAGGAAGCGCAAGGCCCTGGGTTCGGTCCCCAGCTCCGGAAAAAAAGAACCAAAAAAAAAAAAAAAAAAAAAAGAGTGTGTGCCTGAGTTTGAGACGGCCTATGTGGTATGTGTGTGAAGGTGTGTTTGATCTGAACCCTATAAAAATGTGGTGAGGGGGGTTGGGGATTTAGCTCAGTGGTAGAGCGCTTGCCTAGCAAGCACAAGGCCCTGGGTTCGGTCCCCAGCTCCGAAAAAAAAAGAAAAAGAAAAAAAAAAAAGAAAAATGTGGTGAGGGGGGAGGGGTAATAGAGAAGGGCTGTGCATGAGGTAGGCACTAGCTCAGAACAGCACAGATCACACCAGATCACAGAGAGAGAGAGAGAGAGAGAGAGAGAGAGAGAGAGAGAGAGAGAGAGAGAGCACTGTGAAGGAGACTGGGTTCTAGTCAGAGCCAGGAGAGCTATGCTTTGGGTATGTGGGGGAGGCACAGCTGGGGCTGGAACTGGAGAGTAGGAGGGAGGGAGAGAGGGAGGCTGGGGAGCCACATCCTTGATCTCTGTTCTGTTTCAGTAATTCCGGACTTGGTGCTCTGGGTCTCTGTGTGGCTCTGGGTGTCCCTCTCTGTAATGTCAGGATCTTGGCATCTGTTTCTCTTCTGGGTCTTGGGTTAGGAGGCTGATCATGTGACTCTGGGTCTCCACCTCTCCAGCCTACTTGGCTCTGTGTCCCCCTCTATGTCTCTGTCTCTGCCTCCATGTCTGCCTCTGTCCTTCCTTGTCCTTGCCAGGTGGGGGGAGGGGCCCAGTACTCAGAGAGCAGGTGTGGGCTCACTCAGGCAGCAGGGAGTGAAGCCCAGGAGGGCCAAGAGCCAGCAGCCCTGGACACGAGCACACTCCAAGATACACATTCCAAGTGCTCACAGGAACACACAATGGACTGTAAGTACAGGGATGGTTCCCGAGGACTTTCACAAGAACACACACAGGTACAAAACTAAACGCACAGCACACTCACTCCCAGAAGCACACAAGGATGCCAGATACTGTGGCTCACACAGACAGGCTTCATGAAAAAAGCCTCAGACAAATCCTCATCCAAACACAGAAAACCCCAGAGCCACAAATGCACAGGGACACAGACCTACAGACACAAAGATAGCAGATGCAGGGACACAGGTCCACTTCGCACACTCAGAAATCACACACAGGATGTAAGGAGGGAGAAGCACACAGAAGCATCAACCCTCAAGGGCAGTCAGAGACAGAGGCACACGGAGGAACCCACAAGGGACTTAGGCAGAACAGCCTCAGGTACACACTCCTCCCTCAGGGCTCACTTGGAGACACGCCCATAAGGTGACAGTGGGTGACAGGGGCTCTAGCGCACCTGGCGCCCTGGGCGCGCCCCTAGGCGCCAGGAGGGCCGAGCGTGCGTGCCCGTGCGTGCGTGCGTGCCCACCCGTGCGCGCCACCACCTGTGGGAGGAGAGGTGTGCACTGCGCCCCAGGCTGCGGGCTGCGCGGTGGGGGGAGCGGTTGCCATGGTGCGCCGAGCGCGGCCGCATACTAATGGGCGGCCATGGGCACTGCCCCCCACAGCTGCCCCCCACTGGCCACTCCTCCCACTCCTTCCTCCAGCTTCCGTCGCCACTCGGTCGCGCGCCCTCGGCCCACGCGCTCCACTCAGATCCTGAGTCCTTGGTCCCGGGACGCTATTGCTTCATCTTTCCCTCCTCGAGGTCCAGTCAAGCCCAATGGTGACCGCCTGGTCCTTTGGGGCTACCTGCCTGGGCGGGCGGGCGCAGGCGCCAAGCAGGCTTTGCAACAGGAAGCACAAGTCAGCCTTGGAAAGAAGGCGACCACCCTTAGGCGGGTCAGGGCAAAAGAAAGGGAGACCCAGGCCCTGCAGTTCCTGTCTTTCCATGCGATCTCGTCAGAGGCCAACATAGTGGAACCCTTCCCCTGCTTCCAGCTCCTCTCCAAGCCTCGTGTGACTTTGGGGCTGGAGTACTTCATTACCACCACAGCTAGATAGGCCTTCCATCTCTCAGGACCTGCTCCTTGACCCTCCAGTTGGGCCCTAATAGGATGAGGTGGGAACTGAAGACTGCTGAGACCTGGGTAGTGGGCACACTGGAAGGAATCACACCTCCTGCTGGCTTTCAGTCCCAGAGCTGCCCTGACTCTCTGTCCAAACTATACTAACTGCCGTGGGGGTGAAAGAAGGCCCCGTAGAACTGGGGTGCCAGCAGAGGTTTTGCAGGTAGAGGCAGTGAGAGGGGAGCCTGATGGGGGGGGGGGCAGGCGGTTGCCTAGCAACCCCACAGCTGTCTGTTGACCTAGAAGAAGCTGCGCTGTCTTGACACAGCTGGTGTTTACATGTAACCGAGGCTCTGGCTTAGTGCTTGCTTGGAGCAAAGCTGAGGCAGGGCCCTCACGGCAGCCTGGCCCCAACCCGGCCTGTCGTCGGCTCCATGCCTGCCTGCCCTGTTTACATCTCTCCCATCTCCAGTCCACAGAGAAAGAGCAGAAGAAAGCAGACCCGAGGGACTGGAGGCTTTGGGAAGGGCAAAGGTACCGGGTCAAACACAACCCTAAGACCTTCAACACAGAATAGGGAGAGACTAAGAAATAAGACAAGCAAACGGCGGCTTGAGGCACGACTCAGCAGTGAAGAGCTCTTGATGTTCTGCCAGTGGACACAAGAGGCATGGTTCCTAGTACCCGCGTGGCAGCTCACAACTGCCTGTAATTTCAGTTCCAGGAGATTGGACGCCCTCTTTTGGCCTTTGTGGGCGTGTCTACCTGTGACAGAGATAGAAAGGCGCGTGTATACACACGTGGGTGCAGATAATGCACACGGTGCACATACGCACAAGCAGGCAAACACACACACATTTCAAAATATATAGCTTTAGACATGAAAAAACCGAAGGCTACCACACGCCAGTGCCACAGAGAACAGCAACAGAGGGACACTTGGTCACAAATCAAAGTGGTAGAGGTACACGCCTGTAAGTCCTGGCATTTAGGAGGTGGAGGCTGTAAGATGAGGAGTACGTGGTCAGCCTTTGCTTCATGGAGGATTCAAGGCTAGCCTGGTCTACATGAGACCCTGTCACAAAACAAAATGAAGAAATAGTGACATAGAAATCCAATCCAGGGGGTTGGGGATTTAGCTCAGTGGTAGAGCACTTGCCTAGCAAGCGCAAGGCCCTGGGTTCGGTCCCCAGCTCCGGAAAAAAAAAAGAAAAGAGAAAGAAAAGGGAAGAAATCCAATCCAACCCATCACAGAGATGCCTGTAGGCGTAAACACAGACACACATTCTCTTCCCCCACCCCCAGGAACATAGTCATCAAATGTTTGAGACACAGACACAGGTATACACAGAAACATGGACACCAAACACAGGCATTGACCATCCAACAGGCACACTCAAGGCCAGGGACACTCAAATCGAAGGTATCCAATGCTAATACCAGCAACTCCCACATACACCCAGCTCATACAGTGTTTACAGGGCTGTGTGACAAAAAACAAAAAGCCCACATACGGGCTGGAGAGATGGCTCAGTGGTTAAGAGCACTGACTGCTCTTCCCGAGGTCCTGAGTTCAAATCCCAGCAACCACATGGTGGCTCACAACCATCTGTAGTGGGATCTGACGCCCTCTTCTGGTGTGTCTGAAGACAGCTACAGTGTACTCATATAATAAATAAATCCTTAAAAAAAAAGAACACGAAAAAAAAAAAAAAGCCCACATACATAGCCACGTGCACACAGTAGCACACAAGAACACACTCAGCCCTTCGACTGAGTGCCCACAGTGCCCCAGGCAGATAGTGGCTGAAACCACCAGCACAGGAAGACACACCCAGGAGCCCAACGGATGAGAAGACATGATCCCCGAAGGACTGCAGGCCCTGACATGTCCCCGAGCCTACCCATGTACTCAAGACACAAACATGTGGCGGCCCAGGGTGTGGTGAGGACAGAGTTGAGGCTCCTCCCCGCCCTGCCCCACAAGCTCTCCATAGTGGCACATCTGCCTTGAAGTCTGAAGGTCCTAGTCCCAGGAACAGGGCTGAGTGAACTCACATGTTGCCAGCTGCATCCCTAATCCTCAGCCCTAGGAAGCAGATAGTACCCAGACAGTGTTATCAGTTCCCTTGGGGATCCCCTATCTGAATGCAGTTAGGACCCCCTAACTTCTGAAGTCTCTGGACTGACAAAGGAAGCGAGGTCCTGCCCCAGAAACCTCAAGTATGATGGACCCATATCTTCTTCGAGGATACTTCAGGAACATTCATATAGAGACACGTATGAGCATGTGACAGGATTGGGGCGGGGCACGGCCTGGAGGGCTTCTTGAAAGAGGTGAATGTGGAACCTGGCTTTAGAGTCTAGAAAAACTAGAAGAGGGAAGGATGAAAACATTGAAAAGAGCTTCCTCTCCCTCCCTGTCCCATCCTCTCATCCAGCAGTTCCTCCTCCCCCAGGGCCCAAGGGGCCGGCTGGGGCCCCACAATTCCATCAGCCCCAGCCTGAGCTGAAGGAGGAGAGAGGATATTTTTAGCTTCTCTGCCACTGACATTTCGCAGCAGGCGACCTGGGGTGAAGCTGAGTGAGTGCTGAAGGCTGGGAGAAGCCGACAGCGCCTTCCCGCCCCCACACACATGCACACAGAACTATGCACACGCAGCCGTGTCTCCAACACTGGCAATGCCACGTCACGGCATAGCTCCAGGTGTACAGTTCCGTGCTGAGACACACACAGGCACCGGAGCGCCGACTCAGTTCACATGTCACATGTGACACAAACCTCACGTATCTGGACACACACCCATTCACACACCCAAGGAGGCACAGCGCGCATACATTTCTCACACCTAGCTAAGCGCACACTCAGTCACCACCCATTCAAGAAGTGAGCCCTCCGTGCCTACTGTGAACTGGGTATTGTTTATTCTACTCATTCCGGAGACCGAGCGAACCATTAAAATTGTCGTCCTCGAAGTCTGAGTCGGTGATCGTGGGAGGTTGACACGGGAAAATAAATATATAAAATAAGTTAAGTTTCAAAAAGCCATACATAAGTCAGTCAGCACTCGGGAGGCAGAAGCAGGTGGATCTGCGTTTGAGGCCAGCCTGGTCTACAGAGCGAGTTCCAGGACAGCCAGGGCTACACAGAGAAACCCTGTCCGGAAGGAAGAGAACAAAAGAGCCATTCGTATGTCAGACCTGGCAATGCAGACCTGTTATCCTGGGGAAGCTGAGGCAGGAGGACTGCAAGTTGAAGGCCTGCCTAAGCTACAGAGGGTGTTCCTCACTAGCCTAGGCAATTTAGTGAGACCTAGTCTCAAAAAGTTAAAGAGTGCGGAAGAGCTAGTGAGGTGACTCAGCAGTAAAGGAATTTACCACCTAGCCTGAGGGACCCCAGAATCCACACAGCAAGGGAGACTCCCAACATTTGACCTCTGACAGTTCCTGATGTCACAGAGCACACATGCTAAAATAATGTAATTACCTTTTTGTCTCTTTGTTTCTGAGACAGGGTCTCTCTACGTAGACCAGGCTGGCCTTGAACTCAGAGACCCTCCTGCCTCTGCCTCTCACAGTGCTAGGACTAAAGGCGTGGTCCAGGCCTTGCCTAACTAAAAAAAAAAAAACGACTGCTGGGGTGTAGCTCAGTATAGAGTGCTTTACTTAGCTTGCCCAAGGTGCTATAGGGAATCCACAGGTAACAGACTCCCCAGATACAGAGCTGTGGGTAAGCGACTCCCTGATATTCAGTACCCCATAAATCTGCCTGAACTGCATCCATTCCCCATAATTAAGAATTCTAGAGGAGCTGGTGAGACAGCTAGAGAGGAAAAGCGCCTCTGAGGAAACCTGAGTGCTTGCGTTGGATCATCGTATCCCTCGAAGGGAGAGAACCAACTCCCAAAGTTATCCTCTGACCTCCATATGGTATGCAGTGACACAGGCACACGCCCAAAACACTCGGTAATAAATAACGTACTTGAGAAAGAAATGTAATGACTCACATAGACAACACATGTGTACCTCAGACTCATGTGTACCACCGTACACACGACTGTACGCTTCACACGCACTCGTGCCGTTCAGGAGACATGCAGACCCAGCCGCACCCACACTTTTGTGGATACCTTTCCAAATTGTCTGTCTACACACGGTACGAAACATGCCGATTCTCACACGGCCATTCCCAGCCTGTCACAAACACTCCTGAAGTCTTCCTCCCTCCTACCAAGTCCTGATAGTCACATGCTCTCGCATGCACACAGAGTTCTTATAATCTCACGACCTCACATGCATCTACCCACAACCAGGTTCCAAGAAGCCACACGCCCTGATTCAGCACACGCCCAAGTTCACACCTATACTGCCCACCACAGCTCCTCCCCTGCCTCATAGCAAGCATGGTCGGCACACGGGCGGTATAGTGTACACCTGGAATGCTGCCCTAAGATGCCAACCCTTCTGCCCTTAGGATTTAGGGATTGGGCTCAGGGAGAAGACACCCCCGCCCCCCCCCACCATTGAAAAACAGGATGCTCTCAAAACACAGTGTGATCTAGTAGCTAATGGTGGTGTGGGAGAGCCCTGCTGCTCAGGTCAACCTCCTGCTCCTTCTCTGTTCCACCCTCCTTCCTCTCTTCTTGAATTCCTGCATCTTCCCTATCCCACCCTCCCTCTCTAGAAGCCTTTGGTACAGAACCAGGCTCTCCGGTAGAAGGTTTTACAGCCTTTGTATGATCGGCAGATGGACGACCGGCAGATAGACACATCGCTCGGGACAACAGGAACAACAAAGCCTCCTTTGTCACAACCTGAAGGCTATCTGGCTCGTGGACCATGCTCACAGCTCCTTGCGAGGAGGAGCTCTACGTTCCCATCCTGATCCTGTCCTATGACCCTGGGGTCAGTCCCTGACCTTCCCTGGGCCTCTTCTGCCTCAGTAAAACAGACAGCGCCACAGAGTGATTCCTGAGGCAATGGCGTTCTCAGACACTGTGGCAGTTGTGTGAGCAGGGAGCGGGGCTGAGAGCCTGGCTTGAGCCATAAAAGCCCCCTCCCCAGAGGCTTTCCCTAGCATCCCCCACCTCCAAGGCCTGCTGGTTTAGGTTAAAGCGCCAGAGGCCAACAGCAACCCCTGGTCCCCGACACACATAAACACGTATACTCTTCCAAGATTTAGCCACTTCCTCTGCCCTCTCTGGACCTCCATATCCAGGCTTGTGTATTTAGGGGCTCGGGTTTGGGCTCTGTGCCATGGAGCCAGTCTATGTGTGCACTGTCTGTCTGTCTGTCCCTCTGCCAACAGCCTTCAGGCGCCAGGAGGGGAGGCAGCAGCAAGGAGGTGGGGGCTGGGAAGGAGGTAGCGTTGACAAGTTCCAATGTCTGGCTTTCCCTCCTGGAAACCCCAAGCTGGGCTGCCCCCCCTCCCTTCCTGTCTCTCTCGCTCAAGCACGTCCCTTCTAAGCCCCTCTCTGCAGACACCCCCAGTGGAACCAAGCCCAGATCTGCTGCCAAGAAGGCCGACATTTCTTAGACTTGCCACGTTAAAGGGGCCCACACAGGCACACACTCAAGTCCTCCCATCCTGTCCTCCTCCCGTGTGCACATTCAGGCAACCTGAAGCACACAAAGACAGGGTTGGACACAGTGATCACCTATGTACACGGGAGGTAGAAGCTCAGGGGACCTCGGGCTCCCAGACAAATACAAACCTAGGCATGGACTCCCTCCCCATCTAAGCTTAGCTCACCACAGACCCACGTGGTTTCCATCACACAGTACATACAGACTCACACATACAGGCACACACAGGCCCTGCCATCCAGAGGAAGAAGTGCAAGCCCCAAGCAGTGTCGCCCCGCACTGCACCACCGATCATCCCCACTGCTGCGATCACTACTATCCCGTCTCCTATTCTCTCATACAGCACAGCCAAATATACACAGACACATGCTGTTCCCCTGTGCCACCGCCATCAATAGCCACAAAGATGCTACATGCCTACCCCTGGACATTTGGTCCAGCCCACACAGCTACCCAGTATTTCCCCAGACACAGATTACCAAGCCACAGCCTCACACAGCATCTCTTAAGGCAGACAGCCCTGCTATGCCTTGTTCATAATCACTTCACTAGTCTCCTGTTGACCAGAACAAGTTCATAGCCATGCCTGACACACCCTGACATGACACACACATAATCAGGCTCATGTACTGTGACCCCTTTGTATATGCCTGGATTCCTTGTCAGTGATACAGTACACACGGGTTTGCGGGTGCACGCACGGTTAGACACAGCACTTCTGTGTCCATAGCCAGGATTCAAACTCAGGACACACACAGCTGTGTGAATAAGCTCTCGTGGCTTATTCAAACGCACAGTAGCTCTCCGAGCTGCACAAATGCCCACACAGCAGAACTTGCCCACTTGAGCTGGGCGGTGGTGGTGCACACCTTTAATCCCAGCACTCAGGAGGCAGAGGCAGGCAGATCTCCGAGTACACAGAGAGACCCTGTCTTGAAAAAACAAAAGAAAAAGAAGAAAAAGGAGGAGAAGGGGAGGAGGAAGAAGAGGAAGGAGGAGGAGGAATGGGAGGAGGAGGAAGGGGAGGAGGAGGAAGAGGGAGGAGGAGGAATGGGAGGAGGAGGAAGAGGAAGGAGGAGGAGGAGGAAGGGGAGGACAAAGAGTGGGAGGAGAATTTGCACACTTGAAGCAAATTGATTCAACCCCCATCCCCATACACTTCTTCAGGGGCGTGTGTGTGTGTGTGTGTGTGTGTGTGTGTGTGTGCGCGCGCGCGCGCAGTCGCGCACGTGTCCTGTCTGTGTGTGTACATGCTCCTGCAGGGACCGGACAGATGTCTGAACCTCACTGTCACATACTGCGGCCTCCTAGCCCCCAACTGCAGCCGTCTACCTCCCTCCCTTGGCTGGTGAGAGTAGAGAAGAGCTCTCAGCTCTTGTTCCCTCCCTCCACTGGCTGCCTCTCTCCCTCCCATCTGGCAGAATCAGCCAGCCCTGCCCCAGCTCAGACTCAGGCAGCCCTGGCTGCTCTGGGCAAACTCGCGGCTGGTTGGTCTCGGTCGTTGATGCCGCATCAGCAGCAGCGGCGGCAGCAGCAGGGGCGAGAAGGCTTCAGGCGGCTGCCAACGTGGCAGACGGCGGGCAGAGCGGCAGGAAGGAAGCTGGGCCCATTCTGCGCCCACTCGCTGAGGGGCTGAATGAGCAAGCCGTGCAGCTGGGCAGGGGACCTTGTGTAGGGCTTGGGCTCTGGGCCCACATTAGTCCCACAATGGCTGTGTGACCTTGAGCGACTTGTTCCCCATCTCTGGTCTCGGTTCCTCCTTTAGCAAATGAACAGTCTGGACCAGACAAATCTTTGTCTCCAATTCAACGAAGGCAACTAGAGGGACCTATAGGCTCGCTCTGTGGACTCCAGCTCTTTCGGCCCCCAAATACGTATTTCTCACCTTTGCACAGCTCTCTCCGTCGGCAAATCTTTTTCATTCCACACTGGTAGTGGCATTTCATTAAGAAGAAAACAAATCCAAACTGGCATGTTGACTCATGCCTGTAATGCCAGGATTTAGGAGGCCGAGGCAGGAGGATTGCAAGGAGTTCAAGGCCCACCTTTGTTAAATAAGAAGGAAAAGGGGACGCTGGAGAGATACCTTCTGTTTTTGTAGAACTGGGATTCAGTTCCTAGCACTAATGTGGCAGCTCAGAACTGTCTGTCACTCCAGGTCCCAGGAGTCCATGTTCTCTCCTAACCTCTGGACATGCATATGGTACACAGACATACGTATAGGAAAACACATATACACCAAATAACACCTTTTTTTAAGGAGTTAAAAAGAAAGAAAAGAAAAGGCAGGTTTAGCCAGTCAGTGCACAGCAGAGCTGAGATAGGATCAGAGCTCCTGATTCAGTCTTTAGACTCAGCACTGCCTCCCTTGTCTTCTCCCAGCTATCCCACGCCCTCACCACGCACTCAAAGCTATCCCCATTCCCTACCTCTTCACCCTGGGCCCCCACCAGGGCCACCTGGTTCTGCCCTGGGGAGTCAGGGTGCAAAGGCCAGACAGGCCTCCTACCAGCATTCCAGCTGCCTCTGAGAACACAGCTGTCAGCAGGATCCAGAGAGCCAAAAAGCCACCCCCTAAGCAGGCCCACATTGTCAGCTTCAAAATAGAGCTGCTGTGGGATCCTGGGCTGCCCTGGGCCTCCGGTTTTTCATCCTGATAGCTGCCATAGATGAGTTCCCAGGACCCTTTTGCTTGCAGCATTGCCTAGGGAATGCTCGAGGGAAAACGTGGTGCAGAGAGGTGGCTGTATCTGGGCCCCCAGCCAACTGTGGGGTGCCTGATATCTGGGAGCCTGGCTCCTGCATTATCTGCAGGCTAAGGTAGACTCTGCATCTCCGAGGACCCGGTGTAAAGGAGGGGCTCAGCTCTTGTTTGTGGGAGGGATGGATAGACAGATGGACAACCGTGGGAAGGAAGGGGGAAAGAGGCCTCCATCTCCATGGAGTGCTTAACAAGAAAAAGGAAGGAAGAGGAGAAGGAAGGGGGGGAGGAGGAAGGAAAGGAGGGGGAGAGGAGGAAGAGGAGGTGGAGGAGGAAGAGGAAGAAAAGAAGGGGGAGAGGAGGAGGGGGAGGAGGAAGAGGAGGAAGAAGAGAAAGAGGAGGGAGAGGAAGAGGAGGAGAAAACAAGGCAGAGAGACTCCCCCCTTTTCCTCCCTTTTTATTTCATCAGTTTTGTGTCCAGCCCAGTCCATGGGGACCACAAATGTGGGACAGCTACAGGAGGAGGGAACATCTGTGGGACAGACCATCCTGGGAAGCACGGAAGAGGACCCAGATGGTCTGTGGTGGTAAAGAAAGGCCTCGGAGTTGCCAGGCGCAGTAGCACAAGCCTGCAATCCCAGCACTTAGGAAGTGAAGGAAAGAGTTCAAGGTCATTCTTAGCCTCAAAGCTAGTTCTAGATCGGCTTGGGTAACGCACCGGTCTTAAAAAAAAAAAAAACAAAAAAAACCTTTTGTTTGTTTGTTCATTTGCTTTCGGGTTTCCCCCACCCACCACAGAAGGGGTTTCCTCTATGTAGCCCTGGCTGTGCCGTGCTCTGTAGACCTCCAAATCACAGAGATCCACCTGCTTCTGCCTCCAGAGTGCTAGAATTAAAGGCGTGGGCTGCTAGCACCCTGCCCATAAACGTTTTTTTTTTTTTTTTAAATAGAGGAAGGGAAGAAAAGAAGCAAAAAGAAATGGCTTCTGGGGGGAAAGGAAGGAAGAAAGGAAGGAAGGAAGGAAGGAAGGAAGGAAGGAAGGAAGACAGACGGCTTCTGTAATGGAAAGCACAGGTATTGAGATCGGAGATCAGTCTCCAGGAAACATTCGTAGCACTTCCTCCCGCGCATGTACACACATGCGCAATTATCGTTCCCATCCTACAGATGGAGAAATCAATGCTCAATGGTAAAGACAAAGCCAAGTTTTTATACCCAGGCTGGCCTGACTGCAAAGCCAGTGTTTTGTGTGCTAAGCCATGCTGCCTCCTGATGGAACGAATTGCTAATGGTGGCATTTCCGATGGAGCGACAGTGCTCTGGGAAGAGGTTCTGGACAGATGGTTCCCAATTGGGCCCCTGCCTCAGGCTAGCAGAGCAGAGGGCTGTTGGTGCAGGAGAGGCTCAACCCCCTCCGTTCTGCTGTGTGTGGGATGCAGGCAGGTCCCCTCCGGACTCCTCACCATCCCCCGCCAGCCCTTTGGCCTTGCCTGGGTGACCTGCATGAGCTCAGCTTCCCAGCAGCCCTGCGGAGGAGTCAGCCAGGGCAGAGACTGCCTCTGCCCTCGCTGCTTGGCAGTGCCAAGGGAGGCGGGGCTGCAGAGGGGTGCAGCCAACCAGTCCTTCTTCCTGTGCCCCAACTCCCGCACCCCCGGGGTCTTCTGCAGAGGCCCAAACTGGGATGAATGGTGCAGAGTTGGGCACACCGGTCAGACACGGCCTCATTGCTGCAGCATTGTTGAGTTGCCATTAACAAGTGGCCGGAGGTTGCCGTGTCTCCATGGAGACCAGACAGTCAGTGCAGCTCTGGGGTGAGGGCCGTGATTAGTGAGTGTCAGTTTTGCCAGCCCTGTCCTTCCCACCGCTGCTCAAGACAACAGGCCTGGAAGGTGGAGGGGAGGATTGGGAGGGGGTTCAGAACCTCACAGGCAGGGGGCATTCAGGCCCAGCCTCAGGTGCTGTGTCTTTGTCTCCCCCGGTGGCTCCTCAGTTCCCCCTCCTCTTGTCGCCTGCCTTCCCTCCTCAATCCATAATCCATCTTACGCACAGCCACCAGGGTGAGCTTTCTAAAACACGAGCTGAATCCTGACACTGCCTTCCTTGAGAGCATTCCATGGCTCCTGACACCCTGGAGGCTGAGTTCATTGCCTTTTCTTTTCTCGTTCTTTCCTTTTTTCTCTCTGAAACAAAGGGGGTGGGGGTGGGGGGTTGAGCTCACGAATCCCAGAGTATCCCACACTGTCCTTGAACTGGGAATGCACCTGGGGATGATCCTGAACGGAGCCTCTGGCCTCTTTAGACTAAAGGCCCTAGCCCGAACAAGAACAGAGGCACAGGCACGCCAGGTTTCCATGGTGCTGGGGACTGAACTATGGGCTTTGTGCGTGGTAGGCAAGCACTCCACTCACCGAGCCACAAGTCTTCTACAAACGGTCTTCGAGCATCCTACTGTGGGTCAAGGAGCCTGCCAGTGTCAAGGTGGCGAGTAAGTTCTCTCCTTTTCGTGGAGGAAGGCAACCTGCCAATCTTCTCATCTCGGGAGGGAGGCAGAAGTATGAAATAAATAGAAGTGGGGAGCTTCCGGCACAGGCCTATCATCTCCTCAGTTCTTGGAAAGCTGGGGCAGGAGGAGGAGGAATTCAAGACCAGTCTGGGCTATAGAGTGAGATCTTCCTTAAAAGAAAACAAAGGAGCAGGAAGGCAGGCTGTTTTTTTGAGACACCGCTGTGAAGGAGGCCATTTTGTACACAGGCGTGTGCATGTATGTATTCACATGTATGGAGGTCAGAGGTTACTCTTCAAGTGGCTGTCGATCTCTGTCCCCTCATATTGCCCCCCCTTGTCCGGGTTCCATGCTAATCTCCATATCACCCCAATTTTAGTGTGCTGCTGACGCTAACAGCACCTTATTTTTTTGGCACAGGGTCGGTTGCTCACTGAGCCTGGAGTTCACAGATTCAGCCAAGTCCTGGGGTACCCCACCCCGTGTTCATTTTTCTTGAGATTGTAGACTCTTTTTGTGTGGCAAGCATTTCGTCAACTGAACCATCTCCCCCACATCCCACTTTGAAATGTATTTCTCTAATGTATATGTGTGTGCACCTATATGAGTTTGCGTGTACCACCTATATGGAGGCGCCCACAGATGCCGGAGGAGGGCATCAGATCCCTCATAGCTGGAGTTGCGGGAGCTGCCCGAAATTGTGCTGGGAACTGAACTGGGTCCATGGGAACTGAACTGGGTCCATCGCAACTCTCCTAACTGCCGAGCCATCTTTCCAGTCTCTATTTACCTGTTTATTTATTTAGACACGTTCTCATTATATATTCCTGGCAGGCCTGGTGCTGCCTATGTGGACCGGGATTGCCTCAAATTTATAGACGTCTCCCTTGCCTCTGCCTCCGAGATACAGGAACTTAAAGGTGTGTGATCCCCCTCCTTCTGCCTCCTCAATGCTGGAGTTAAAAGCTTGTGCTACCGTGTCTGGCTCGGCAAGTTGGTTGTTGTTTTAGATTTATTAATGTGCGTGCGTGTGTGTGTGTGTGTGTGAATATATACCACACGTGTGCATGTACCCAAGGAGACCAGGAAATGGTGTCAGATGCCTTGGAGCTGAAGTCACTTCCACCATGAGATGCCTGATATAGGAACTGAACTCAGGTCCTCTTAAGAACACAGGATTGCACTTACCCCTAGAGCTATGGATCCCGTGTTGACTTTAATTATATATGTAACTGAGGCTAACCTGGGCTGGAATTATAGGTGAACGCCACCACACTCAACTTCTGTGGTGCTGGGAATGGAACCCAGCTTCATGCGTGCTAGGGAAGTGTGCTACCAATTGACCGTTCCCACAATGCCGAGGACCTTTTGAGTGACAGATCCTGATATGGTCCCACCAGAGGGCTGACAGGAACATTCGAGAGAGCCTGTGCCAGGCCCTTCTGGCCTCCTCAACTTCCTCTCCCTCTTGCCAACCCCTCCTTCACGCTTGCTATCTTGGTTAAAGCCAGGGCTTACCCAAGTGAGGAGGGAAAGCAACCAAACCCGAGTTATCATCCACTTGCCCTTCTCTACTGCGCGCACGCCTCTTCACCTCCGCAGCCGCTGCAGACCTCCTCACGTGCACTCCTGATACCTCGCCTATCCCCAACAGGCTCAACCACTCGTTTCTTGAATCATAGATCAGGTACCCTGAGTGCCAGGCACTGAGCCACAGCAGGTTTGGTGGATACAACAAAAGGCCGGTGCATAGTCCCTGCCCTAGGCCAGAGTCCAGTCAGGAAGGCGACAAGTCTGTAAGAGCTGGGGGTGGGGGCGGCTAACCTAGATGGGGGTGGGTGTCTGGCGGCATTCCAGGAGGACAAGCTGCTCAGCGGGGACCTGAAGGACAAGGAGATAGCTAAGCACATGGGGGGGGGGGGCGATGTTCCAGGCTGAGGAACAAGTCCACACTTGAGAAAGCAGGAAGTAGGAGAGGTCAGAGCCGAGGCAGAGGTTGGCATGGGGGGGTGGGGGAGGGTTCCCACCGGGAGTATGCTCCGATCTCGACCCCAGCATGCCCTCCAGCCTCTCCCTTCCGGTTCACTCTCCACGCTGCAGTTAGCATTGGCTTTCTAAAACTGGCAGAGTTCTACCTTCAAAGTCCAAGCTTGGAAACCCAGCCCTTGAAACACTCCAAAGGCCCTTCCAGCTCGCAGGCTCTCCACTTGCTCCTCCCAGCCAGCTCCGCTCTGCCACACCCAAACAGGTCATTTTCTTTGTCTCTGGGCCTCCAGCTAGGTTGTACATTCCTCCCAGAATGCCCATCCCCACTTACTTAAAGGGCTAACAAGGATGCCCCCTCCCCCAGGAAGCCTTCCTGATCCTATTTCTCCAACCCCAGTAGGTTTCTCCTCTCTGCCTTCATACAACAAATTACAGGTATGAACCCTGAATAGGGCATAGCTGCTTCTCGGCGGCTGCTTTAGGTCTGTTTTGCGGTCATGATCTTTTTTTTCTTTTCCTTTTTTTTTAAAAGATGTATTTATTATATGTATGGGAGTGCACTGTAGCTGTCTTCAGACACACCAGAAGAGGGCATCAGATCTCATTACAGATGGTTGTGAGCCACCATGTGGTTGCTGGGAATTGAACTCAGGACCTCTGGAAGAGCAGTCAGTGCTCCTAACTGCTCAGCCATCTCTCCAGTCCAGTCATGATCTTAAAAAAATTTTTTTTAAATTTATTTTTATTTTGTAGTCATTGGTGCTTTGCCTGCGTATACATCTGTGTGAAGGCCTCAGATCCCCTGGAACTGAAGTTACAGACAGATGTGAGCTACTATGTGGGTGCTGGGACTTGAACCCAGATCCTCTAAAAGAGCAGCCCATGCGTAACCACTGAGCCATCTCTTCAGTTCCCCTCCCCCATCGTCTTATTTAATTCTTCCAGCTCAGCTCATGGGGCTGGGGAGCTGGCTCAGCAGTTAAGAACACTGGCTGTCGCCTAGGAAGCGCAAGGCCCTGGGTTCGGTCCCCAGCTCTGAAAAAAAGAAAAAAACAAAAACAAAACAAAAGAACACTGGCTGTCCTTCCAGAGGATGTGGGTTTAATTCCAAGCACCCGCATGGCAGCTAACGATGGTCTCAAACTCCGGTTCCAGGGGATCTGACACCCTCTTCTGTCCTGCGGGCATATACCCATACACATATACTCAAAAGTAAAACAGAGCCCTCTCAGCTCACGAGCATTTTAGCATCATCCCTACTTAACTCAGATGAAACGGAGCCTCGAGAGGCTACAGTGACTGTGCTGGTTCCCGCCGGTATTAAGTGGTAGAGCTGGGACTCGAACCCTGGTTGGCGGTTGCCACTAAGACCTGTGGTGAGGTTTTCTTTTATCTTCCGCCAAACTCGCAGCCCCTGGGAGGGCACAGTCCAAGTCTCAGGCATTCGGGCTCTGAGAGCCTAGGACACGGCTGCACCCAGAAGCTGGTGTGCACACGTACACAGAATAAGTAACTTCAGGCCATAGAGGGTTGGGAGAGGGGTTCACAGACAGGCTCCTCCATACTGCACCCTGAGTGGATCTAGTCATCATCCTAAAATTGGCCCCACAGCCAGCCCAGTACTTGACTCCTGAATCAGTGCCTCCCCACCAGAGATCTACCGGCTTTTCTCTCCCTTGTCTAGCAGCTCAGTTGGGATCAGACAGATTTCATTTTGAACTTTAGTTCTGCTCTTAGGTATGTATGGCTGTGTGACTCTGAGTAAGTAGCTTCACCTCTCTGAGCCTCCAGTTCTTCGCCTTCGAAATGAGCTGTAAAGGATTTGTCCTCCGGAACTGCCAGATAGGTAAACAATGCAGATATCCTTACGTCTCCAAGTGTCTGTGTGCCTGTGTGCCGGGCTGAGCTTTGTCCTTTCTTCAAAAGGTTATTGATTGGGGTTGGGGATTTAGCTCAGTGGTAGAGCGCTTGCCTAGCATGCGCAAGGCCCTGAGTTCCGTCCCCAGCTCCGGAAAAAAAAGAAAACAAACAAACAAACAAAAGGTATTGATTGGATTATAATTAATTAATAGGTTTTTCAAGACAGGGTTTCTCTGTGTAACCCTGGCTGTCCTGAAACTCACTCCATAGATCAGGCTGTCCTGGAACTCACTAAAATCCACCAGCCTCTGCCTCCTGAGTGCTGGCATTTAAGGCATATACCACCACCACTCTGCTTACTTATTTTGAGTGAGAGAAGAGGTTCCCACTCTGTAGACCAGGCTGGCCCGGAGACTGCCTGCCTCTGCCTCCTGTGTGCTGGGATTTAAATGTGTGGAGCCCCATGTCTCGATTATTTCCTTTTTAAACTGCATTGTGTGTGTCCGTATGCGTTTGGGTGCAGGCACCCATGAAGGCCAAGACAGTGTGTCCAATGCCCCAGAGCTGGAGTTATAGAAAGGTTGTGTCATCTGATGTGGGTGCTGGGAACTGAACTCAGGTCCTCTGTAAGAGCAATACAAGCCCTTCCCTGCTGAGCCATCTTCCTAGCCTTGTCCTCTACTTATATATTAAGTGCAGGTTTATCGTGAAGCTGCTCTTGGGCAAGTTTACTGGCCCCAAGTACGGACACCAGGGGGGTCACCACGGTAAGGGAGAGAGAGGGAGGAGGAAGAGAAAGCGAGAACATACAGAAAGAGAGAAGAAAAGGAGGAGAGAGCCATTTTTTTTGAACAAAATATTTTACGTTTATTAATTTGTATGTGAATACGGGTGTTTCTGTCTCCGTGTGTCTGTATACCACTGAGTCCCTGGTGCCTCAAGTCCAGAAGAGGGAGTGTGATCCCTTGGAATTGGAGTTGCAGACGCTTGTAAGCCATCATGTGGGTGTTAGCGATTGTACCTGGGGCCTCTGGAAGACCAGTCAGTGCTCTAACTCCTGAGCCATCTCTCCAGCCCTAATTTATTCTTAATTAACATCGCGCCTTAAGTCTAGGCAGTGAGCGACATGGGGCCTCACTCCCACCCATCTCCACTGGTTGTCCCTCACAGAATAAGGAATCTGAGAGGCTAGGAAGAGGTGCGCAGCAGGAGTCCACCCCACTCCCTTCTGAAACAGCTCTGGATTCCAAGGCTCCTGGAGCCCTTGAGCCAGCTGACGGGGCGTGGGCGTGCCCTTCCCTAGTCCAAACCACACTGCCAGCTAGATTCCAGGGCCTGAGGGGTGGCCAAAGGCAGCTGTTCACCAGGAGGGGGTGCTGAGGAAATCAATGGGGCAGGGAGTGGGGGTGTAGGAGAAGAAGAGCCTCCAACATGCTCTCGTAAGGAACAGTGTGTCCTTCTGAGTAACGAGTGCTTGAGAAGGCAGGAACTACCAGCTCCGTTTTAGAGATAAAGGAACCGGTGCTCAGGCTAGAGCGACAGTGACGTTTAAAGTCTTCTGTTTACTCGGCTGCCTCTGAGCTGGCAGTGTTTCTTCATATCCCAGAGTCGCACAGCTCGTTCCTAATTTAACTCTCACAACGACTCCCTGGAAGTAATATCGTCGTCCCACTTTTCAGGCGAGGAAACAGAGGCACAGCCAAGTCGAGAGACTGGCCTGAAGTTGCACAGCTTATGCGGACCAAAGTCAAACCTCGGCAGCCAAGCTTTTAGCTCTAGCTTCATGCACGTTACCATTATCTTGGTTAGACGTCCGTCCCCTAATCTGGCCAGCAGCCCCTGGCCTCAGTCATCTGCCTGAGAAATGAGACACAGACGTGCTCTTTGTGGCCTCTGGTTTGGAATGCTGGAAAGAGTCAGTCCTCCAAACTGAAGTTATCTCAGAGCTAAGAAGAGGCAAGGGACCAGAGCTTAAGTCTGCGCCTCACCTCTGTCCTACAGTCATAGGACAGCCAGGCAAGGCCCCTAGGCTGTTTAGGGAGAGGTCCCTCCGTTTGTAACTGTATCTGTGGCCTGTGAAGATGGTACTTTTACAGAGCTGAGGCTAGGCCTGCCCCCTTTCCCTCCTTGGCCCAGCTGTGGCTGTTGTCCAAGCTCCCACAGGCGAGCCCCACCTCTCCTACACCAGGCCAAGTTGCTGCTCTGTGGTCACCTGGACCCAATTTCCTTCTTCCTGCCTCCTCCCATCTCTGGGAAGCAGCATTGGACAGGCTGCACTGCCAATTTCAAAAATCTTCTCCCTCAGGAAGCCATTTCTGTGTCCTCTGAAATCTCCCCCGGGGTCTTCTCTACCCCACTCAGAGCTCCCCAGAGCACCTCCCTTCAGCGCCCCCCTCCCCCCATTGAGAATCACTTGGATCACCAATCCAGTTTCCATTTGGTTCCTGGCTGAACACTGGGTCCCTGGCCAGACTTTGAGTTCCCTCCCCCTGGGTGTATCACACCCTGTGTTTGTTTCCCCCCCAACTCTCAGTGCCTGGCAGAATTGAACCCAGAGCCAGCTAACTGCCCTTCCCCAGGAACCAAACCTTAACACTTAGAGGCCTGGAGCTGGTTCAACCATTCTCCCACCGACTCTTCTGTGTCTGAGAGGCCAAGGAAAGGAAGCCACAGAGCTAAGATCACCCAGACACCAACCCAGGACTCAAACCCCAGTCTCCTGACTCTCAGGCCCAGGTTCTGACCCTGCTCACAGATCAAGTTTCCAAACCCCTCAGGGCCTCATTTTCAAGCAGGAAACCGGAGTAACTCCCAGTGGTGTACTGCCCGAACCCCAGGGGTTAGTCTTGCTCCAGAGGCCGCATCTGGAAAAGCCCTAAGGAGATCATTAGTCCAACTTCCCTTCTACAAACTAAGACCCAGAAAGCAGAAGAGACCTCCTTGGGGGGCCACACCAAGCTGGGACTACAAGTGAAGAGCATTGGATTCCATGTGGCCTTCTTTGATGAAGTAAGGTTCGAGGGACTAGGAGTTAGCTGGCGTCTCTGATAGGCAGACAGACAGGGAGAGGGGCATGACTAGGTGAATTTCCAAGATGGCTCCCTTCAGCTTCTTGACCTCAGATAGGCTTAGTGGGCTTTTTCTCTGCCCAGTAGGGCCTCTCTTCTTGTCAGTCTGACAAGTTCAAGGCCAGATCAGGACCTGTTTACCGAAAACTTTCAGACCTATTACCTGACCTGTGTTATTTTTCAAACTGGCCAACCCTAAATTGGGGGAAAGAAGACTCCTAAAAGCCCCCAGCTCTTAACAGGTATGATAGATCATTCGTCTCCAGCACTCGGGAGACAGAGGCAGGCAGATCTCTGAGTTCAAGGCCAGTCAGGTCTACAGAGAGACTTCCAGAACAGCCAGGGCTACACAGAGAAACCCTGTCTCCAAAGAACCATAAACCAAGAACAAACAAACAAAACCCTCAAGGAGAGAACAGGCTTTAGCATCTGTATCAGTGCCTTTTAATACTTTTAGTGTCAGAGAAAGAATCAAGACAGACAGACAGACACACACACACACCTCCCCAAACAACAGTATCACCAACTCACTCATTCATTCATTCATTCATTCATACATACATACATCTATCCATCCATCCATCTATTCATTCTATAAACCCAAGGACATCTAATTCCTGGTTCTGTGCTGGTGCTGAGGAGTACAAGAATGAAAGACTGGAATACAGACTGGCAATGCCTCTCTTTGGTGGGGAACTTGGCTAGCATGAAGAAATGCCTGGATTCAATGCCTAGCAACCAATAAATCCATGCTGGTGGCATACTATGTCGGCCCAAGCCCTTGGAAGGTGGAGGCAGGCAGGCTCAGGAGTTCAAGGTCATTCTCAGCTGTCCCAGTCAGTTCCAGGCCAGCCTAGGCTATATGAGACCTGGAAGGGACAGGAAGGGGCTTCTGGGTACAGGAAATAGGGAAAGGTATCTTGGTCTGGCTTCTGCTAAGTGGGTGACAATTGATCAAGATGTGTATTTATTTATTTATTTTTTTCTTTTTTTCGGAGCTGGGGACCAAACCCAGGGCCTTGCGCTTGCTAGGCAAGTGCTCTACCGCTGAGCTAAATCCCCAACCCCAAGATGTGTATTTAATGTGTACTTTCTTCTGTACATATCTTTCCCTAAAAAGGGTTTCTGAGGCCTAGAGACCACTCCTAGTGGTTAAGAGCACTTCCTGCTCTTCCAGAGGACCCAAATTTAGCTCTCAGCACCATGTTGGATGCCTCATAAATGCCTGTAGCTCGTCTGACACCCTCTTCTGGCCTCCACAGGCATCCACCCATATGGCATACACACATATAAATAAAAATAAAAAATAAAATCAAGAGCTGGAGAGACGGCTCAGCGGTTAAGAGCACTGACTGCTCTTCCAGAAGTCCTGAGTTCAAATCCCAGTAACCACATGGTGGCTCACAACCATTCCAATCATCTGTAATGAGATCTGATGCCCTCTTCTGGTGTGTCTGAAGACAGCGATAGTGTACTCATATAAATAAAATAAATTGGGGCTGGGGATTTAGCTCAGTGGTAGAGCGCTTACCTAGGAAGCGCATGGCCCTGGGTTCGGTCCCCAGCTCCGAATAAAACAACCATAAAAATAAATAAATAAATAAAATAAAATAAATATTTTTTCTTTCTTTTTTTTTTTTTCTTCTTTTTTCTTTTTTTCGGAGCTGGGGACCGAACCTAGGGCCTTGCACTTGCTAGGCAAGTGCTCTACCACTGAGCTAAATCCCCAACCCCAAATAAATCTTTTAAAAAATAAAATAAGATCAAGCAGGGCAAGGTGGTGCAGACCTTTAATCCCAGCACTTGGGAGGCAGAAGTAGGCAGATTTCTGAGTTCGAGGCCGTCCAGGGTACAGAGCAAGTTCCAGGACAGCCAGGGATGCACAGAGAAACCCTGTCTCAGAAAACAAAATTAAAACACCACCTCCAACAACAACAACAACAGCAGGGGTTGGGGATTTAGCTCAGTGGTAGAGCACTTGTCTAGCAAGCGGAAGGACCTGGGTTTGGTCCTCAGCTCTGGGGGTGGGGGGGGTGGGGTGGTGGAGGGGAGGCAAACAAAAGCCCAAGTAATTTCTAAAAACAGTTTTTTTTTGTTTGTTTGTTTGTTTGTTTTTCTTTTTTTTGGCAAAAACAGTTACAGGGGCCAGGGTATATTGCTCAGTCTGATAAGAGTGATTGCCTGGCTTGCATAAGGCCCTGAGTTCCAACACGGGAAGGGGGAGGGGAGGGGAAAACCATAGAAACTGAGCAGTTGAACTTGCAGAGGTGGTAGTGGGGGGACGGATGAGACACTGAGAACTGTCCACTCACAACCAGAAGAAGGACAATCCTAGGGTAAAAGTGTGTGGGCTGTGGGCACTGAGGACCTGATCCTCGTGAGAGTGGTGGTGATGTGTGTGAGGGGCTTGTTAGAGGAAGTGAGGCACATTCCAAACTTGGAGGAAATGCACAGGTGTGAAGAGCGGGAGAGATTCTCAGCCCCTGCCTCGCACTGCACCAATAGTGAGTCCCCGTGAATCATGGGTGTAAACGTAGTGCAGCTGCTACCCCACAGCAGATGGAGTTAGGCAAAGGTGGCGCATGCCTGCGCTCCCAGCTCTCAGGGGGGAGACCGAAGGATTGTAATGTTGAGGCCAACCAGGGCCAGATAGCCAGATTCTGTCTCAAAACCCTAAGGGCTTGGTGAAAGGGTAGGAAAGTAAGAGGGTGGGGTGGGCTGGAGGGAGGCAGGAAGAAGAGAAAGAAAGAAAAAGAAGACATTCGGAAGAACTCTCGTGACCTGAGAGACTCAAAGCTCCTTGTAGGCTTCAAGCACACTGACCTGAGGCACAGGCCTACTATCACCTCAGCACTCAGAGGCCATGACAGAAGGATCACGAGTTTGAGCCTAGCCTGGGCTACATACCAGCATCCTGTCTCAGAAAACAAAACAAAACAAAACAAAACAAAAAACAAAAAAAAAAAAAAGCAAGAACCTAGGAATGGTATCAAGTACCTGGAATTCTAGCACTTGGGATCCCAGGATGGCCCTGAAGCCCTCGTCCTCCTACAAGAAACCCTCTGTCAAAACAACAAATCAGGGGTTACCTGTGCTCCCAGTGCTCAGGAGGCAGAGGCAGTTTGATCTCTGAGTTCAAGACCAGTCTAATCTACAGAGTGAGTTCCAGGACAGCCAGGGCCAGAAACCCTGTCTCAAAACCACCACCACCACCACCACCACCACCACCACCAACAACAACAACAACAACAACAACAACAAGTGCTTGAGTTTCAGGCCACCTGGGCTACATTCATTAGCAAGTTCCAGGCCAGCCAGGGCTATTCAGTAAAACCCTGGTCTCAAAACAAACAAAAATCCAACAACAACAAACAAAAACAGACGAAGCCAAGAGGATCACCC
Source organism: Rattus norvegicus (assembly GCF_021556685.1). Taxonomy (NCBI): domain Eukaryota; kingdom Metazoa; phylum Chordata; class Mammalia; order Rodentia; family Muridae; genus Rattus; species Rattus norvegicus. The sequence continues at coordinate 151,333,929 of NC_141538.1, forward strand.
TGGGCTCAGCCTGCTGTATATAGGAGCTGACACTTCATCTCCTAAGGGTAGTGTGGCATCAGAAAGGGGTTTAAATCGGGGTGTGAGGGGGAAGACAGGCTTTATGACTTCTAGTTACCTTCTCGAGGGATTGCCTAACACAACATCTAACAACACAACCGAAAGGAATCAGAAAGCCCGCCCCCTTCTCCTTGCTCGGCAGAGACAGTGCCAGGCTTGGATTCTACCCCCTTTGCAATCAAGATGCAGTTTTACCACTTGAAAAGTCATTTAATCCAGGTGCCAGGATGAGGCGGAGCGACACAGGTGGGGACTGGCTGTGAGACCTGTCCTTCGGGGCCTAGCCCTGGTCTTAGAGGAGCCGCAGCCTGCCAGCTGCTACCCACGCCACAGCCCCTGCTCCAGCCCCCACTTGCTGTGCTCGGCACCTGGACACCCCCTCCTCTTCCCAGTCTTCCTCTCAGGGGAAGAGAGAGCTTGGCAGAGCTTGGCAGAGATGGGAGCCAGGGGTTTCCTCCACCCACTCCCACACAATAGAACCTGCACCAGAGCGAGAGGACAACAGGCACCTGGGTTCCTGCAGGATCCCCTCCTCTGCCAGGCACTCAGGAAAGGCACTGGCAGAACTGGGTGAAATGGCATATGTCTGTGGTCCCAGCATCCAGGAGGTAGAAGCAGATGGGTCTCTGTGAGTTCAAGGTCAGCCGGATATATACAGGGAGTTCCAGGACAGACAGGGCTACACAAAGAAACACTGTCAGGGGCTGGAGAGATGGCTCAGCGGTTAAGAGCACCCGACTGCTCTTCCAGAGGTCATGAGTTCAATTCCCAGCAACCACATGGTGGCTCAACCATCTGTAAAGAGATCAGATGCCCTCTTCTGATGTATCTGAAGACAGCTACAGTGTACTTATATATAATAAATAAATAAATCTTTTAAAAAAAAAAAGAAAGAAAGAAACACTGTCCCGAAAAACCAAAAGGGGATGGAGGGGAGAAAGAAAAAGAAAAAAAAAGAGAAAGAAATAGAGTGAAGATGTACACCAAGGAGCAGAGCACTTGCCTAGGATAGCCCTGGGTTCTTTCTCCAGCAACACATGAACTAGACATGGCGACACTCAACTCCATCCTGCCTCCCATACTTGGGAGGTGGAGGCAGAAGATTCAGAGACTCGTGGTCATCTTTAGGTTCTAGACCTAAAGTTTCAGGGAAAGCCTGGGCTACTTGAGACCCACGTGGTAGAAACAAAGAACTGCCTACTCCAGGGTGTTCTCTGACCTCCACTTACGTCCTCTGACGCACACCGCACAAACAGACTGAATAAATCGCATGTAGTTTTTATTTTATTTTATTTTATTTTTTCTTTTTTTCGGAGCTGGGGACCGAACCCAGGGCCTTGCGCTTGCTAGGCAAGCGTTCTACCACTGAGCTAAATCCCCAACCCCGCATGTAGTTTTTAAAGAAAGGGTATTCTTGGTGGCAGAGGGAAGCCCTAAGCATTGCACACAGTGACAGCTGGGGACCAAAACAGTCACTGATGTCTCACACCAGCTCTGTGAGGTGCCAACCTCGTCCGAGGTCCAGAGGTGGAGAAACTAAGAAAGGAGGAGCCAGCCTGTTTCAAATTCCCACCACTGGCAGGTGGCAGGGGTGGGGCTGGAAGACCTCGTCATCCGCTCTCTTCTTGGTACCTTGTCTGAGTTTGAGCCGAGGACTTGTGGAGCCTTGAGGAGAGGGCAGGGGGTAAGGCCAGGTCATGGGCAGCATGGGTTACTTTGGTGAGAAGTATGGTTTTACCCAGAGGGCACTGGAGAGCCATTAATGAGTCATTAATGTTCCCATCTTACAGATGACAAAAAAGAACCCAAACGGTCCCATCACTGGCCTTAAGTCAGGGTAAGGTGGAGATCGAGTCTCTATTCAGAAGTGCACTTTATTGATTTTATTTTGGGGGGGTCTGTGTGTGTCTCAAGACAGGGTTTCACTGTGTATCTCTGGCTGTCCTGGAACTCCCTATGTGTAGACCAGGCTCCTCTGGTCTATGCAGATCCTCCTGCCTCTGCCTCCTGAGAGTCATGGGGTAAAAGGCGTGTGCCGCTATGCCTAGTTTAGGGGTGCACTTTAGAGAAAGAGTGACAGCTGGGAGGAACTTGGTACAAAAACCCAAGAGAAAGAGCCCTGCCTGAGGCCGATGAGCTGTTTTATCAAGTGAATGGGTTTAGGGCTAAGGGATAAAGGCCTGAGCCCTTAGCTATGGACCTGTATGGAACCATACTCACCCCTCCATCTCCCTCCCCACTCTCCAAACACACAGGCTTCCAGGAGAGAGAGAGAAAAAAAAGCAGGGACTGATGGAGTATAATTGCAGTACTTTGGAGGTGGCGGGAGGAGGAAGAGAAGTTCAAGGTCACCCTCCCTCGCTACACATGGCCAGCCTGTGCTTGTTAAGAAGTGGAGGGGAAGGGGTACACTGGGGAGACACCAAGCAAACATTGGGGTTCCATTGGGGACCGGTCGGCTCTGGCAGATGAAATGGGGGTGGGGGGAGGGAGTCAAAGGTAACATCCCAGGTGGCTTCCGTACCGCACAAAGAATCTGGCAATTGCTCTTTGCGATATTCCGGAGTGGGGACCCTCACCTGCCACCCTGCCTAGCTCACCCAAGAAGCCGCTGCTTTATTCTCCAGACATTCGTGTGCATTCCTCAGCCATTTGTGTATGTGTTCAGCCAACTTAATGGATCACTGAGTGGATGCTGGCTGCTGGGCTGGGAGCTGGGGAGACATCATTAGCGGTACATTGCTACAGCCCCGGGTATGGATTGGAAGTCTGGCTTTGCAGCTGACTTGTGGTGAGTCCCGGCTTGACCTTCAGCTTCCTCTGACTTAAGGCCAGGGATGGGACCGTTTGGGTTCTTTTTTGTCATCTGTAAGATGGGAACATTCTTGACACATGCCTAGAATGGAGTGAGCACTCGGGGTGTTAACTGTCATTGTTTCCTTTGCGGGGGAGGGAAGGAGGCAGATCCCACGACACACTTTAACTATTTAAGTACTCCAGTGATAAATATTCCAATGAAGCCGGTAGGGACTGGAGGTAAGGACAGGCTTCCCAGAGGGAGAGTCAGCTGATCTAGGCTGCTAGGGAAGGTAGGAGGGCACAGGTCTGGAGGCTAGAGGGACAGAGAGGAGGTAGGGCGGGATGGGGGTGGGGGTCAGGGAACTGCACAATCAGGGTTTCTGGCACTTGGCCTCTTCGAACCTCAAAGCAGAGAAGTGGGTCAGGGAGACACACTGCCCCATTTTACAGAAAGGACACTAAGGCCCAGAGAGGACAGTGACTTAGCAGGTCTGTCTGTGAGGAGGTGGCTTAGGGGGCTTAAGGGACAGGCCTGAGAAGAGGCCTTTGTCCCAGTGCCTGCTGGGATGAGAAAAGCAAAAGCTGAGGCTGCAGATGGCCACTAGCAGCTGTGTGGCCAGAACTGCATTCCTTCCCTGGCAGCAGGGCAAGTCCAGGCTTAAACAGGGGCCTGGAATTTTCTTCTGGTCTTAAGAAAAAAAGAAAGAAAGAAAGAAAGAAACCCAAACAAAACCAAGGTACTTTAGTCAACATTAACTTGTGCTGTGACTTCAAACAGACCCGGCTCCGAACTGTCCCTTCCTGGCCCTAGATTCCCACCCCTCACCCTTCTAAGTCCCCAGGATAAGCCTCCCAGCAGCGGGATTTCTGGGAAAGACAAGGAAGTCTGGAGCTGGAGTCCAGACTTTGTGGTGAGTCTTGGCTCAGCTCCTCCAACTTGCTGTGTGACCTCATGCAGGTCATCAGCCCTCTCTGGGTCCACCAAACTGAAGGAAGGGAGGGTGGGATGATATAAGTGGGGCAGGGAGCCCAACAACTGGCTCCAGCCAGCTGCAGCAGCTTTGTTCCCCTCCAAGTTGGAGGCACTTGGATCTGTTTTGGGAGGGGGGACTTGGGGGGAGTTGGTGGGGGTTGCTCTTGCTGGGGGTGTCTGGAAGTTGGAGACAGGCAGCCTTTCATCCTTGCTGGCCCAGGGTCGGGGGCAGGTTGGCAGGCTCCGTATCCAGAGATCACGTTTCAAGCAAGAAGGGGCCTTCCTGTGACCTCAGCCGGCCAGCCTTGTCTCTGCCTTCCTCCTCCATCCACACCAGAGGGAAACAAGCAACATCCCACCCAAGGTCACTGGCCAGCAAGTGGCTGTCCTTCTGCCTGCCCTTCCCTCCCCTCCTACTGGAGCCAGCCCCCACCCCCGCAGCAGCTCCCCCTGCAAAGCCCTGGTCTCCTGGGCCATTAGGAATCTGCCAGGCGAGGCGTGGTCTTCTTCCTCCCTTTTGCTTCTTGGCTTGCTTTCCCAGCTCTCCAAAAGCTGCCTCCTGCAAAAGCCTCTGGGTGCTTGTACAGGAACATTCTTCTTTAAAAAAAAAAAAAAAAAAAAAGAGGAGGGGCTGGGGGGGAACCTCAGAGAGAGAGAGAGAGAGAGAGAGAGAGAGAGAGAGAGAGAGAGAGAGAAGCTCTGGTTTGGGTAGAAAATCAACCGGCTCCTTAATCCTCGCCTGCAACCTCTGCCTTCCCAGCCAGCCTGTTGGCTCTAGGCCCTGGAAAGAAGGCTCTGCTCCAGCAAGAGGCCTAGACCTGTCCCCCGCCTGCCCGCCCGCATCCTCACCACCTCCTATTCTTTCTGAGGTTGGTGTGTCTTTCGGAACCTGCAGGGCTCAGCAGGGCTGAGAAAAACGTGGGAGCTGCAGAGGGGGCTGGTGGGAGACCTCACTGTCCTGCCCACTTGGACATTTTCTCCAGACCAGAGGTTACAGGATCTGGATTGTTTGACCCTAGCCTATCCCTCCTCTTCCTGCTGTCACTTGCTTTTCTATGAATCACTAGTCTCTCCACTGCAAGTTCCCCCAGGGCCATCACCCATATGTTCATATCAGCGCTATTGCCTTGTGCAGGACTTGGCTGCTGCTGCTCCTCCTCCTCCTCCTCCCCCTCCTCCTCCTCTTCTTCCCCCTCCTCCTCCTCTTCCCCCTCCTCTTCCTCCTCCCCCTCTTCCTCCTCCCCCTCCTCCTCTTCCCCCCCTCCTCTTCCTCCTCCTCCCCCTCCCCCTCTTCCTCCTCCCCCTCCTCCTCTTCCTCCTCCTTCCTCCTCCTCCCCCTCCTCTTCCTCCTCCCCCTCCTCCTCTTCTTCCTCCTCCCCCTCCTCCTCTTCCTCCTCCTCCCCCTCATCCTCCTTCTTTTTGGTGAGAGCCAGGTACTTTCTAAGTCTTTGCTCATCAGAAGCCTCCGCAGTGGTGGCCTCCAATGCGGTCCTCTTTGCTCCGGCTGAAGACTCTTTAATTATGTGTACTTCCCATGCCTGCTTCTGTGCCTGATGAGTGTCCTGGATGAATGAATGCCTACCATAAATAGATCCTCCCCAAATATTCAGAGAAATCTTATGAAGGGCCATTTGACAATGGCCCATCCCTGTTAAGGGCCTTTTGTGCCAACGAGGGAGGTGGTGCGTGCATGTAATCCCAGCATTCAGGAAGCCGCTGAGGTGGGACTGACCAGAGTTCAAGGTCAGCCTCCACTACATGGCCAGCCAGGGCTACACTATAACCCTTTCTCAAAAAACAAACCTAAATCAGGCCAGCTAGGCCACGGATCTAGCACAGTGGGCAAGGTTGCTTCTGCCAAGCCTGATGACCGAGTTCAACTCCCACCTGGCGGAAGGCTATGGCCACGCCCATTTATGATAAATACATGTAAATCAAAACAAAAGCAAAGAGAAACCTTCCACCATGCCCTGCACTCTCGTCCACACAAACCTCCGGCTCCTCCCCCTCTAGTCATCGGCTCCTGTGGAGGCTTTCTTTTCCCCAGCAAACCATTTTCCCTCTTGCCCTTAGACCTCTGTGGAGGAAATTCCCTCTGCCTGCATGCTCGTTAACTTGCTTTTGGCTCTCCCATTACCCGAGGAGTGCATAGAGAGTGCCATCAAAGCAAGGATACTTCTCTCAAATCTCTCTCTTTCTGCTTGTGTGTGTGTGTGTGTGTGTGTGTGTGCACGCGCATATATTCTGCACTCAGGTAGGCTAAGCAAACTCCACCACTGAATGACACCCCCCCCAACACACACCCTTTTTACTTTTCATTTTAAGGTAAAATTTCATTATATTGTCTAGGTTATCGAGAACTCACTTTATAGCTTATCCTTCAATTTGCAATCCTCCTGCCTCAGACTTCAGCTGGCCTGGAATCTGCTAGGATTTGAGGCATTCTTTATTATGTTGCCTATTCAGTGTGTGTGTGTGTGTGTGTGTGTGTGTGTGTGTGTGTTTCTGGAGATCAGGAGATAACTTGCAGGAATCACCTCTCTCTTTCCACGACGACGCTGAGCCTAGGGATCAAACTCAGGCCCTCGGATTTGCCAGCAGGCACTGTTAACCATGGAGTTGTCTCATCTTGCTTCCAAGGCAGGTTTCAGGTAGCCCAGGATGGTCTCAGACTTGCTATGTAATCGAGGAAGATGACCTTGAACTCTTGATCTTCCTGCCTTCACCACCCCCAAGTGTAGGAATTACAGGCACAAGCTACGTGCCCAGTCGGCTTCATGTCAGCTCTTCCTTATGGCTTCTTTCTCATTAAGAGGCACTTTCAGACCGAGGCTGGGTAGATTGATCCCGGGTCACCGGTGCCCTGCGTAAGCCTTTACAGGAGCAGACAGCAATCTATGCTTATTAAATGAAGAGACCGGTAAAGGAGGCCAAGTTCAGGATTGGGCTTTTTATTTGGGGGGGATGGATGCTGGGGAGTAAACTCAGGTCTTGCTGGAGCTAAATGCTTTTCCTACAAGCTACGGTACTGGGTTACACCCTAGCTGTACGCAGGATTTTGAAGGCAGGAGGAGAAGACATAACATGTTTTCACCAAGGGAACAGAGTCAGGACAGACACAGACCCTCCTCCTCCTTAAGGCATTGAGCGGTGCCAGGCACATATGGGCGTCATGTCAACTGCTGTCACATTATCTCTGCCTTGAGCCTTTCGGTCATAGTCATAGACTTTTTCTTTTTTTTTCTTTTTTTTTTTAATCTGCCATCTTCCTTAGTTCTTACCAAAGCCCAAAGAGCCAGGCTGTTGTCCCTTTTTCTAAAGAAACGATGTGGAAGCAGGACAAACAGTTGGCTAAGGTTGTTTGCTGGGTAAGTGGCAGGAACGGGGTTTGAACCCCGGTCTCTCTAATCCTGCCGCCCGCCCACCCCTGTTCCCTGCCTGGAGCACCTGCCTGCAGGAGGAGGAAGAGAAGAGGGTGGCACACAGGCATAGTGGGAAGGCAGGGAGGCTCCGCTGAGCTGGGGCCTCCGAGCGAAGCAGAGCAGCAGGCAGTTTCTAGAGCTTTCATTTCTGTCTGTCTCTTCCAAGCAGGTGAAAAACCCCACGGAGGGCCCTTCTCTCATTCCCCCCTTCCCACCTCCTCCTCCCAGCTGCCTCTTCCCCCCACGCTGGGAGGGGGAGGTCAGGTATGCCGCTGGGGATGCAGGGGGGAGCAGAGTGAGTAGGTAGGGGTGCATCATTCCAGATCCTTCCCCTCTAGCACCCCCCTTCCCCATCAAAGGCGCTCAGGGAGGCGAGAGCATTCCAGGTGGAAGGAACGGCAGGCGCAAAGGCTGCGGATTAAGGCTGTGGAGGCGGGGGAAGCCTGTGAGCCAGGCAGGAACCGAGGTTTGGGGCCCCCTGGGATTGCTCAGCGAAGAAGAACTTGCCTGGAGGGGGAGAGAGAGAGAGAGAGAGAGAGAGAGAGAGAGAGAGAGAGAGAGAGAGAGAGAGAGAGAGAGAGAGAGAGAGAGAGAGGAGAGAGAGAGACAGAGACACAGAGATACAGAGATACAGAGAGGAGGAGAGAGAGAGATAGACAGACAGACAGACGCTGTGTACCCAGTAAGAGCCCAGGATGCCAGAGGAAGGGGAGTGGCTTTCTGGCTCTGAGCATTGAGCTCTCCGCCCACTTCCCTACAGATAGGGTTGGTGATGCAGGAAGCAGAGAGGTGATTCTTTTTGATCCCTCCTCTGTTTTGTAGCTGGCAGTGCTAGTTCTGCATCAGACACACTGGCTCTTCAGGGATTCTCACACTGCATTTTCTCTCCCTCTACAAGATCCATATTAACGCACCGCTCCATTTTACAGACAAGCAAACTGAGGCTCTGCCCAGGTGACCAAAATCAGAAAGCACGTTTGGGTTGTCTGGCTGGTTAGTTTTGTGGTTTTGTTCTTTTCTGAGACAGAGTCTTAACAAAGTAGCCAGTGGCCTCCAACACTCTATCCTTTTACCTCAGCCTCCTATCTCAGCCTCTAGGTGCTGGGATCCTAGGTGTTCTGCACCCAGCTCCAGACTGTGTAAAAGGCGGCCCATCTAAGAACTGATCTCTGGTCTGTTTCTACAGGTGGCAATTTTGCCTGTCAGACGGATGGGCTGTTCTCCCAAAGGGTTCCTGTCCCCATAGCAACGATGACAGGAACTCCCGGGTGGACCGCACTTTAGAGTTTGTGCCTGCCTTACTGCTTGAATGCCTTGAAGCTTAATCATCCCTATTTCAGAGATAAGGAAACTGAGGCTCCAAGAATGGGTATGACCTGGCCGAGATTTTAGAGCCCCAGAGGAGCAAAGGTAGTATTCAAAGGGAGTGCAGTGACTAGAGCTCTTTTCCAGTCCTCGGTGGGTTTGTTTCCTGCTCTTCTCAGGGAAGGGAGGTTCCATTTTGCTGGGGGTTTTTTTGTTTTTGTTTTTGTTTTGTTTTTTTTTTTTGAGACAGGTTCTTACTAGGTATCTAAGGGTATGCTACCACTCCCAGCTAGTTTGAGGACATTTTAAGAGCTCCGGGAGGGGCATTGGGTGTGACCTTTGCCACCTGGAATGCGGCTCCTAGCATTAGGTATCTTTTAATCCTGGGGTAGAAGAGGGAGGCTGGGTTCAATCCTAGCTAGTGCTTCCTGACTGCATGTCCTAGATAGAGCCAGGCACTGAACTCCTTCCATTATTCCTTGGCCTCATGGGGAACATGAGGAAACAGAAACAGGCCCACAGACTTGTAAGGACTGATGTAACGCCTACATGAACATCACGAGCATAAGCCTAGCATACAGGAAGTGCTGATTAAACCTTGGACATTATTAATGTTGTTACTATATGTGACATTACCTTTTCACAAAGCAAGTTGCCTAGCTAGCTATGTCATCTCCTCAGGAAAAACTAAAGCCCCAAATCTTAATTTTTACTGCAGGAGGCATCACTGCGGACACCAGCATATTAACAATTTTTTAAATTATATCTTTCTTTTCTTTTCTTTTCTTTTCTTTTTTTTTTTTCGGAGCTGGGGACCGAACCCAGGGCCTTGCGCTTCCAAGGCAAGCGCTCTACCACTGAGCTAAATCCCCAACCCCTATCTTTATTTTCTGATACGAGTACACTGTAGCTGTCTCTAAACACACCAGAATAGATGGCTGTGAGCCACCATGTGGTTTCTGGGAATTGAACTCAGGACCTCTGGAAGAGCAGTACAGTGCTCTTAACCGCTAAGCCATCTCTCTGGCCCCAAAAATTTATTTATTTATTTATTTTTTAAAGATTTATTCATTTATGAGTACACTGTAGCTGTCTTCTGACACACACCAGAAGAGGGCATCAGATCTCTTTACAGATGGTTGTGAGCCACCATGTGGTTGCTGGGAATTGAACTCAGGACCTCTGGAAGAGTAGTCAGTGCTCTTAACTGCTGAGCCATCTCTCCAGCCCCTATTTATTTATTATATACAAGTACACTGTAGCTGTCTTCAGACACACCAGAAGAGGGCATCAGATCTCATTACAGATGGTTGCGAGCCACCATGTGGCTGCTGGGATTTGAACTCAGGACCTCTGGAAGAGCAGTCAGTGCTCTTAACCACTAAGCCATCTCACCATCCCTTAAACAAATCTTAACAATTTTTATTTCTGTTTGAGGCAGCATCTCACAGTGTAACCCAGACTGTCCTGGAACTCTCTATGTAGACCAGGCAGGCCTTGAACTCACAGACATCTGTCTGCCTGCCTCTGACTAAGTTGTGGGATCTAAGGCATGCCAGAGTAGGCTCGATCTGTTGCTTTGAAACAAAGGCTCTCCCAGGATGTCCTTGAATTTATTATTACCCAGATGATTCTCCTGCCTCAGCTTCCAAGTACAAGGATTAAGGTCATGAACCACCACATGGGGCTTAATAACCATAAACATTGTCAGATCTATTATTCCCACCCAATAGCTGCTGACATATGCCAATCACTGTGCTAAGTGATTTTAAACGTTTTTGAGACAAGATCGCATGTAGTCCAGGGCGATGTCAAATTTGCCACGCAGCTGAGGATGGCCTTAAATTTCTTTTCTTTTCTTTCTTATATTTTGGGGGGCGGGCAATGATGACAGAGTTTCTCTGTGTAGCCCTGGCTGACCTGGAACTTGCTCTGTAGATCAGGCTGGCCTAGAACTCAGAGACCCTCCTGCCTCTGCCTCCTGATTCTGGGATTAGAGGCCTGCACCACCAGGACAACCTTAAATTTCTAATCCTTTTATTTTCCCCTCCTGAGCACTTGGATCACAGAGGCACCACCACATCTGTAGGCTTAGATTTATTTTTTTTTTATTTTTTTTTTTTTTTTGGTTCTTTTTTTTCGGAGCTGGGGACCGAACCCAGGGCCTTGCGCTTCCTAGGTAAGCGCTCTACCACTGAGCTAAATCCCCAGCCCCAGGCTTAGATTTTTTAAAACCTATTTTTTTTTTTTCCGGAGCTGGGGACTGAACTCAGGGCCTTGTGCTTGCTAGGCAAGCGCTCTACCACTGAGCTAAATCCCCAACCCCAAAACCTAATTTTTTAAAAAAGATTTATTTTTTTAATGTATATGAGTACACTGTCACTGTCTTCATGGACACTAGAAGAGGGCATCAGATCCCATTACAGATGGCTGTGAGCCACCATGTGGTTGCTGGGATTTGAACTCAGGATCTTTGGAAGAACAGTCAGTGCTCTTAACCACTGAGCCATCTCTCCAGCCTCAAAACCTAATTAGTAAGGGTTTTTAAACCCTTTAACCTCCCTTCTAGCCCACACCCGACCAGAGGTAGTGGAAAGGAAAGACTAAGGGTAAAAGGGGGATGTGGACCAGTTTAGAAATAATTCCTGAGGTGATTCCAATTTTTGTTGTCAGGATATCAGCAGTTCAGTTCACCCAAATCAGCAGTGGTAGCTCAAACCTTTCACAAGCACCAGTCATGCACGAATAAGCCATAGCAGTTCGATCCAGAAGAAACCCCCAGGCTCTGCCAATCGGCCTGAGTCAGAAGAAGTGGCAATCATAAGAAGTTCTTTGGTGGGTTTCTCTCTACAAAGTCACAACAGTGATCAGTGAAGAAGGCAAGGTGACCCAATGCCACAGCGTTGTCCACTGTCTGTCGGGTTATACTTGCACCTTTTCCAGACATCACATGCTCTCTCAGCTGTCTGCTCTAGCAAAAGATCACATGTCCTTTCTCCGGGCAGCTTCCACAAAACACCACGTGTCTGTTCTCAGCAAAACATCCTCCCACGTGTCTACCTCAGCAAAACCTTTACCCATAACACAGTTTCCAGAAAAACCTCACCTGACACAACTGAGTCTTTAAAGAAACCAGAAAATTTCACTTCATACATGTACATTTTTTTAGACAAGGTCTCATAGTGTAGCTCAGGCTAGCCTCAAACTAAGATCTTCCAGGTTCAGCCTCCTAAGTGCTGTGATTTCAAACCTAGCTCAATCGAATTTATTCTTCGCAGCCCTGGGAAACAGAAGTAATAGTAATTTTTTTGAGACAGAGTCTTATTACATAGCCTGGCTGGAACTCACTATGTAGACCAGGCTAACCTCAAATTCAGAGAAATGCACCTGCCTCTCCCTCCACAATAGGCCAGAAACAATTATAACCCTCACTTTCTGTTTATTTTGAAACAAGGTCTCCCTGTACAGGCCAAACTAATTCAAACTTGCAATATAGTCCAGGTGGGCCTTGAACTCCTGCCACAGTTCTGGGATTGTAAGTGTGTACCGTCAAACTAGAAACAGTGGCACATACCTGTAATGTCAACACTCAGGAGCCTGAGGCAGGAAGATTATTAGGAGTTTGAGGCTAACCTGTGTTACATAGTATCAGGCTGGAGAGATGACTTAGCAGTTAAAGGGCTTGCTGCTCTTCCAGAGAACCTGGGTTCCATGACAAGAACTTACGTCGGGGAAGGAGGGCAAACAATAATTGTCCTTCACTCCAGCTACAGGGGATAAGTCGTCAATCTTCTGTTCTCTGCAGGTACTTACCTATCTACACACACACACACACACACACACACACACACACACACACACACTCACTCACTCATAAACACATACACTCACACACACGCTTACACTCATACACACACTCACATACACACACTCATATACACACACTCATATACACATACACTCTCACACACACATACTCATATATACATACACACATTCATATACACATTCACTCACACTCACACACACTCACAGACACACTCACACATACACACATTCATACACACATACACTCACAACACACTCATACACATACACTCACACACACTCACACACAATACACGCACACACATACACTCACACATACAACATACACACATTCTCACACACACGTTCACACACACACATACACACACACTCACTCACACACTCTCACAAAGAGAGAGAAAGAGAAAGTGTGGGCTACAAGCTCAGCTATGATCCATATCTTTCAGATAAGGAAATAAACGCTGAGAGGTGAAGTAGCTTGTCCAAAGCCACAGCTACATTTGGTAATACACATCGGTAACTCCAGGATTCAGAAAGCTTAGGCAGGAGGATTGCCTTGAGTTTGAGGCCAAACAAAATCAACAACACCTTCAAACAACATCAAGAACCAAATAATAACAAAATCACACATCGAGGAGGTTGTCAAAGAACAACTGAAAGCCAACTTGTCTGATCTTTAAAGATAAGAAGGCAAGAAGGCAAGATGGCCTGGGCCTAGATGTCTGTATTCATTCTCTCTCAATCCATAGTCTGGATCTGCTCCTTTAGACTCATCTCCCTGGATGCTGGGTCAACCAAGTACCATTTGTATAGTACCCTTTATGTGCCAAACTCCCATTTTCTCATTAAATCATCTCTACTTTATGACCCTCTAACATATCTAATCTTCAGCCCTCCAAAGAGTAGAAGAGGTACAGCAAGGGTTGGTGACTGTTCAAGGTCACTCAAGCCCAGGGGCAGTGGTAAAAGTCAAGGTTCAGACCCAAGAGAGTCTACCTTGAAGACTGTGTTCTTTCAGTGCAGTGCCGAGATCCTAGAACAGTTCCACTTTCAAAGCCTGGCCCCCTCCCCTGTAACATCCTTATATTCATTTAGCAATAACAGGACCTGAAGGTCACATTTACTCTGTCCTACCTCCTTACTGTCACTATCCTTGTTGGCCTCATTCCTTCTGCGCACCATCTTTTGATGTGTTCCGATTTTTCTGACTTCCAGCTCATTTATGGGCAGACACTCCTCCTCCTCCTCCTCTTCCTCCTCCTCCTCATTCTCCTCCTTTTCTTCCTCCTCCTTCTCCTCCATTTACCAATCCACCCCAGGTATCACCTGCCCAGGGGTGCTTCCTCTGACCCGATGGTCCCTCCCAACCTTCACTCTGGTAAACAGGTTCCCTTTTGAGGTGAATTTTCACGAGCCTGGTTGTTTATTTAAGCCTTAAGTTTCATGAGGATCTGAGTGTGTTTTGCTCAGCATTGCAGCTGTCCATTCCCATGGTGCTCTGCATATTGTAAGTGCTTAGCAGTTTTTAAACTTTTTTTTTTTTTTTTTGGTTCTTTTTTTTTCGGAGCTGGGGTACCGAACCCAGGGCCTTGCGCTTCCTAGGCAAGCGCTCTACCACTGAGCTAAATCCCCAACCCCAGTTTTTAAACTTTTATTTGGTGTGTGTGTGTGTGTGTGTGTGTGTGTGTGCGCGCGCACGTGTGTGCATGTATACACATGTGTAATGGCGTAAACACGCCAAGGCCTATGCACGAATGTTGATTCTCTCTTTCCACCAGGAGGGAACTGGGGAGTGAAGTTCAGTTATCAGGCTCAGCAGCAAGCACTTTTACCCGTTGAACCGTCTCCGTAGTTTCTACTGGATGGGTGAATCCTTTAACGAATAAATGGCCGCTGGGAGCTTTGCCCACCCATTCATCCCACCATTAATTCAACAAGCCCTCACAACTGCCCTCAGTGGTTTTTACGTTCAACCGTTTCATTTTATGTGCATGTTTGCTTCAACCTATACATGTGTACCATGTATATGCAGTGCCCTTAGAGGTCAGAAGAGGGTGTCATAGTCCCAGGAACCGGGGTTACCAGGCAGTTGTGACCTACTTTGTGAGGTGCCAGAAATCGAACCTGGAACGTTTGTAAGAGAGGGAAGTGCTCTTAATCACCGGGGCCATGTCTTAGCCCCTGGTGTCCACGTTTTAGAGAACGAGTCAGTGAGGCATAGAGAGACTGAAAGTGTTTGGAGTTCTGTTTCCATCTTAGGTCGGTCTGATCCCAGAGTCACTGTCATTTACACAGCTGCCCTCCTTCATTTAACAGTCACGCCGGGATTTAAACAGTCACTCGTCAGACTGAGTGTCCCAATTCAAGCCCAGAAGACTCCAATCCAGTGGTCACCGGGGTCCTGTTGACTCTGCTTACACGACAGTATCTGCCTTTTTGAAGTCTTAAGCTTCAGGGAGGGGGAAAGACTTGGAAATACACACCAAAGCAGTCTTTGATGGTGAGAGCTCAGTTCCAACGGTGGACAGACCTGATCAAAGACCTGGAAATGCCCAGTGTGCTGGTAAACGCCTTTAATCCCAGCACTGGGGAGGCGGAGGCAGGAGGATTCCTGGGAGTTTCAGGCCAGCTTGGCCTACAGAGGGCCCCAGTGAGATCTTCATTTGGCTTCTGTTTGGGTAATTCACCTGCTGGTCATCTCTTTTCTCTTGATTTCTAGAATGCTAGGAACACGTGGACCATATCTCGGGTGGTACTTTTCCACAAGAATATTGGTTTAGCTGGTGGGTAGCAGGAGACTCAAGTTCACAGTGACCAGAGTGAAAGAAACAGTTACCCAGCATCCTTAGGACCATCCTAGCCTGCTAACCGGATGAGAAAAACCTATTTTCAGGTGACAAGATGTCACAGAGTAAGAAATACAGGAACAGATGCTAAGTGGGGTAGGTTTGAGTTCTGTGGTCATTTCCAATTGTGGGGAAATTTTATCATGTACTCAGGGTGTTGTGTGTGTGTGTGTGTGTGTGTGTGTGTGTGTGTGTGTGTGTGTGTGTGTGTGTGCATGTTGCGTGTGAGGGTGCAGGCCAGTGTGCATGCTGTAGGTGAGGGTTTAACCTGTGCCAGCCAGAGAATCACCTCAGGTACTGTTCTTCAGGCAACTTCTACCTTGGCTTTTTTTTTTTTTTTTTTTTTTTTTTTGGTTCTTTTTTTCGGAGCTGGGGACCGAATCCAGGGCCTTGCGCTTCCTAGGCAAGCGCTCTACCACTGAGCTAAATCCCCAACCCCTCTACCTTGGCTTTTGTAACAGGCTCTCTCATTGGCCTGGACTACAGGAGCAGGCTAGGCTGGCTGGGCCTGTGAGCTCTAGAGCTCTTCCTGTCTATGCCTCCCCAGCTCTAGTATTACAGTCGGCCTGTTTTGTTTCGAATCTGAGATCTCCAACTCAGGTCCTCATGCTTTCAAAGTAGTACTTTACTGACTGAGCCGTGTCGTGTCGTGTCCCCCACCTGACTCCCTCACACCGTGCACCCTTTCTAAAAGTAAGTTTAGTAGTACAGTGCCAAGAGCGCGGCAGACGTGTCCGTAACAGAGCCTGCCTAAGATCTATTCTTCCGTAAGAGGCTAATACCTGCTCTATAGAGATGGCTCTGGTATATTAAAGGTGCTAAACTGGATTTGTCACATTGTCACTCAGCTACAGCATTTTGCATTCAATAAGCCACTTGGGCGTGTATTCTCATACTTCTCACCTTCATGGACTGGGAGATCTACTGCACCTACTTTATTTTGTAGAACAAAGTGAGAACTAGGTAGGCAGAAGTGGTTTGAAGTTGCAGAGCAAAGTGACAGGTGTTTGGCTCACCCGACAGTGGCCTCTCAGAATTAGTTCCCAAACTCAGGATGCAAGCTTCACTCAAAGACCTATCAGTCGGGGTGAGCTGAAGCCTATGACTCACTCTCCCCCACCCGACTTTCGGTCCTGCTTAGGACACAGCGTGAAGGGACAGAACTATCTACAACTTGAGGGGTGTCCACATAAAGTTCATAGGCTCGGCCTGTTCCTTACATAAAAAATACTGGATGCCTGGATTCTAATAAAAATAATTTGTCTTTCAACACATGTTAGACGAGGTCTTTCATTTACTAAGCTGATTATTTTTGTACTCTAACTTGGGCGTCGATTTACCTTTATTCCCATCTCCACTTCACTTGGTTTGCCCTCGCCTCTGTTTACTCCGATTGCGGAAGTCGCTCGGGTGGAGTTCCCGGGACACTACCTTTGAATACGTCTTTTGCGTACTTATTTAATTGGCATTGGATTCAGACCAATGGGATAGGTGGAAGACCAGGGCCGGTGGGACAGGGAGCCAATCAGAACGGTTGGCGGGGTGTGGCTGCGTCCCGGGGCGGGGAAATCGTGTAATGGCGGACTCAGGCCGGTGGAGTGCGGTTGGGGGCGTAGCGCGCTGAGGGGGGCGTCCGGCTGTGTAGCAGCCCGCAAAGCGGTGGGCTGGAGCGTACTCCGTGGGGACAGGGACCGGCTGCCCAGCCCTTCATGTCGTTGAGGGCGACTGCGCGAAGTCAGGTGAGCAACAAGTCCCCCTGGGCGCGCCCCGCTTGAGACGCGAGCGCCTGCCCGGCCGCCCCTGCAGGGTCCCAGGGCGTCCTGTGTCTGCTCTGACTGCCGCTCTTAGGGGCAATCGGGCTGTCAGCTCTGTGGCGACACCTCGGGGGTGATGGTGACCCAGACTGCCCTTTGGAGACTAGGGAGGGTCGGCGAAAGTGTGACGACCTGTGGCCCTGCCACCAACCCACTGTGTGCTCTTGAGCAAATCACTTCCGTCTTTGGGCCTCAGTTTACCATTTGTAAAAAAAGACTTCACCGAAGGATGTGAAGGATGTGAATTGGGTCCCAGCAGCTCCCCGAGCTCTTGGACAAGTTCTTCTCCAGGCTGAGCCTCAGTTTCCATATTTGGACCATAAAGTAATTGAAGAGCTTTTCGAGGACCCTGGCTGCTAAGCTGGGAGTAGGACACTATATAATGTGTGAGCGTGTGCACGTGTGCCCAGAATGGGCCCTAAAGAGAGAGGAGCCTTGGTTTATGGGCCACTTGTACCAAAGCCTGGGTGCTAACCAGAACGTGAGGGGGTAGGGCCAAGTCCTTTGGTCCTTTGAGATGAGAAAATTTTATACAGCCGTTCATAGATTCAGAGATGATGAGGAAATTCTTGGAGCCTTTGGGATAACTCTTGGCATTTTTAAGTCCAGCCCTGAAGAGGAAGAAAGCCAAGGGAAATGTTAATGGTTGTCCTACTATGTGCCAAACCTTAGGTATACAGCTGTCCTTGTAAGTTTGCAGGTGAGGAAGCCCAGTCTTTTTCAGGGAAGTAACTTTGCTCAGGGTGACACAGTACTGTGTGGCGCTTACTAACGTGAGGGTGTTTCCTCTGGGAAGCACCGGGGCAGGGATAAGTCACTGTTCTCTTAATAAAAGTTTGCTTTGTCATAAATGGAGGGAGGGGTCTAGCCCAGAGATCTTTGGTGTGGAGACAGGCCAGGTCTTGAGCTCAGGATTATTGATTATAAGTCCATCTCCTTTTCTCGCTCTGTGACTTAGAAAGGGCCATTTCTAAGTGTTAAAAGTCACTTTGAAGTGTGTCAGAGCAGCAGAGGATTCAGTTTGAGTCCCGGCCAGGTGTCCTGCTGAAGAAAGGTCAGCAATTTGAGTTTTGGCTCAGGGTGTCGTCATCAGGGTGTCTTTCCTCTGTAAGAAAGCTACGTTTTATTCGGAGGGGAAATTTACCCGTCTGCTAGTATAATTTCTTTGGGTTCCTTGGGGTGAAAGTTTCAATAGCCTGCCCGTGTTAGCATTTCTTTCTTTGTACTTTGCTTATCTTGTAGATGAGTGAAGGTGGTGGACTTTGAGTAGGAGTAGGCTGGGTACCTTAGCCCTTAAGTTTTCCAAACCCCAAGAACTTTGGGTTAATCAAAATAGCAGGTCCAGCTGTGGGTATTGTTCTCATATGTCAGTGTTAGGGAGGAAAATCCGAGGAGGAAGTTGCAGAGAAAGAGGGCGTTTCTTAGCTGTGCAGCCAATATGTATTTTCTTTGTTTGAAATTCTAAAACCAGAAAAGCAGCAGCTAAAGGAGGAAGGAAGGAAAGGACTTCTAAAGCCTGCTTCCTGTCAGGGAGCTGTAAGGACTGTCCCGGGCCATGTGGAAGGCTCTGCTTGCCCAGAAAAAGGCCGTTGAATTGGCTGGACATTGAGAATGCTTTTCTAGATTTTAGAATCTAGAGTGAAGTAACTTTAGGTCTTAAATCCTCCACGATGAGCAATTAAGGGACATTTCATTGAGTCCTCACTGTTGGTTCACTGTTCCCCTCATCCCTCCCAGACTTTGAGTTTTAATGCGATTGAACTCTGGGTTTTAACATAATCTGACTTTGCTACTAGAGGGTGCAAAGCCACCATCACTTGAAAAATATGTTTGCCCATTTATTTATAACTATGTTGTTAATTTCTTTTTAATGTTGCTGTTTGTTTGTTTGTTTGTTTATTTATTTATTTATTTATTTATTTATTTATTTATTTATGTTGAGTCTGGGCTTTCCTATGTAACTCAGGCTTGCCTTGTCCCCGGTGTTTTCCTGCGTCAGACTCTCGAATGTTGGGATTACAGGCAGCAAGCATTAGCACACCCTACTCGGTTTTTGACATTTAAGGTTTCTCTTTTGAATGGTTGTGAATCATATGACCCCCATGGTAACTTCGGTTCTCAGACAGAACAACAAGTGCTCTTGCCTGCTGAGCCATCTCTCTAGCATTTTGTTTTTAATAGTCTGCATGTGTGTATATCTTTGTGCGAATGTGTGTGACTCTAGTTCCCGAGGATCTGATTTCGTCTGACAGCAGGCACGCTGCACACGCATACACGCAATACACTCAAACAGTAAATACTGTGTATAGCAAAGTTGGTTTCAGTGACTGAAAAATAGTGTTATGTAGAAAACTTTTTTTCTGTGATGTAAAACTTTTACTTTAATTAAAATGTAGACAGTGGGCGTTTTCTCTTAGGTACCAAAGTATGCATTTTAATACTCTCTCTGTACTTGTTTTGATAAAGTAAAATGACCCCCCCCCCACCTTTTCTCTTTGTGGTGTTGCCAGTGGAACTCCATTGTTTCTGCTAAGCAGACACATTTTACAGCTGAGTTACATCACCTGTCCTCTCTGCCCTCCTCCTGTTTATAAATAATAATTTGTGGGGTTTTTTTTCTGCTTTATTTTCTGTAGCTATTGAGAAAAGCAGTACCTTTTCTGTACACTCAAAGATTTATGTTTGCAGAATTCTAGAGCTGATGTTCCTTCAGGGTGATGCTTGGTGTAACGCAGGATAATCGCTAATAGATGGAATCTGGGTCAAAGTTTTTCTTTTCTTTCTATTTTTCTTGGTGTTTTGAGACAAGGTCTCTTGTAGCACAGGCTTGCCTGGAATTAGCTATGTAGCTGGAGGATGAGTTTGAACTCTTTGTTTTAAAAAGAATTATTTGGGGGCTGTGGAGATGGCTCAGCAGTTAGGAGCACTGACTGCTCTCCAGACGTCCTGAGTTCAATTCCCAGCAACCACATGGTGGCTCACAACCGTCTGTAATGGGATCAGATGCCCTCTTCTGGTGTATCTGAGGACAGCTATAGAACTCATATACATAAAATAAATAAATAAATCTTTTAAAAAAGGACTTATTTTAGTGTGTGGGTGTTTTGCCTATATGCGTATATGTGTGCATCATGGACGTGCCTGGTGCCGTGGATCCCCTGGAACTGGGGCTGCAAACAGTTGTGAGCTGCCACGCGGGTGCTGAGAACTGAGCCTAGGTCCGCTAGAGGAACATCTAGTGCTCCTAACTGCTGAGCTATTTCTTCAGCCCCCAACCTTGAACTCTTTTTTTTTTTTTTTTAAAGACTTATTTATTTATTTTGAGTGCACTGTAGCTGCCTTCAGACACACCAGAAGAGGGCATCAGATCTCATTATAGATGGTTGTAAGCCACCATGTGGTTGCTGGGAATTGAACTCAGGACCTCTGGAAGAGCAGTCAGTGCTCTTAACCGCTGAGCCATCTCTCCAGCCTGACCTTGAACTCTTGATCCTTCTACTTCCACCTCAAGTTCTGGGTTTAGAAGCTTGTGTAAAAGTAATTCTTTTTTATTTATTTATTTATTTATTTTTTGGTTCTTTTTTTCGGAGCTGGGGACCGAACCCAGGGCCTTGCGCTTCCTAGGTAAGCGCTCTACCACTGAGCTAAATCCCCAGCCCCATAAAAGTAATTCTTGGTGGGTTTTCTAGGTCCCTCTTTTCCCCAAATAACCACTAGGTGTTTCTACATCACTCTAGCCCCTGCTAGCTCTCAACCAAAGCTCCAGAGACCTGGTGTTTTTATTAACAAGCTACAGGCCTAAGCTAGGCAGTCCTTAACTTTCTGGGGTACAGAGATCCGCATTTGAATAGTACAGACACCCTTAACATAGTGCACAAAACCATCTCCCAACAGGCTTGTGCCATTATACCCAGTTTTTGTGGGGTTAGGGATGGAAGCCAGGACCTCAGTGCATGCTAGGCCAAACTCCACCAATTAAGCTACATCTTCGTTCATCCCATATGTACTCTTAGATCTTCTGACATACCTCTGCTATAGAATGAAGTTCATTGTTTGACATTGAAAGGTTTCTTCTCTTTGTAAGAAACCCCGGGGCAACATAGATTTTAAGAATTTTGTTCCACAGACTATAGGGCCACTGTGTTTGAAGCCTTCATTCAGTTCATCCTCCCATTTGAATGGCTCCATAGTGTCTGTTAATAGCACTTTGACAGGGGTGTAGAGAGGTTGTGGAATGGTGGATTGGCAGCTAGAGGTGGAGTAGTTGTGGGATTGGACTAGGGAATAGGAACTGCCCATTTTCTTCCATTTCATAGGCGCTGATACTGTTGAAAATAATTGTAGAGTGGTGAACTAGTATGTGACATTCAAAGATACCCTTGTGATTCTGGGTAAATAATCTCAGCACTTGGGGGGGGGAGGCCAGGGGTGAGTTTGAGGCCAGCCTGGTCTACAGAATGAGCCCTGGAACAGCAAGGTCTACACAAAGCAATCATGTCTGTGACAAACATCAACAAAAACTCAAGCCAGGGAACTGTGGCTTATATTTCTTTTGTGTTTGGAATTCCTAAAGACCAGAGCTTCAAACTGGTCCTATCAGAATTGTCCATGAAAAATGTGCTTATTAAGTGGCACAGGAGCTCTGATGTCAATACTTAACCAGGAAGAACTGTTTATCTCTCTAGCTCAATGGTTGAGGGCACTGACTGCTCTTCCAGAGGACCTGGGTTCAAATACCAGCACTACATGGTAGCTCACAACTGTAACTCCAAGATCTGTCACCTTCACATAGACATGAATGCATGCAAAACACCAATCCATATAAAACAAAGGTAAATACATTATTTCTCGTGTGTGTGTGTGTGTGTGTGTGTGTGTGTGTGTGTGTGTGTGTGTGATGTATGTGTGCCACAGAAGGTGTGTGGAGGTCAGAGGACTACTTTGGGGGTCAGTTCTCTCCTTTCTTTTTTTTTTTTTCTTTTTCTTTTTTTTTCTTTTTTCCGGAGCTGGGGACCGAGCCCAGGGCTAGGCAAGCGCTTTACCACTGAGCTAAATCCCCAACCCCCAGTTCTCTCCTTTCATTTGGTATCCAGGGGTTGAACTCAAAAGTTGTTAGGTTGTGAAATTTTTACCTGATAAACCTATGAATATATTGCTGACATATCACATTGTAACTGCTCAATGATATTTTTTTTGGTGAGTTTTATTTTGGCAGTAACATGAGTTAAGTATGTTAAAAGAGGATTCAGGCCAGGCAGATATGACAGACACTTTTAATCCCAGTACCTGGGAGGCAGAGGCAGATGGATCTCTGTGAGTTTGGGGGCAGCCTGGTCTACAAAGTAAGTTCTAGGAGCCAGAGAGACCCTGTCTCCAAAAAAAAAAAAAATAAATAAATAAAATAAAATAAAATCATTTGCCCGTTGACTAGATTTTGAGTGCTGGGATTACAGACGTGGACCACCATCCCTGGCCAGCTGAAGGTTATTTTTATTAGCCTTACTGAGGTTCAGTGGCGTGACAAGTGATCATTTGGGATAGGTAGAAATGCATACTTTGGGTAAAGGAGACAGACTCCCGTGCACCAGTGATGCGAACAGAAGACATTGAGAGTTGTAGGTTGAGGGGCTGGAGAGATGGCTCAGTGGTTAAGAGCATGCGTTAATTATTCTTCCAGAGGAACTGAGTTTAACTCCCAACAACACATCAGGTGGATCGAAGCCAGCTCCAGGAGACTGAGATCTCTGGTCTCTGTGGGCACCTGCATTCATGTGTACATACCCACATACAAATACACACATATACATAGTTAAAAATAATAAAAATACAATTAAAAAACATAGGAGGAAGTTGTAGTTTGACTGGCTCTCCAGCATGACATGAGAAAGAGTTGATGGTCCATCGCTTTTGATTGACTAGAGAACTGAATGGCTCCTTTGGGAAGAAGGCTATGACATTGGGTGCTTTGCGTATCCTTTAAAGCCGATCTCAGAAGCCTTTTTCTGCTTTAGGAAATGGTCGTTGACTACCTTCTATCCCTCCTTTGTTAAGCCACATTAATCAGACTCAAAGCTTAGACTACAAAAACTACTGAATCCTGAGACCAGGGAAGAGCGTACCTTGGTTATCCAACACTAAGTGAAAACATATCCAGCCAAGTACCGCTGATTGAACACACACTGATACACATATACACACAAAAAGGGGGAAAGGCCTTCAAAAGGGAAGAAAGCAGGAGTGGGTATATTGGAAGGTTTGGAAGGAGGGAAGAAAGGGGGACATGATGTAATTATATTATTATTTCCTCCCCAAGTCGGACAAGTTATAAAATTGTTTTCTCTGACTGTGAGCTGCTGCAGCTTCTCCTCCTGCTCTTTCTCCTCCTCTTCCTCCTCTTATTCTTCCTCCTCTTTCTCTTCTCCTCTTCCTCCTCTTTTTTTCCTGTAGCCCTGGGTATCCTGGAACTCAGAGAGATTCTATTGCATGTGTCTCCCAAGTGCTGTGATCAAAGGTGTGTGCCATCACCCCTGGCTTACTGTGTACTTTTTTTTTCCGGAGCTGGGAACCGAACCCATGGCCTTGTGCTTGCTAGGCAAGTGCTCTACCACTGAGCTAAATCCCCAACCCCCTGTGTACTTTTTAAGGACAGGACTCAATGTTATTCTCTCTCTCTTTTTAATGGAAAATGAACCCAGGACCAATCTCATATGTGCTGGGCAAGTGCCACACCACTGAGCCACATCCCCAGCCTTTTAATTTTTTATTTTTTCCGTTCAGGGTCTCACTACATAGCTCTGGCATTGTGTAGACCAGGCTGGCCTCAAATGCACAGGGGTCCGCCTGCCTCTGCCTCACAAGTGCTGGGGTTATAGACATGTGGCACCACTACCCAGCTTTGTTATTCATTTTTGTATGGTTAGCGTATAACATAACGTATAAACTTAATAAGGGCTAATCTGTTTTATTCGTGGGGTAGGGGGGGCGGGGGTGTTGGTTTTGTTTTTGAGATAGGATCTCACTCTTTAGCCCAGGACAGTCTTGAATTCCTGGTCCTCCTGCCTCAGCCTCTTGACATCTTATGCCACTGTGTCTGCCTTCTCTTACTTCATTTGTGTGGGTTTCTCTCAATTCCATTTCATGGTCAGATTAGAAATTTAAACAGCTTTAAACAGCCTCCAGTTTGCTATCCACTGCCAGTAGTGATGTGATACCCCTTCCCCCCACCCCAAATGTGACACCCAGAAATATCTCTAGACATTGTTACACAGACACTGGAGAGCCGGAATGGCCCAGTTGAAAACCACTGAGTTAGCAGAGTGGCTTGATGGCCTGCAGAGGGAAGTGGGTGCAGACGTTCTGAGATGGATGCCTGGCTTCTGTTCCTCCTTTCTGGTTATAGGTCCCTGTCTTTGGATGAGAAGAGAAATTGAGGGAAATCAGGAGATGACAACTTTAAAATAGCCACATGATTTTTATTCTGTTCAGATTTTATTTTATTAAGTTAAAATATATTGGAGCAGTACGGAGAGCTGAATTATTTATGCAGATCTATGTAAATTCAATTTCTTATCACTGATTAAGATTAGGTGGAGTACGGAGCCAGCAGACTTTTACTTCCATGAATGAAAGACTCAGAAAGCTTCAGTCCTAAAGATCAACTAGAATTGCCTTTTAAAACCTGCTAGAACCGGTTAGGAGTCTTCTTAACTGAAGTTTGAGTTTTCTGGCTCAGGTCTATCATTTGCTGTCCTTGTTTAGATACTTTAGAACTCTAAAACACAGGCTTAAGGTCTCCAGGGTAAAGCCTCTTGCTACCATACCCGAAGACCTGAGTTCAGTCTCTGAATGAAAATGCTTCCTGTCTGTTGCTGTAATGAAATAACCTGACAAGGTGACTTAGGGGAGAAAGAAAGGGCTTACATTTTGCTCACAATTCTAGCTCATAATCCATTGAGGCAGGACTTTGAAGTAACTAATCACATCCTCAGTCAAGAGCAGAGAGAGTGGCAAATGCATGCACGCTTCTGTTGCTTAGTGCACTTCTCTTTCTAGGTCTAGGACTCAAAGCCAGGGAGTCTTTCCACATCAGTTAAGGTATCAGGTCTTACAGACATGCCTACAGGTTGTCCTAGTCTAGACAGTCTTGCTGACATGTTCTTCTGTGATGATTCTGCATTGTGTTAAGTTGACAATTACAACTAACCATAGGACTCTCATGTGAGAGAACTAACTCCTGCAAGTTGTGCTCTGACCTCTACACAAATACATGTCATCTAAATTAAAAAATTATTGCTGGTTGATGATAGCACACGCCTTTAATCCCAGCCCTTGGGAGGCAGAGGCAGGAGCACCTCAGAGTTTG
The DNA here is from genome assembly GCF_021556685.1 of Rattus norvegicus. Taxonomy (NCBI): domain Eukaryota; kingdom Metazoa; phylum Chordata; class Mammalia; order Rodentia; family Muridae; genus Rattus; species Rattus norvegicus. The sequence continues at coordinate 151,359,338 of NC_141538.1, forward strand.
AGGCCAGTCTGGTCTACAGAGAGAGTTCGAGGAGAGCCCGGGCAACACAGAAAAACCCTGTCTAGAAAAATCAAAAACAACAACAGCAAAAAGATTTATTTATTTCCTGTTTTGACTATAGTATGTGTGTGCTGGTGCCCATGGATGTCAGAAGAGGGTATTAGGTCACCTGGACCTCGAGTTACAGGTAATCGTGAGCTACCATGTGGGCACTGCATCCTCCGTGAGAGCAGCAGGTGTTCTAGACTGCTGAGCCGTTACTCCAATTCTTTTTTTTTTTTTTTTTTTTTTGGTTCTTTTTTTCGGAGCTGGGGACCGAACCCAGGGCCTTGTGCTTCCTAGGCAAGCACTCTACCACTGAGCTAAATCCCCAGCCCCCGTTACTCCAATTCTAAGAAATAGAATATATATTTATTCCCTGGAGCTGTCTCTATAGACCAGAGTAGCCTCAAACTCTGTCTCCTGAGTACTGGGATTAAAGGCATACATACACCACCACTGCCTGACACTAAGCCAGTTTTTTTTTTTTTTTTTTTTTTTTTTTTTTTTGGTTCTTTTTTTCGGAGCTGGGGATCGAACCCAGGGCCTTGCGCTTCCTAGGTAAGCGCTCTACCACTGAGCTAAATCCCCAGCCCCCAGTTTTTTTTTTTTAAAGATTTATTTATTTTTATATATAATAAATACACTATAGCTGTCTTCAGACACACCAGAAGAGGGCATCAGATCCCATCACAGATGGTTGTGAGCCACCATGTGTTTGCTGGGATTTGAACTCAGGACCTCTGGAAGAATAGTCAGTGCTCTCAACCACTGAATCTTCTCTCCAGCCTGTCTTTTACATTTTTTATTTTTGTGGTGTGGGCATGTGTGTGCTACAGTGCATATATGGAGACCATAGGACAACTTTCAGGATTCTGTTCTCTTCTACTGTGTAGGCTCTGGGGATAGAACTCAGGTTTGTTGGGTTGGTCTTGGTGGAAGCACATTTACCTGATGATGCCCATTAGCCTGCACGTGGGAGATAATACACTGGAAAGCTGCACACTAGTCATACATGCTTGCCAGTAGCTTACATATATTTACTTTGCATGACTTGCAGCTGACACTGTCATCTATAAAGTTGTGTTTAAGAAATATGCAGTTCAGAGAAGGAGAGGTGGCTTGGAAATGGAGTGCCTGTTGCTCTTCCCGAGGACCCCAGTTCAATTCCCATCATCCACACATGGGGCTTACACTGCCTGTCGTGCTAGTTCCAGAGAATCCGATACCTTCTGGTGTCTTGGTATTCGTACATACAGATTCATTCATACATGTGAATATAAAATTTAAAAATCGTAAAAAAACCATAAAGTTGAGTAACAGCAAAATCACCCCCAAAAATCTGATGTCTTAAGTGCGATTATGATTGTGTGTTAGGCCGCTTCCGTAGCTCTCCTGCGGCTGTCGGGTGGACTCGTTGCCTACGGTAGCATACCATTAGCATCACATATATCTTAGTCACCATTAAGGTAAAGTTGAATGAATGTTTTTTTCCTGTTTCATTTGAAGTTATGAATGGTACTCTAGAGAATTCAAATGTATAGTCATGAATAGTATCTCAGAATAGTTACCATTTATGCAAATGAAACACACTTCTTAACTTAGAAACCAAACAGAATTGAATTAGAAAAGAGAAGAATAGAAACAAGGATTGTACAGAGGGAATGCTGTTCAGATACAGACGTACGTATCTTAGAACAAATCTGCTTCGCATCAGGATTTCTAGAAACCTAAAAATAAACAGCTTGAAATTGATGAGAAAGGCTGCTAAGCTTTGCTTATGATGTTTGATGTCGAGCTCTGGTATTCCTTCTCTGGTGAAATGTAGGAAACCTGAAGTGGACTCTCTAGTTGTAAGATTAATTCCAGTTGAATAAAATTAAGTTTCTTATTTTTAGGATATAGATGGCATTTTCAGAGAGTTATGGTCCATTTTAGTTTCAGTTTGAGTGTATGCACACCTATGTATTTATTACACACATATCTTATAGCTTACACTACTTTAAACTCTGTGGTCGACACAGTGGAATAACAAGAACAGTTCTTTGGCTCTCAAGTATTTAGAATCACCCCCTCTTCTCCCCAAGATGCCATTGTTCTAGCAAGTATCAAAAAACAGTTTCCTCCTCTTACTCCTCTGCCTCTTTTTCTTCTTCCCCCTCTTCGTCCCCCCAACCCCTTTCTTGGTGCTTGGATTGACCTGGAGCCTCATTCATGCTAGGGGAGAGCTTCACGACTAAACTACATCCTCAGCCCTCCGTTTTGCTTTTCCATTTTGAAATAGGGTCTCACTAGGCCTCACTCACAGGACCTTGCACTTGTCTCAGCTGTGCCTCAGCTTTCCAGGGCATTGGGATTAAGGCCTGTACCATCAGACCTAACTTCAAAACAGATCTTGAGAAATTGTTTAACTGTGTAGAAAATCTTGCTTCATACTTATTGGTATACTCTTCCATTTACATTAGGAATTGTAGATTCCTAAAATCAAAATTGGATTTTGATAAGTAGAAGACCGACTTTGTCCCTCTCTAGCTTGCAGGCTGCCTCAGGTTCATGGGTGATAATTTGCAGTGCTCTGAGCTCCCAATATATTCTGGTATGATCAATCTCCATCATTTGAGATAAACTGTTAGTAGCTACTTTTAATATTTTATGAATAAATTATATCAGTTCAGAAACAAACCTTTAAAATTTTATTTATTTATTTATTTTTTTAAGATTTTATTTATTGTATATGAGTACACTGTAGCTGTCTTCAGACACACCAGAAGAGGGCATCAGATCCCATTACAGATGGTTGTGAGCTACCATGTGGTTGCTGGGATTTGAACTCAGGACCTCAGGAAGAGCAGTCGGTGCTTTTAACCACTGAGCCATCTCTCCAGCCCTAAAAATTTTATTTTTAATTTATGTACATTGATGTTTTGCTTGCTTGCATGTCTAGTTATAGACAGTTGTGAGCTGTCATGTGGTTGCTGGGAATTGAACCCAAGTCCTCTGGAAGAGCAGTCAGCTCTTAAACACTGAGCCATCTCTCCAGTCCCTGCAATGAACTTTTTTTTTTTTTTTCTTTTCATTTTTTCGGAGCTGGGGACCGAACCCAGGGCCTTGCGCTTGCTAGAAGCGCTCTACCACTGAGCTAAATCCCCAACCCCTGTAATGAACTTTTTTTTTTTTTTTAAAGATTTATTTATTTATTATATATAAGTACACTGTAGCTGTCTTCAGACACACCAGAAGAGGGCATCGGATCTCTTTACAGATGGTTGTGAGCCACCATGTGGTTGCTGGGAATTGAACTCATGACCTCTGGAAGAGCAGTCGGGTGCTCTTAACCGCTGAGCCATCTCTCCAGCCCTGCAATGAACTTTTAAAAAGTCACTCTGAGGGGTTGGGGATTTAGCTCAGTGGTAGAGCGCTTGCCTAGGAAGCGCAAGGCCCTGGGTTCGGTCCCCAGCTCCGGGGGGGGAAAAAAAAAAAAAAAGAACTAAAAAGTCACTCTGCTCATGAATAGCAAAGTTTAGACTGAAATAACCCCCTCCCCACCTCCCGTTCTTTTTGGAGATTGGGTCTCATGTATCCCAGGCTGGCTTAGAACTCATTATATAGCTGAGGATGGCCTACGATTTTGGTCCTTTCACCTCCATCTTCTATTGCAGGAATGAGCTCAGTTTGTATGGTTTTGTTTTGTTTGAGACAGGGTCAGGTTAAGCTGCCTGTGCTGTCCTGAAGCTCAGTGTGTAGCTCAGGGTGGTTTTGGATTCTCATTTTCCTGTCTAGGTAGCTGAGGTTATTAGCGTGTCCCACCATGCCTGGCTCCCAGCTGATGTACTTACTTATCTATTATCATCATCATTTGTTTTTGGTTTTGAGACAGTCTTATTTTGTAGACCAAGCTGAGCTTCAGCTGCCTCTGACTGGCTTTGGCTCTGCTGGGATTAAAGGTGTGCTCCACTATGCTGGTTCTTTATTTTTAGATTTTGAGACTTTTAGATTTTTAGAGTTTTATGTAGCCCATCCTGACCTTATACTCACAGTGTAGCAAAAGATGTCCTTGAAATTTCTGATCCTCCAGCCTCTACCTGCCAAGTGCTGGAATTGCAGGTGTATGTTATACCCTGAGATTACCCACCTCATTTTACATATCTATTTCTTGGTGTTTTTGCCAGATGGTAGGAGGTAGTATTGCTATATGACTAAGAATTTAAATTCTGAAGCCAGGTGTGGTGGTGCACATCTTTAATCCAATGCTCAAACAGGTGGGTCTCTGAGTTTGAGGCCAGCCTGGTTTTGGAGTGAGTTCTAGGTCAGCCTGGGCTACAGAGTGAGGCCCTATCTCAAAACACAAAGCGCAGAACAGCAACAGCATAACGAATGTAAATACTGAGCCAGGTCCAATAGGTAAGGGCTAAGGTTCTAACACAGAGGACACACAGGCCTGCCTGGGCTATAGAATGAGATCCCCTCCCCCCAAATTCTCTGAGATTTGTATGTAGTTTCTTGCAGCTTCTCTTAGCCTGTTTGCTTATCTGTAAAATGTAGAGTATATTTCAGAGAAATATTTGGAGCATTAAATGATGCCACTCCTTTGTCCAGTGCTCAGTAACAGTTGTTAGCATAAATTAGAGAATGGCATTTTCCTTCTGGCACATCATCTGTCTATTCTAGAATTACACTTTTGTTGTTGTTGTTGTTGTTGTTGTTGTTTTTGATACAAAAAGTATAGTTAGAATTAGCAGATTAGACGGTCTCAGTTTTGGTGGCACCATCCAAAGCACTATGGTCAGGAATTCATTGACTGTACCTTCCTTCCCCCAGACCTGCAGGTTGTTAATCATGGCTGTTCCAGTGACATTCAGTTTCTTTGCAGCCTACTTGGTCTGGTCTTGTCAACCTTGACATCTGTGAACAGAGTGTGTTATTCTCTCTCTCTTTTTTTTTTTTTTCTTCTTCCCTTTTTCTGTTTTTTTTCGGAGCTGGGGACCGAACCCAGGGCCTTGCGCTTGCTAGGCAAGCGCTCTACCACTGAGCTAAATCCCCAGCCCCATGTTATTCTCTTCTGTCTGCTTCTCTCAGACTTTGTGGTCAGAGTGGACTTAATAGTGAGTGGTCAGTTTTCTCCTGCGCGTGCTCTTCTGATGTTATTTGGAACCGCGTTGTGGTGGCCTGCCAGAAGTGGGGGATGTCCAGCTGAGGGCGTGGCATTCAGTGTCTTTCAGTCATTTCTTCTCTGTATTTACTGTCTTTGCCTTTGGGATGAGGGTGGGGATGGCAGAAATGTCCTTAGTTTTCCTTGGTACCATTTTGGTGCAAAGGGATGATTTCTCCTCTAGGGCAGTGGTCCTCAACCGTCTTAATGCTGCGACCTGTAAAGAGGATTATAAATTCTAGCTAGCCCATATAAAAGGCACAGAATCCAGGTATGTTACTTACAAGCTGTAAGCCTAGATTGGGCAGATTTTGCAGCTATGCTAACTTATGTCCCAGCCATATGTCCCTTGTTACTGGCTGGCTGCATGCTCATCTCCTCTCATGGCAGCTTCTCTTCTCTCCTTGTCCTTTCTTCTCTACAGCCAGGTAACGGAAGACCTGCCGACCTCTGCCCATCCCCAGTCACCCTAACTGTGTCTTTTTCAGACAACAAAAGCTGGTATGCATAAGAATTTTCAGGGAGCAGGCATGGAATTATTTTTGTTGCTACTTCATAACTGTAATTTTGCTACTGTTAAGAGTTATAATGTAATCTTTGTTTTCCAATGGTCTTTGGCAACCTGAGAAAAGGTCTTTCTATCCACAGGTTGAGAACTGCTGTTCTAGGGCTTGGTGGGGAGGAATGAAATGCTCCTTTAAACAATTAAGGCTGTGTTGCCTAAAATTCATGATTTCTCATAGGAATTTGTTTGGAAATGTAACCTGTTAATTTTTGTTGCCTTTGGATTTTATTTTTCTTATATTCTACATTCCCCACTTCAGCAGTGAGTTTAATTGTTTTAAATTCAGGATTGGGAAGTAAACTTACTTTTTATTGGGTCTAGTAAAAGCAGGGGCTACTAAATAGGAACACTTCATATTAGAAATTTTCTCTTCTCATATAGTCCTTCAGATGATCATGGATAAGAGCCAAAGCCAGGCACTTTGGCTCCATGGTGAGTTCAAGACTAACTTAGACTGCATGGATGACAGCCTGCTTCAGACAGAAATGCAAAGAGAAAGAGAGGGGGAGAGGAAAGAAGAGAAGGAAAAGAATTTAAAAAAATTTGATTGTCCTGTGGTTGTACTCCTAAGCCTACTATAACAGAATTTGAAAGTTTTGCACAACCAAGCATGGTGGTTCACGCTTGTGTCCTGCCAATCCCAGCATTCAGAAGCCTAAAGCCAGAGCATTGTAGATTCAGGGCCAGCCCTGGGAGGCCTGGAGGACTGTACCTCAAACACTCCTTAGGTTTTAAACAGCAATGATAATGAAGTGAAAACATTGTTTCTTGACCTCTGTTTTGTAACTTTTTAAAGATTTGCTGTAGAAATGTCTTCCATTTGACCACTTTGCTTCATATTAAAGATGCTTGGAGATGTGTCCGTCTGTATTTTTAAAATTCTGCCTTTCTGCAGAAGCACCTCTGTCCTTTGTTCTTCTCAGTTATCTTCCCAGACAGTTTCTATTTTACCTTTTCTGTGTGGCGACCACAACTGCACATTCTATTCTAGGTACAGACACTGTGGTTTGTACAAGGGACAATAATGCGTCCTCGGTTTCCTGGGCTTCCATAATAACATTCAGCATTTTCCTGGCTTTTTCTGGCTGTGTTCAGGGTAGAACCGAGGGACTTTAAAACCCTTTCCTGTGTTCGACAGCTAGCTTTAGAGCTCATCTCTGCTAATTATAGACTATTTTCCCATTACTACATTATCTTATTTTTATCTACATGGAGGCTATATCTCACAATTCTGGACACGTCCAACCTTGGACCTTCATATTTCTCTCTAGTACTATAGATTCCAAACTATAGATTCAATAGTTTATAGATTATTTATTTATTTAGCTTTATTTATTAATTTTATGTATGTGAGTACGTTGCTGCTCTTTTCAGATACATCAGAAGAGGACATTGGATCTTATTCAAGACGGTTATGAGCCACCATGTGGGTGCTGGGAATCGAACCCAGGTCCTCTGGAAGAGCAAGCAGTTTTCTTAGCTGCTGAGCCACTTTTCCAGCCTTTGGTTCACTTTTTTTTTCTTTTTCTTTTTTTTTTTTTCTTTTTTTCGGAGCTGGGGACCGAACCCAGGGCCTTGCGCTTCCTAGGTAAGCGCTCTACCACTGAGCTAAATCCCCAGCCCCTTGGTTCACTTTTAAGAGCCAGAGAGAAGCGAGCTGGAGAGATGGCTTAGCACCTAAGAGGACTGGCTGCTCTCCCAGAGGACCTGAGTTTGTTTCCCAGCCCATATGGTGGCTCACAGCCTTCTATAAAATGTCTGCTGACCTCCTCAGGCACCAGATATGCATATGGTACACATATAGTACATACATATAAAACACTCATACTCAAAAATCTAAATTTTTTTAAGAAAGTAATAGAGAATACTATTAGTAGCCCTACTGAAAGCATTGATGTAAACCAGGATGAATACCCTAAAAGGATACCTACCTGTTGGCAAATTTAGGTTTAATATGTGACAGGGTATATTGATTTTTAATTATAATTGAACTTTATTTGCCATAGATACTTACTAATACAGTAGATGCTTTTGTTTTTCTCTTGCTAATAGAAGTCGCCTTTACCTGATATATTTCATATTTTCTTTTCTTGATTTTGTTAATTTGTTTACTGCGTACCAGACCACTTGGGAAATATTCTTTGTCAAACTCTGTTTCCTCCATGTCTGAAAAATACCAGCAGGAATTTTTGTAATACTTGTCCTGTTTTTTTAAAATATTGACATTTAAAACCATAAGTCCCAAAACATCTTTATTAACATGATTTCTACAAGGAATGGAGCTGGGTAACAGAGAACTAATACTATTGTCATCTTACAGATGTTTGGAAATAATCATTGTATGGTCACAGGGCTGTGTTAATGTTTGTTGGGAAGGGTTATGGCAGTGTGGGATCCAAGGTATGTGTCCTGTCCCATTGATCTGTCAGCCTTGGAGTGCCCATTGCTGTTCTAATCATAGTTATTGCAATAGCGCTCTGCTGAAGGGAATTCTATTAGATGTTGACTCTCACTAAGAGAGGAATAGTATTTTTTGGCCAATCACCAAACAAGTTTTCAAATTACTCTAGTACAAAGTATACTGTAATAAAAATAATTATTATTTAATGCGTATGAATGTTTGCCTGCATGTATGCATGGGCATCTGGTACCGGAGGAGGCCAGACGAGGATATCCAATTACCTGTAATTCCAACCTGGAGTTACAGATGGCTGTGAGCTGCCATGGGGGCGCTGGGAAACTGCTGAGCCATCTCTCCAGACCCAGTTTTTGTTTTTGTTTTTTAAAGACAGTGACCTAGCTGGCCTGAAACTCCAAATGCAGAAGAGGCTAGCTTTGAACTCACAAAAATCTGCCTGGCCTTGCCTTCTGAATTGGGATTAAAGGCATGTGTCACCACGATTGGCTGGCTTTGGTGTTTTGAGATAGGGTCTGGTATAGCGCAGGGTGGCTTCTAAACCTGTGTAGTTGCGAACGTCCCTGAGCTTCTGCTCTTCCCGCCTGCCTTACACACATAGCACATATCACATATCTGCCTAATAATTGGGATCGTTCCCTGTCTCTGTCTCAGTTCTTTAATATCCTGACCATCTCAGGTAAACATTTCCAGCTTGCACTCTTGTTGGGTTTTAATTTGGCTTAGATTTGGTCATGTGGTGTTACCTGTGGTTGGAGAAGACCAGTTTTCTGGTTAATTATTGGGAGGCAGCCGCCCCATATTGTCACTTTCCATAACCTTCCAGCTTTTCAGACGTGCTTGCTTGATCTCAGCGTTTGGGAAAAAGTAAAAAGTCATTTATTGAAAAAAAGGGGATATCAAGCCTCATAGTAACTAGGAAAGTATAGATTAAAACCGTGGAAATGTTGGTTCATCATATTTGCAAAAAATTAAAAACAAAAAATTTTACCAAAACAACTGATTACTATTACTACTACTTCTCTTCCTCTTCCTTTTTTTTTTTTTTTTTTTTTAACCTTTTAGGTTTTTCCAAACGGTGTTTCTCTTTGTAGCCCTGGCTGCACAGAGATCCACCTGCCTCTGCCTCCCAACTACTGGGATTCAGGTGTGCACCACCACTGTCCGGCTTTTTTTTTTTTAACATCCCACAATGTGTGTCTGGAGGTCAGAGGATGACTTGCAGGAGTAGGTTTTCTTCCTTTACCGTGTGGGTCCTGGAGATTGAATGCAGCTCATTAAGTAGGTGTCTTAGCTGCAGCTAACTTTACTTGCTGGCCCATATTGCCAGCCCCTCCTTAAAGAATTCTTAGACTATACAAGTGAATCAGGACATATTTACAGAAGTGTCCATAGCAACAATAATATTGGCAGTAAACTAATAAAAATGGGAAAAAAGCTGTACAGTATTTTGAGATTGGATAAGTAAATCACGGTATGTTCATGTAATAGGATACTATATATTAGTAAAATAAATTACAGTTTCAGAGCATTATCTCCCAAAAAATTCTAGAATGAAAATTTACTAAAGAATGTGTCCATTCAGGACTAGGGTCGTGACTTAGCATGCAGGAAGCTCTGCGTCTGATCCCCACTACCACACAAACCGATGTCTTGTGCACACCTGTAATCCAACTCTCAGAGAGACAGGAAGACCTAAAGTTCAAGGTTATTGTTGACTGCAGAAAGGCCGGTCTGAGCTGTATGAGTCCATGTCGCAAGGAAAAGAAAAGGAAAGGAAAGAAAAAAGAAGAGAGGAATATATACATTAAGATTAGAGATACTTGGAGCTGGAGAGATGGCTCAGCGGTTAAGAGCACTGAGTGCTCTTCTAGAGATCCTGAGTTCAAATCCCAGCAACCACATGGTGGCTCACAACCATCTGTAATGGGATCCGAAGCCCTCTTCTGGTGTGTCTGAAGAGAGCAACAGTGTATTTGCATATATATAATAAAATAAAGACTTTAAAAAATTAAAAAGAAAAAGGTACCAAACTATAATAATGAAAAAGATTAGAGGGTTGGGGATTTAGCTCAGTGGTAGAGCACTTGCCTAGCAAGCGCAAGGCCCTGGGTTCGGTCCCCAGCTCCGGGAAAAAAAAAAAAAAAGATTAGAGATACTTGAAGTTCAAGAATGTAAAATGAGTAATGTTCAGAGAATGATAAAGCCATAAAGGAAAACGAGGAAATAGTACAGTTACACTTCAGGACGATTGTTGTCCTAGGGGAAAGGGAAAAGGTAGATTTGGAAGGGGCATACAGGGTTAGAAACACTGATTACTGTATATCATGGTTCTTTATACCATAGATTTAATAATTTTTAAAAATTTATTTATTTGATGTGTGTGAGTACACTGTTGCTGTCTTCAGACACACCAGAAGAGGGCATCAGATCCCATTACAGACGGTTGCGAGCCACCATGTGGTTGCTGGGAATTGAACTCATGACCTCTGGAAGAGCAGTCAGTGCTCTAACCGCTGAGCCATCTCTCCAGCCCAGATTTAATAATTTTTAAGATTTTTAATTATGTATATAAGTGTCTGTGTGAGAATATACACATGAATACAACTGCCTGTGTGTAAGTGTTGTGTGCCTTTTAGCCAGTCAGCCATTTCTCCAGCCCCTCTATTTACACACACGAATATATATCCTTTACCTAGCAGGGGAGATACAATGATCACTAGGGTGATTTTCCTAGGGCAAGATTTATCTGTAAGATTTGTGTGTCTGTGTAAACAGAGGTCAGAGGACAGCTTGGAGGGGTTATTTCTCTCCTTCTACTGTGAATTGAAGGTCATCAGGCTTGGCATTTAGTGCATTTGAACCCACTGAGACATCTCATTGTCCCCTGACTGGTTTTGTGAGACAGGGTCTAACTGTGTAGCTCTGACTGGCCTGGAGTTCTTTGTAGACAGTTTGCCTCAAACTTAGAGACCTGCCTACCTCTGCTTCTGAGTTCTGAGATTAAAAGTGTATGCCACCAGAACCAGCTTTTCCCTTATTTGCTTGTCTTGCTTTGTTTTGTCTTGTTTTGTTTCCAGACAAGGATTCTCTGTAGCCTTGGTTGTTCTGGAAATGATTGTAGACTAGGCTAGCCTCAAGCTCAGAGACTCTCCTTCCTCCTGCCAACATTGCCTGTTGATTTATAAACAAAACAAGAACAAAACCAGGGTCTTATTATGTAATCCAGGCCAGCCTTTAACTACTAATTCTCCTCTGTCTGGTCTCTGAGGGGCTATTTTTGGTGTCGTTCCCCCCCACCCCCACCCCTACCCCTAGAGCTGAGGACAGAACCTAGGGCCTTGTGCTTGCTAGGCAAGCGCTCTACCACTGAGCTAAATCCCCAATCCCACTATTTAAAATTTTAATTAAAAAACATTCAATTAATATTAATGATGACTCTTAAATGCTTTAACCTCCTTTTAGCCCACTACCACCAGAGGTAGTGGGAAAGAAAAGATACGGGGGAAGTGGATCTGTTGAGAAAAGTTTTTTAGAGGAACTCCCATGTCTGTATTGTCTGGAAATTGGCAGTTCAGTTCATAGGTTAGCAGCAGCAGCAGCTCCATTCACTCCCAAACACTTCAGCAGTAGAGGTGATGACCTACCAGGAATAATAGCCTTGGGAGTCAGCAGGAGTGACAAGGACCACCAGGAGAAGTTCTTGACTGTGGTTCTCTCAGTGAAGTGAAGATCAGCAAAGACCCACAGGAGTTGCACAGCTAGCTCTGTAAGCTCCGCCTCCATCACTGTCCATGTTTATACCCTACAAACATCATATGTCTTCCATGGGTCTTGTCTCAGTATGTGTCTTGCCTCAGTGCATACATTTGTCTCATCTGACATCCGTCTGTCAATCAGCCTGAGTGTAAGAAAGTGACAAGAAACTACAACACACCACCAAAAGTTTTTTTGGTGTTTCTCTCTATGGAGTCCCAACAAATATAGTTTAACTATACGATATAGGGCAGACCAAAACATGTGTGTTGTTAACAAAAAGTCTTTATCACTTGTCCTCTCCTGTGTTTGTTTTAACAGAACATCCTCTCACCTAATGTCTGTTACTCTGTCTTAGTCTTTCACCTGTGTCCACTTCTGGAAAACACTCCTTCATGTGTTTGCCCCAGAGAAATGCCATCTAACCCAGTTTCCAAAGAACTCTTAAGTTTCCACTTCAATTCAAGCCAGGTAGTACAGGAGGCAGAAGCATGCAGGTCTCAGAGTTTGAGGGTGGCCATGGCAACACAGAAAAATCCTGTCTCAAAACAATAACAAAAATGTATTCAATTGGAGGCGGTGACTTGGGAGGCAGTGACAAGTGCATCTTTGTGAGTTTGAGGCCAACCTGGTTTGTATACTGAGACGCTGTCTCAAAACACTAAAAAATAAAACATAAAAATTAAAAAAAAAATATTCACTTGTGTATGGGAGAGGGAAAAGGATTGAGTAACTTCAGTTTTTCCATTGTGGATTCTGAGGATTGAACTCATTTTGTGCAACCAGTGTTTTTACCTGCTGAGCCATCCCTCTGGCCTGCCTTTTTCTTTTTTAATGTATGCGTGTCTGTTTCTTTTGTATGTATATACACATGTATGCAGGCCAATAGAAGATACCAAAGCCACAGTGATGGAGTTACAGTGTGAGAAAAATTTATAGCAGTAAATGATTACAAATTATTAGGAAGAGCTGTAACTACTGACAGTGTAATATTCTTCCTGGTTTTGCTTTCAACATAAAGCAAGTTTTTCAGAATATAAAAACGTGCCTGGGACTGGTTGTAGTTGAATCGCTAGGGTAGAGTGCTTCCATGGTATACAGAAGGACCTGGGTGTGATTCCCAGCACTGCAGAAAAAGCAAGGGCATCATGGCACCGGCCTATAACCTTAGTACTTTGGAGGCAAGAGGATAAGGAATTCAGGACATCCTCTGATACACTGAGGGTCTGAAATCAGCCTGGTTTAGTGTGAGACTGTATTATCTCAAGAAACAAGCAAGCAAACAAAAAGCACACCTAAAAATTACTACGCAGGGCAATGTAATTTAAATGTTAAAGGAAGACGCTCATCAGCCACAGAAGCTGCCTTTCTTGCTACAGAGTGTGGAGCCCTTTGTCATCATCTCTTGCGGTTCTCCCTTCCTGTTCCGTAGACTCTTTCAATCAATTAGAAGTGCTGCCTTGTCTTTTACCCTTCCTGTAGAACATTCTCCACACTGCTGCCAAAGAGAGCTCTCTAAATGCAAATCTGATCATGTTACTTTCTGCCCTCAATTTTGCATAGCTCCCAGTAGCCTTCAGCACACTCTAAGTGCTCTAGCCTCCTATGCACGGCCCTTGTGTCTCTGTTTCTGTCCGGCTTATTAGGCTCATCCCTCATTACTTCATGGACTTCAGCCCTCCAAGCTGTTTGCTGTTCCTGGAACATCGCTTCTGCACTTGCTGCTCTGTCCACCTGAAATTAAAGATACCTTCCCTCCCTTTTCCATCCCATAGTGTCAGAATTTTAAGGCCGAGCTGGAAGGATCAAGAATTTGTAGTTTATTGTGGGTGTGGTGGTGCAGACCTTTATTCCCAGCATTTGAGGCAGGTGGATCTCTGGGATGAAGGCCAGCTTGGTCTCGTTACTGAGTCCAGGACAGCCAGAGGGACGTTATAGTTCCTGTCTCAAAACCACAAGTCAGTGAGAGAATACACAAATGGCAGACGACTTAGTGCTGTCGTCATGGATTGTATATTTGTTGTTTGTGTGCCGGCCAGCTTTGTCTCTATGGAGGGAGGAGAGAGGGAGCAAAGTGATAGTGAAGGAAGTGATGTGAGACTGGAAGGGCAGGCAGGGGAAAGTACTGTGAGGAGGGAAGGAAGGGAGGGAGGGAGGGAAGGAGGGAGGGTTTGGTTTTTATAAATATTTTACACCAAGTGCCTGGAGAGTTTAAAGTGTTCTGGATTTCCCTGATGCTTAGGCATGTGCTAGCTCTCATGTCATACCCCCTTCTTTCTGGTCTTCCCTGGCCTTATGGAAGCTTTTCCTCCCTTGCCTGATGACAGGTTTGTCATGTTAGTAAGGGCTCTGAGAAGCATGGATAAAGTGGAAGTGGCAGACCGATCGTGTTGGTTACCTTGGGGTTGGAGAATGTGTGTAAGACAGGGTTTCTTTGTGTAGTTCTGGCTGTCCTAGACCTCACTGTGAAGACCAAGCTGGCCTTGAACTCAGAGATCCATAAACTTTTGCTTTTTGAGTGCTGGGATTAAAGTATATTTATCACTTTTAGAAGCCTAGCTGGTTTCTAATTTTCAACTAATTTTCCCACTATGTCCCAGATTGGGCACTACATCACATCTTTGGCATCTCATGACTGTCTCATGAGATGGTAAGCTGTTGGAATTTTTTGTTTTGTTTGAGGCAGGGTCTTTATATTGCCCTGATGCTTCTGGAACTCACTCTGTGGACCAGGCTATTTTGAACTCACAGAGGTCCACCTGGCTCTGCCTCAAAAATGCCAGGATTGAAGGTGCGCATCGCAATTCCGGGCGGCCGCTGTAAACTTAATAGAGGTTAGTGCTGGGCTTTCAGCTCGTTTGGTAGACTGCTTGCCTAGTATTCTGGAAGTTGCTGGGTTTGATCTCCATCACCACATAAATGGGATGTAGAAGCAAAAGGATTAAGAGTTCAAAGCCATCTTTGGCTGTGTAGCAAATTCAAAGTTAGCCCTAGGTTACAGGAGATGCTTTCCCAACAACATAAAAACCTCACAAAAAACCTAAAATATGCTGGGTGTGGTGGTGCAGGCCTTTAATCCCAGCACTCAGGAGGCAGAAGCAGGGGGATCTCTTGAGTTGGAGGCCAGCCTGGTCTACAGTTTTGTTTTGTTTTTTTCTTTTCTTTTTTTTTTTTTTCGGAGCTGGGGACCGAACCCAGGGTCTTGCGCTTGCTAGGCAAGCGCTCTACCACTGAGCTAAATCCCCAACCCCTGGTCTACAGTTTTAGTACAGCCAGGGCTATAGGGAGAGAAGTTGTCCTAAAGAACAAAACCTAAAAGACTCTGCTCTGGGTTATGAAGATTGGCTCTCTTCCCTCAGAGAGTTATAGGAGCAGAAGTCCAGACATTATCCACATCCATATCTTTTTGGGAGTTGAGGCCCAAGAGCCTCATTCATTTGCTCTTCAACTTCTGCTCATTCTCCTGCTTCCTAATATGGTGGCAGGTGCTAAGACTAAGGATGAGTAATGTTGCTGGTCTCAGAGAACCTCTCAGGGTTATCAGAACAGCGAGTAAGAAAGGCAGGGATTGTAACCCAGTGACCATTGTGATGGTCTGCTGAGGACAAGCGATAAGGAACTTAGAGAACCAAGGTGGATCTAAGCCTGGCAGGACAAACCTGTAATCAGAGTTACTCAGAAAGCTGAGGCTGGAAGAGTCAAAGTTCAAGGCCTGTATGGGCTGAAGATGAAGTTCAGACTAGACTACTTAGCAAGACCCTGTGTTAAAAGGGGGAAATAGCTCTGGGGCAGGCAAAGTGTTCGCCATGTGCTCGTAAGGGCCTAAGTTTAATCTCTAGTTCTAAGATAAAAGGGAGAGAACTAGAAGGACATGGGGAGAGAGCATCAGTCTTCTTGGCAAGGCCTAAGGAGATGCTTCACTTGTGCTTAATCTCAGAAGACTATAGAAGTTGGTGGGAATTGTGTGGAAGGTGTCAGACTTAAGCACAAGAATGGAGAACATGGTGTATTGGGTAACCAGTGGGAAGGTCTGTGGGGCTACACAAGGGGAATTTGTATGAGGCAGAAACAGGATATGAGGCCTGAGCCATGGAAAGCAGCTGCATTGTGAGTAATCTTTTCTGCTTTCCCAGATAAAACCTACGGTATTAGTAATAAGTTCATTCTCCCTGTATTAGATGACAACAGGGTCTCACTCTATAACCCTGGTTGCCTAGAACTTGCTAAATAGACCAGGCTAGCCTTGAACTCGCAGTGACCTCTCTAGTCTGAGCCTTCCAAATGCTAGGATAAAAGTCATGAACCATCTCACTAGCCTACTTGTTGTATCTTCAGTAGCTGAGCTTTACCATGTTTTTTCTTTGATTTGTTCATTGTATGATTCATGTATTTGGAGCCCTCTTAATTTTTGCATGATTTACTCTGAGAACTGTGTCAAATCCTACATTCAGGCATTGTAGAATGGATGGTACTTACCTTTTAGGGCTGCTCAGAAAGACTTAAATGACCTTGAAAGGCTAATGTCAGGGCCCCATGTCAGTGTCACAGCAACTCATGCATGCATGCAGAGTGAAAAGGGAACTTAATTATGGAGGAGGGGAATTGTAACCCTGCTTGAATGGGTAGTTGAAAGTTCTGGGCCCGCCCCTTAGCCTCAGAAAAGGACTTTCTTACATTTTCTGCCAAGAGGTCATAGGGAGAGCCCACATAAATACCATCCTCCCTTAGGGATGTGCAGTCTTATTTTACTTGAACAGGTGCAGAATAGGTTCAGCAAATAGTGTTCTCATCTCCATTGAGCAGAACCTGGCATCTTATTGTCCTGCACAGAATCAATCCCTTTAGAGTATGGAACATGGCAATTTTAGGTCAGCAGGCATTTAAAGACACCTTTTTAACTTTCAAGAGCTGCCTAATAAGATATATTTTGGACAGAAATATCAGTGTTATCAAGATGAAACTTAAGTCATTGAAATTTTGAATAGGGCTTAGTTTTTAGCTGCTGATGCCCCTTTTATCTGTGAAATTTCTTTTAATGATGCTGTTCTCTGGGACGCTGTCGTCATCAGGTTTCAAGGCCCCATTCTACCTACTGACGTTTAGTAACTGTTAAGAGTCTTTTACAGTGATTGAGCAGAGTCCATGTATAGAGGTCAGAGGACAATTTGCAAGTCACTATTCAGGGCTGGAGAGATGGCTCATCCACTCACAGCACTTGCTGCTCCCTTGGAGGACTTGGGTTCCATTCCTATCACCCAAATAGTGGCTCACAACTTCATTACTGTTGCATCAGATCTGAGGCTCTCTTCTGGACTCTGCAGGCACCAGGCATATACATGGTGTACACACGGTGTACACATATACGTGAAGGCGATATACACAGAAAACTGTAAAAAAGAGTTCGTTCTTCCACCATTGGGAGTCAGGTTATCAGGTTTGGTGGCAAGCCATCTTTACCTACTGGCCATCTCAGCAACCGTCAAACTTTTAAAAATATGCTCTCATACCTCAAGCTGGCCATAACTCCTGATCATCCCACCCCAGCGTTCTTCCCCCCCCCCCCCCAGGGCTGGGGATCGAACCCAGGACCTTGCGCTTCCTAGGCAAGTGCTCTACCACTGAGCCAAATCCCCAACCCCTCCCACCCCAGCTTTCTAAGTGCATGTATTTGACCCAAGATCAAACTGATTCATTTCTTTTTCTGCATGATCCTCTTCCCTCTCTGTTCTAGTTGATTTTCAGAGCAGTTCCATACTTAGCTTTACAGTTTATTTACTGCTGCTTAACTGGAAAAGAAAAAGCCAGAGAGCCAGGTGGCTACGGAGAAAATGTGGCCATGGCAAACTTGAGGGGCCAGAGCCCAGACAATTAAGAGAGCGCCTGGGGGTGTCCCAGGAGGCTGGTTGGTGAGAACAGAGTAGAACTTAGGAAGCAGGAATGTAGAGCACTGGACCATTACAGTCTGCTAACAGATTTTGTATTGGATTGTCTTTGCAAAAGATTGACATTTCTGTGGATTGGAATGCTACCAAATTTATCTTTTGGCTTTTTGTCCCACTTAAGCACTGGAATTTTATATAGACCTTTGATGTAATTTATGGCAGATAGGGAATACCTGTTAAGTTTGGCTAGGTAGGATATAATTAGGCCTTCCGAAGGAATAAACTATTCCTGCCAAAAATGTTTGTGGTTAAAACTTCAACAAAGGGGTTGGGGATTTAGCTCAGTGGTAGAGCGCTTGCCTAGCAAGCGCAAGGCCCTGGGTTCGGTCCCCAGCTCCGAAAAAAAGAAAAAAGAAAAAAAAAATTTCAACAAAAACCCAGTAAAGTACAGCTTTACACACATGCATATGTTTAAAAAAGAGACATTTTTCCATTTTTCCAAAGTCAAAGGTTAATTTAAAATATTAATGCCGAAAAGATTAATTTAATATATTGAATGCACTAGGCGAGAGTACACGTACCTACTGCGATTACTCCCTTTGTACAATCAGAGTAATTGGGTTATAGTTAATGAGCTGTTTACATTTAGTAATTTAAAAAGACATCTTTTCAGTAGCCCCATAAAAGATCAGGGAAAACATATTTCTGACATTACTTTCTTGACTTGGGTGAGAACAACTATGTTTTTAGAAAAAAGTTGCAAGAATTTTATTTTAAAATAATACTTATGTTGTTTAGGAATTACCCATAGGAATATGATTTGATTTATTGTATTAAAAAAAAACGGTGAGGGATTAGATGCTTTTTAAAGAAGTCCCTGGTGAAACGATGTGACACATTGAGCAGTGAGCAGAGACCGAAGCTAAAAGGGATTCTCTGGGACCCTGGAGATAATTCGCAACGAAACGCATCGAAACGCATCGCGACCTGAGTGTCCAGCTATCCGGAAACTGCAGGGGTTTGGTTTTTTTTTTTTTAACTCGGTAGCGTCTAAGCCTGTCATTTGAGGATGGCACTTTAAGTGAGCCAGTGTTTATGTTATTTAAAGAGAGAGATGTGGGGCTGGGGAGATGGCTCAGCGGTTAAGAGCACCGACTGCTCTTCCAGAGGTCCTGAGTTCAATTCCCAGCAACCACATGGTGGCTCACAGCCATCTGTAATGAGATCTGATGCCCTCTTCTGGTGTGTCTGAAGACAGCTACAGAGTACTTATATATAATAAATATATTTTAGAGAGAGAGAGAGAGAGAGAGAGAGAGAGAGAGAGAGAGAGCGCGAGCGGGAGCCCTGCACGCAGTGTGTTGTTCTCATTAACACGCTTCCATTCTAGGCTGTCTCTCAGGAAGCTCCCCTGAGCTAGCATGCAGTTTGATTTTAAGGGAGAGAAACCTAGTCTGAGTTTGAGGCTCTTTTCCTGAGGTGGGAAATTTGAGCATATTTGTTTGTTGTATAGATTTTGTGATGAGTTAGTGTGTTAGGGGAAAAATGTGAACTTCGAACATAGATGGACCTTCATGTCTAAAATTTTTGTGTTTGTTTTTTTTTTTAAGATTTATTCATTTATTATATGTAAGTACACTGTCGCTGTCCTCAGACACACCAGAAGAGGGCATCGGATCTCTTTACAGATGGTTGTGAGCCACCATGTGGTTGCTGGGAATTGAACTCAGGACCTCTGGAAGAGCAGTCAGTGCTCTTAACCGCTGAGCCATCTCTCCAGCCCTTGTGTTTGTTTTTTAAGACATGGTTTCTCTGTATTCCTGGCTGTCCTGGAATTCCCTCTGTAGACCAGGCTGGCCTTGAACTCAGAGAGATCCACCTGCCTCTGCCTCCCAAATGCCGGGATTAAAGATGTGCACCACCACCTCCCAACGGGCCTAGGCTTCTTTTTATTCTGTTTTTAGCCCAGGCTGGCTGAAAGCTCCAGAACAGCTCTCCACACTAGGATTATAGGGTAAACCAAGCAGCTGACTCTGGACCTGAGATTAAAAGCTGTCTGGGTTGGGTATGATGCTGTAACTATAAATCCCAGCATTAAGAGCTGTCTATCTGGGGTTGGGGATTTAGCTCAGTGGTAGAGCGCTTGCCTAGGAAGCGCAAGGCCCTGGGTTCGATCCCCAGCTCCGAAAAAAAGAACCAAAAAAAAAAAAAAAAAAAAAAAAAAAAAAAAAAAAAAAAAGAGCTGTCTATCTGAGATGGTATGGTGGTTAGTCCTTCAATCCTTGCACTGGGGTTGGAAGATAGAGCTGGGCAAATCTGAATTCTAGGCCAGCCAGGGCTAAATAGTGACACCCTGTCCAAAACCAAAATAATCAAAAAAACCAAAAACCAAAACAAAACAAAACAAAAAAACCCCTCCCGGTCTATCCTGGGAGGCATGAGTGGCAAAGGTGAGCAGGGCACAGTGATACAGACGTGTGAAACATCTTGGCCTATATACTAACTGAAGTATTCATCATAAGAATGCTCAGCAGGCTGTGGTGGCATGGGCTTTGATCTGAGCATTTAGGAAGCAGAGTCAGGCAGATCTGAGTTTGAGGCTAGAACACTAATTTAAAAAATTATATAACAGTCAAGAAGATACCATCTATAACAGAAGAGTTAGAATAAAAAATCAGTAGAAATAGACTCAGAACCATGATGGTGGCACACGCCTTTAATCACAGCACTCAGGAGGCAGAGGCAGGAGGATCTCTGTGAGTTTGAAACCAGCCTGTTCTACAGAATGGGTGTTGTAAAAATATAAAAAAATTAAAAAAAAATATGGTTATCTTTTTCCTGCTCTAGGTCCAGCACTGAGGTGCCCCAAGATATCTGCTGGATATCTTAATTCTCAGTCAGCAAAGCATCTCACCCGCTTTGCTCCATCCCATATCACACTGCCGAAGGCCTCTCTCTGGCAGCAATCTCTCTATCTATCTAGTTCCCAAGGCAGGCTTCCATGCCAGAAACTCACATCCCAACTCTGTGGCGGCCCAGACCAGCCGCCGCACACTTTCTTACACTTAAATTGCTACATGAAAGAACACACAACACAATAACCTTTGGCCCAATTGATAAGATATAATTGCCCCCCTAAACATACAAAGCCCTGTACACATCTATCCCTTAAAAACATTTGTAACCTGAAGACAGCTACGGTGTACTTATAATAATAAATAATAAATAAATAATTAAAAAAAACATGTGTAGCAACCTATAAAGGTACAGCATGGCATCTTAACATCACCCGCCATATTGTCCTGCCACAGCTTCTCTCCCTGTCCCTCCCGTCTCTCCTTTCTTTCCGTTCCAGTCTCCTCTTGTTGTATAAATATAAAAATAATAAAGTATAGTTGTCTTTTACCCCGCTTGGTCCAGCACCTCAGTGCCCCAAGATATGTGCTAGATATCTTGGCGGAAACACATCCCAGCTGCACACTTTCCTACACTCAAACCCTCACATAAAAGAACACACAACACAGTAATCTTAGATCCAATTGATAAGATATAATTGCCCACTTAAACATACAAAGCCCGGTACCATCCATCCCTTGAGAACATTAATAACAACCTGTAAATACACAGAGCAGAATCTTTTTCTTTTTTTTTTTTTTTTTTTTTTTTTTTTTTTTTTTTTTTTCCGGAGCTGGGGACCGAACCCAGGGCCTTGCTAGGGCCTTGCTCCTGCTAGGCAAGCGCTCTACCGCTGAGCTAAATCCCCAACCCCCACAGAGCAGAATCTTAACATCACCTGCCATGGCTTCTCACCCTCTCCTCTCTCCAGTCTCCTCCTTTCTCTCCTAGTCTCCTCCTCTTCCTTCAAACTTCTCTCCCGCCCATCCTTCCTTCTCCTCCAATGATAGGCCTCCTTCTATCCTGTACCTGCCCCTCACCTGTATTTACAGATTCAATGGGGAGGTGGTTCTGGTGAAGTCACCTGAGTTCTGAGTATGTGACTAGGCAGCTGTCCTTGAGGCAGTGGAATTCGCATCAAAATAGAGAAAACTTAAGGGCAAACCACAACATCCTCTTCCTTCAAACTTTTCTCCCTCCCATCCTTCCTTCTCGTCCAATGACAGGCCTCCTATCTTGTGCCTGCCTCACCTGTGACATCATCCCACAAATGGGTTCAAGGATAGCCAGGGTTATAGAGTTGAAACCCCATCTCAAAAACAAAACAGAGGTATTTAAGTCTTTTAAAAGTGTATCTGTGGGGCTGGGGATTTAGCTCAGTGGTAGAGCGCTTACCTAGGAAGCGCAAGGCCCTGGGTTCGGTCCCCAGCTCCAAAAAAAAGAACCAAAAAAAAAAAAAAAAGTGTATCTGTATGTATTTATATGTGTGTGTCCTATATGTGCGTCTGAGCCTGTGGCCAGAAGAGGGTGTAGAATTCCACGGATGTAGAATTTACAAGTGGTTATGAGTCTTTTTACATGGGTGTTGAGCTGAACCTGGATTCTCTGGACAGCAACTATCTTTCTAGCCCCATATTTCATTCGTTCTCAGATGTGTACTTTGGGGCACATTTTATTGTTTGTTGACTCATGATGCATTTTGTAAGTCTCAGATTTTTTGAAGTATATAGTATAAGTCTACTGAAATAGTGACCTTTGGATAGTGTCCATAATTTATTCTATATTTCCGTAATGAAATCCGAAGCTGTTGTGTAATGTATTCCCTCTGTTTTTGATTTTGCGACAGGGATTTGCTATGTAGTTCAGACTGGCCTTGAATCTGGGACCTTCTTCCCTCAGCCTCCTATGTGCTGTACCTTCAGGAGCACACTACTGGGTCCTTCCTCCCAGCTTCCTCTGTTTTTAGTCCCTTAAGGTTTTTACATTTGTTTGTTCATTATTATCTATGTGTTTGGGCACACAAGTGGAAGTCAGGATAACTTATAGAACTTGGGTATCTCCTTCTTTGTGATTTCAGGCATTAAATCCAGGTTGTTAGACTTGGTGGCAAGAGTCATTACCCAATGAGCCATATTGTTGGTCTGTCTTCATTAATTATGTGAGCACAGGCGCCCTCACAGAAAATATTGTTGGGTACGTTGGAGCTGGAGTTAAAGACAGATGTGAGCTGCCGAGTTGGAGAGCTGGGAATCAAACTTTGGTCCTTTGCAAGAACATTAAGTGTACTTATCCACTGAGCCATCCCCTCAGCCACAGAAGTTAACCCTTTCTCTATTACCACTGTACCCCTTTTACTGCTGTTAGCATTTCAGTGATCTATTCTATGTTACACACTCTGCCTTTTTCTGAAATAGGGTCTCTGTATAGTTCTGCAATTCTCTGTGTAGATCAGGCTAGCTGAAAACTCAGAGATCTGCCTGCACTTGGCTCCTGAGTGTGAGGATCAAAGGCCAATGTGCCACCCTACCTGACTATTTTAAGTGTGTGTGTGTGTGTGTGTGTGTGTGTGTGTGTGTGTGTTTCATGCATGTGTGCATGTATTCATATGGGGAGGTACACCTGTACTTTTGTGCAAGTAGAGCCCAAAGGACAAGCTTAAGAATCCTGCCCTTCTCCTTTGAGACATGATCTCTGTTTGCTCAGAGCCTCCCATTAGGTTAGACTGGCTGGCCAGTTAGCCCCAGGGATCCTCCTGTCTTTGCGTTCCTATCACTGGGATGCAGGTTGTGCTGCCACACCCGGCTTCTACATGAATGCTGGGGTCTGAGCTGTCTCCCCAACCCGGCATCATACATTGTATATCTGTGTTTTATTTTTCTTCATAATAATCTTACAGAATAGGAATCGTTAATTTATCAGGTTGGGAAACAGACCGAGAGGTTAGACCAACTGGCCAGAATATCAAAGGTAAAATGTGGTGGTGGTAGCTGGACCTCCCATCTGTGTCCTAAGGTTCATGTTCTTGCAGCTTCGCCCCGGTGCTTGTTAGGTTTGGATACTTCAAAGTAAACCAACGGCATTTATGTATTTATGCATTTCATCTGCTCAGGATGCTCTCCTCTAATCCCCATGCTTTGAGTGATGACTAGACCTTGTGAGGGGAAGTAGATGTACAGCTGCCCTTTGCTGACTCTTAGTCAGTTGCTGGTGGCTTGGCTGTGTGTGACAGATGAGTATGTGACAGTTTTTCAGGAATGAATTCTTGTTGCAGGCTGGCAGAATAGAATCGTTGATATGGACTTGCATGGCAGTTTGCTCCATAATTCTGCTCCCTGTTGCTCAGCGGTAGCTGTGATTGCTAGGTCTCTTCCCTCTCTCCTGGTGTACAGTCACATCTCCAGACTGCTGCATCTGCTTGTTCCATGGCCGCACGGTGTGTTTGTGTAGTGCCCTGAGCTGTCAGCAGAACGTTTTGCTGAATTTCCTTTTTTGTTGTTGTGCTGCAGCCTTCTGCTCCGGTGGCCTTTCTCAGTTGTGTGAAGTCAGTTACTTTTTTGGCTGTTCGTTTCCAGAGAGGGAGCAGTTACTGTATAGAGAAGCTCGGAACAGGAGCGAGACACACAGAGATTAAAGTGAGTGGTTAGACAGTCGATCAGATGAGTGAGATTCCGTGGCTGATGGGCAGTTCAGCCCTAATGAACTCCTCCCTCTGTTTCACACACCTCTGTGTCTAATCTCAGAAGGCGCTTCAGTCCCTGTGAAGAGGGAGTTTGACCCCCATACCATACTTACTTCTACTATGAGCCAAGGATCTTAGTACCTACCATACTAGCTGTACCCAAAGTAGGGAAGGAAAATGGGATAAGCCTTGTATGAAAGCCAGCTGTGGACTGGGGCTGTCAGGGAGTCAGCGGAACGCCTGCTTGGTAAGCATGAAGCTGGGGGGGGGGGGGTGTCAGTCTCCAGCACCACATAAACCAGACGTGGTGGCACGTGCTTGTAATCCTGGATTCTGGGAGGCAGAGGTAGATTAGGAGTTCGAGACCATCTGCCACTATCTCCCCACTGTGAGGTTGAGCGCTCTTTGCCCTACCGAGCTTGTTTTGTAGTTGTTGGAGAACTCAGGTCCTCATGCTCTGTCTCCAGCCCTGAGTCAGGGCATTGTCATGCATACCTGTAATGTATCTTGACTGTATTCCCTTCCATACATGCGTGTAAAGTGTCTTGATCATATTCCCTTCCCTTTCCCCTTTCTTATTTCTTTCACACTTGATTGATTGCCTCCCTATTTTTTTTAAATTTATTTATTTTATGTATGTGAGTACACTATCACTCTCTTCAGACACACCAGAAGAGGGCATCAGATCTCATTACAGATGGTTGTGAGCCACCATGTGGTTGCTGGGAATTGAACTCAGGACCTCTGGAAGAGTAGTCGGGTGCTCTTTTTTTTTTTTTTTTTTCGGAGCTGGGGACCGAACCCAGGACCTTGTGCTTCCTAGGCAAGCGCTCTACCACTAAGCTAAATCCCCAACCCCTTAGTCGGGTGCTCTTAACCACTGAGCCATCTCTCCAGCCCTGCCTCCCTATTTCTAGTTAGTCCTTCTACTACTTTAATGTCTTAAACGTTTATTTTCCCCTGGCATGATGGTACACATACCTTTAATTCCAGCACTCAGAAGGCAGAGGCAGGAGAATCTGAGTTCCAGCCCAGCCTGGTATGCATAGTGAGTCCCAGGCCAGCCAAGACTATGTAGAGAGAGACCTTGTCTCCAAAAATACTTTTGTAAACATTTATTTGGGTGGGTGGGGGTGTGTGCGCGTGTCATGGCACACGTGGGAGTGTGTGAGGCTTCAGCCACCAGTGCAGATAGTAGTTGTGGGGCTCCAGCCCCTGCTGGTGTGAGACCCAAACGAGCACAGACAGGTCATTCCTGGAAATTAGCATTCCATACCACTTCCTGCCTCCACTGGCTCGTGCCCTCTTTCTAAAACAGTGTTCTGAGCATGGATGGGGTTCTTGTGTAATTTAATGTTTAATTGATGGTGACAGCTGAAAGGAATCTGGTCTCCACAAACGTTAGGAAAAAGACTCTTCTGTTGATGAGGGAAACTATTCATTATATATTTATTTAATTAAGGCTAACTTAGGGCCCGGTGTGGCTGCATATAACTTTACTCCAGTCACTCAGGACAGAGGCAGATGGATCTCTGAGAGTTCAGGCCAGCCATGAGTTCCATAGCGAAACCCTGGCTCAAAACCAAAACAGACAAAAAGGTGCTGATTTAGGTGATGGGCAGCTTTAAGCATTTCACACCATACCATTTTGTCAATATAAATATTATTGGAAATTAACGTTAGACTAGAAATGTAAACTTTCTGTTTGTAACTGAAAATCATTAGTGACAATATTCTACATCTTTTGATGTACAAGTGACTTTGTGAAAAGGAACTGGGACAAAATAGAGATACAAGAAATACTCTATGATTAAATCTTTTTTTCAATTAAAAAATAAAAAAAAATAAAAGGAATGAGAGAACTAAATGTTTTTTCCAGAGCTGAGAATACGAGTCTTGGTTCCATATAGCATCTCCTGAGAATCTTTTTTTTTTTTTTTTACAGTTAAACTAACCAAACAGACTAAAATTTTATTCCCAATTTCCAGTCATCATTAGATTAAGAATTAGGATCCAGGTTTCTAACTCACAATATAAATGCATTATCTTTTGGGAAACCAGGTGGATCCTGCTCTCCTGAAAATGAGCCTAATTTTGGTGACTTATTGGGGGAAATTTCTAGAAGGAGATAATCCCCCAATCTTGATTTTAAGAGCAAAGCAGTGACTCAGGCTCAAAGAGTAATAAGGTAAGGATGAGAGGTGGGCTCGCCTCCAAAGAATAGGAGAACGTGGGGAATTAGCAAGTATGAATGGCCCCTGGTCATACAGTGTGCACACGGAGTATACTACTACAATTTAGAAATCCTGTTCCCTAGGTGTCTGAGGGCCGAATTAAAACAGGAAGCTTCTTTATGTTGACTGCATTTAGGCCAAAGGACATTCCTTTATCAAGTTGGAGATTTCTCTTGGTCTTAGATCCTAAGTTCTCTTGCTTGGTTTTCATAAACGTGCTTTCTCTGTCCACCGCGGAACGTTTCTATCCTGCCGTCTCTGTTGGACATTGTTTCAGTCACCCAGCCTGATTTGTCAGTAATGCCTTGTGTTTGGAAAGAGTGACTAAATTTGTCAGCTCAGCCCCACCCTGTGTGTGCAGGAAGTGGGGGGTGTGCCTTAGCCTTTGAGGAAGTTTTCTTCCTTGTCCTCACCTCACAGTATGGAGACTGCTGTATTCAACAGTTGTGCTTTTTGAGAGAAAGGGAGAAGTCGGTGTGTGTGTGCGTGCGTGTGCGCCATGCACACAGTCTCACAGTTATACACAGGTGTGAATCCTCATGTGGGTGCTGGGTGTCAAACTCAGGTCCTTTGGAAGAGCAGCAAATGCTCTCAACCACAAAGCCACCTCTCCTGCCCCCTGTTGCACTTTTGCACTTTAAATATCTTACTGTCCAGTCTGGACTGTGCTGGTGACTGTGTTGCTTGAAGTCAGGTGGCTTTTCAGTGGACATTGGTTTCTGGAGGGAAGTGGGTATGGAGACAGGGTCTTAGGTAGCCAAGGATGACCTTGGATTCTTACCTCTGCCTTCTGCATTATAGGCCTGTGTCTGAACTCAGCTACTAAAACATTAAATCTGATGAAATGCACAATTTTAAGCAAAGCCTTTTGCAAGAGGAAACTACAAAGTGAACTGGTTTGCCCCTTTCAAAGCTCTGTTAACTGGGCAGTGAGGAAAGCTGAAGTGAAAGCAGAAGCTGTAGTTACCCAGACCCAGTGTCCCCACATGTCCCGTTCCCTTCTGCTGTTTAGAGAGGAACTGCCTTGAGAAACCTTTCCCTGCAATGCTTACGGCCGTGGCTCACGCACACTTGCCTTCTGAATGTGACACAGAGATCTGCAGCCGTTATCAGGGTAGCATTGCTTGTTCATTATCAACAGCTCAAAGTGACTATCAGTGCTGCTACGGGCAATGAACAGGACTGCAGAGTGTGGCGTAGGGACCTGCTGCTGCTGCTGCTGCTGCTGCTGCTTCTCACATGCAACATTCCTCCACCCTAACCTCACCACCTCACCAGTCACCCCATAACTACCCCATGGTGTTGGCACCAGGATTGTGGAAGTTCAGAAATCAAAAGTTGGGCTTTTCCCTGAGCCAACGTGGCATGTAAACACTCCCTGTAAACTGTAGTGTGCACACTTGAAGCTCCTCATCTGAGGGCTCTGAAAGACCCTGTCCTCCAGCCTCACATCAACATGTGAATCCCATCATGGCATCGGCATCCAGACTGCCTTGTGTGGATGCCAGGAACTGAATTTAGATCCCAGTACAAGAACAGTGCATACTCTTAACCTCTGGCCATCTTTCTAGCCCAGTTTTGTACTCGTTTGATCCTATCCTCTCCCAGTACCTTCTCGTATTTTAGGAGGAATTCCTCCCTCAGCTTGCCTGACAACTGCTCATCCACAGCTGGGAGACTCATGATTTATCTAAAGAGAGTGCATTCTGCTATAGAGCTGCGCTAGTTATAAAGACAAATTGAAATTTACTTCTGTAACTTTTACGTTTTTGACACTTCTAACTCATTTTCTATGTAACACTCTCAAGATAAGACCTTCTCAAGTCCTGAGGTTGGCAAACATTGTTATGTTATGAAATCTTCCTAGTCAGAAGTAATATGTGACTAGGGGCTGGAGAGAGGGCTGGAGGGTTCCTGCTAGGCTGACATAAGCACCCAGGTTCAGATCTCCAGCATCCTTGTAAAAAAGCCAGGCATGGTCGTGCATGCATGAAACCCAGCATTGTAGGGCAGAGACGGGAATCCTAGGATGCTCCCGGACCAGCCAGTCTGGCCACCGCAGCAAGTCTCAGTTCAGGGAGAGACTGTCTCAAGAGAACAAGGTGGATATAATAGAAGACCCCCCTGCCCTCCTTTAGCTGTGTGTACACCCACACACTTCCTTACATCACACCCTCCCCAATAGAAAACTAACATGGCTGGAAAGGACATTCACTGATTCTATTAAAAACAAGGCATTCCACTTCTTTTTCTGTATTTAGAATTTTAAACTTTTTTTAAAATGATATTGGGGATCAAACCCAGGCCCTAGTGCACACTGGCCAAGTACTTCACCTCCAAGCTCTACCCTTAGCCTTCATAACTTCTTTTTCTTAACTCTTTTTGGTTCTCCTTACTTTGTTTATATTTTCCCTCCAGCACTAGCATTTAGGGTTTAATGGCACTTTTTACTAAAGGAGCATCCACCACGTTACCACTTTGTGGCTGTAGCGTATAGACCAGGATGGGAAAAACAGCTAGGGTGATGGGCTAGGCTCACTTCTGCAGCCTCTGGACTCTCAGGCAGTGCTAGCTGGGATATTGTGGGTCTCAGTCCTTACACGAATGATTTGTCTAAAATGTAAATTAGAACCTTTGCTTCAGTGGTTCATCAGCACCCACTGTTCTCTGAGTTTCCCATAAAGCAGTACGTCACTGTTGGAGGAACCATCTTAACTAGAGTCCCACGAGAGGATGAGAGCCTGTTGTGAACGGGCACCTGTTGTGAGAGAGACTAACTTCTCCAGGCATCCACAGTGGCGCTCCTGTGTACAGTCCGGAAGAGAATTGAGGAGACAGCCACTCTAATCATTTCCTTTGTTCTGTGGTTCAGATGAGGAGCACAGTAGAGACTGGAGGAGAGACGGTTGTATTTCAGGTCTGAGCACATAGCTGGGGCAACTTCAGGGGAAAACCCATCACATTCATTGAAGCCTAGGGTTCCATCTTTAAACTTTTTATGTGAATGTTGCATTCAACTATGTAATATGTCCATAGTTTAAAGTGTTTTTAAATATTTATCAATGAATAGAATTTATTCAACAAGAAGATTTGCCTACGACCTGTGGAACTACAAATAACTATCCCATTCCTTTAAGCTCTGTAGAGGGAATTTTGGATATACTTTTCAGTGTCTGTAGGAAAAATTTAAAGATAACAATTATGAGGTATCAGAGTCAAGAGACCAACTCACATATGTCCTAACTTCAAAAACCATGTATTTTCTACAGTTAGAAATGACATGGAGGGGCTGGAGAGATGGCTCAGCGGTTAAGAGCGCTGACTGCTCTTCCAGAGGTCCCGAGTTCAAATCCCAGCACCCACATGGTGGCTCACAACCATCTGTATTGGGATCCGATGCCCTCTTCTGGTGTGTCTGTGGACAGCTACAATGGACTCATGTACATTAAATAAGTAATGTTTAAAAAAAAGAAATGACATGGAGAGTCTAAAGGCTGAAGTCTGTTTGCCATTTCTAGGTTTATCATCATTCAAATGTAGGACTTTTTCTTTTGTCAGATTACAAGTGTGTCTCAGGCTATTATAATTTCACACTTCTCCCACAGAGGACATCCAGTCTTTGGTTACCTAAAAGCAAATGAGTACTTGGTACAGGTACTTCATATACCAGGACGGGTGTCTTGTCTCCTTTTGGTGCCTTTGAAAAAATCTCCTTCTCTCCCCATATTTATTTTACCTTTATCTTTTTTTTTTTTTTTTTTTTTTTTTTGGTTCTTTTTTTCGGAGCTGGGGACCGAACCCAGGGCCTTGCGCTTCCTAGGTAAGCGCTCTACCACTGAGCTAAATCCCCAGCCCCTACCTTTATCTTTATGTGGGTGTTTACCTGCATGTGTGTCTGTGCACTGTGTGAGTACAGCCCTCAGAGGCTGGAAGATCCCCTGGAACTAGCGGTACAGATGGGCGTGAACCACTAGGTGGGCGCTGGGACTGGAACCTGTGTCTGGAAGAGCAACTCATGCTCTTAACTTCTGAGCCTTCTCTCCAGCCCCAGAAATGTTCTTTGTTTGTGTTGAAACAGGGTTTCTCTATCTAGCCTTGGCTGTCTTGGAACTTGCTATGTAGACCAGGCTGGCCGCCAACACACACAGAAACTGACTATCTGCCTTGCCTCCCAAGTGCTGAGATTAAAGGCATGGGCTGTCACACTTGGTCAAAACAAAACAACAACAAAATCTTTTTACAAGAAGTAGCATATCTGTTTTTCTGATCATTTTGTCTTGGTGGCTATTAACTTTTTTCTCATTCTCTCTGTCTTGTTTTAAAAAGATTCGTTTTACATGTATTATTGTTTTGCATTCACACACACATATATTGCACACACATGCCACAGCGCATGCATGAAGGTGTCAGAGGACAACTTGCTTATATGTGTGTTTTGCCTATATACATGTATATGTAGTTCCCATATGCCTGGTGCACGTGGAGGCCAGCAAAAGGCATCAGAAACTGGAGTTACAGATGTGAGCCACCATGTAAGTGCTGAGGACCACACCCAGTTCTCTGCAAGAGCAGTAGTACTCAGCCTCAGAGGCCTGTGGACTGAACTCAGGTTATCAGGCTCGGCAGCATGGTTAGCCATCTAACTGCCCGACATTCTGCTTTTAACCTCCTGCCTTCTTTCCTTTCCTGGATTCTTTTCCCCGTGTTCTAGATTCACTAATCACCACGTGTTAAGTGTAGGTGTGCATCCTAGTACCTCTCGTACTGTTTGCTTTAAGTAGAAGGGTTAAACTGGAAAGTCCGGAGCTTGTGTGAAAAGTCTGTCAGGTCTAAGGAAGATCTTAGCAGAGAAGTCACTTCCTAAGACAGTGGACAAGTATTTAGGAAACACCTCTGCACCCCAAAGATAGGCACAGCTGCCTCACAGTGACCGTTAGGGAGGTTCAAAGTTAGAAGCAAACAGCTGGTTCTTTTAGTTCCTATGCTGTTGCTCTTGGTGACAGGAAATCTTGTTCCCCAGGCTGCTGGCTTCCTGTTTTATTTTTACTTGTAGCAGATCAGAATCTCCATAACAAGGAACCCAAGGAGCCGCCTGTCCCTAAGGCTCCGCTGCCTCTCTGTGTGTGTGAGTTGGGCCTGTGAAACAGTTGGTTTGCTTTTCATCTCTCTAGTGATTCGTTTGTCGTAAGTATTTTGTATTTGTAGACAACTTGTCCAGTGATAAGCTGGTGTTTTAGGATTTGATGTGAGTAAACTTGATGATGATGATGATGATGATGATGATGATGATGACGACGACGACAGGTTATTCTTCCTCCTCCTCTTTCTCTTCCTTCTCCTCTTTCTCTTCCTCCTCCTTTCTCTTCCTCCTCTTCTTTTCTCTTCCTCCTTCCTTCTCTTCCTCCTCTCTCTTCCTCTTCTTCCTCTTTTCTCCTCCTCCCCCCACCCCCTCCTCTTCCTCTTGGAATCTGTAGTTGAGTTTCTGTAGTTGCTTCTGTGACTTTTCATTTGATGTAAAGTAGCACAAAGGCTGTTAAGACATTTTAGATTTCATGTTTTTCTAACATACAAAAGCAAGACATGTCTACTATGACTTGACTGTTCTAGTCATACCCACCTTGTTGAGAATAAAACCTTCTCCCAGTGTTTGGTGGTGGTGGCATACACCTTTAATCCCAGCACTAGAGAGGTGGAGGTTGTCAGATCTCTTGAGTTCAAGGCCAGCCTAGTCTACAGAGTGAGTTCTAGGACAACCAGGACTACACAAAGAGTCTGGGGGAAGGAGGGCTTCTCCTAAACCAGTAACATGGGAATTTGGTAATCTAACCCTAAAATGATAGCTCCACGTAAGCTTGAGGTGCTGGTGTGTGTGGGGTGGCTCAGCCACCAGGACAAAAAGCAGCAGTAGGAGGTGCCCGCACATCTGTTGAGGTACGACCTGCTGTGGCTCCCAGCCTTCAGCCCAGGTGTGTAGACTGCAGTGGAGGAGCACTGGTGTAGGAGAGGGCCAGGGAAGCTTAAAGCACAGTTGGCTTAGCATTCTGTTTGACATATTGAGCATGTAAATTTTCCCCTGATTTCCCTTCATTCTGTCAATTTACAGACTAAACTTTGGTAGTGTTACTAGATCCTGGCAGCCAGTATTTAGCTGTACATTAGCAGTCACCCATCCAGCAAGACCTAGAGAGAGAAGTCATAGCCAGAGACTTAGCTGTGGGATCCCTGTTGGCAGCTGACTTCATTGTGGAGATTCTCAGACAAAGACAAATCTGCTCATATAGTCTGACCTTCCACCGCTTAGCTGAGAATGGTTGTAAACTTCTCATTCTCCTGCTTCCTCTGTCCTCCAAATGCTGGGATTACAGGTGTGTATCACCATGTCTAGTTTATGACATGTTAGGGGCGGGGCGTCAGACCTACATCTTGTGTCTGCTAGGCCAGTGCCAGACCAGCTGGGTTGCACTCCCTGCTACAGAGGTCATTCTTTGTTTTGGAACCTTGTAGCTGGTGACCTAGAATCTGATTTCTATTGGTGTGGATTCTATGCGGATACCTGTGGCTGCGATATCTGATCACACCTCCTTGCCTGGAGGGTTCTTACTAGTTAGAGTAGTAATTGCTGCTTTAAGGTTCCGTGCTGCCTTCATGATGTCACCAGTTCAGAGTTTCTAAACTTATAGCAAGACTTCTTAGTAAACCTTGAAAAGAAGATTAGCTGCTTGAGCTAGAAGATAGGAAAGGGAGTAAGGGTTTTTAAAAAACTGTTTCAGATCAGAGCAATACCAAAAACGAAAAGGAAGAGCCCCGCATGGCCCGTGTGCCGGGATCTGTGGTTGAGCACTGTTTTCCTCTTCTTTCCTTTTAGGTTGTTTTTCATCACTGAGAACCTTGCCTGAAGCAGGTCCACTATGCCCTTAGTAACCAGGAACATCGAGCCAAGGCACCTGTGCCGTCAGACGTTGCCTAGCGATACAAGCGAGCTGGAATGCAGGACCAACATCACCCTGGCAAATGTCATCCGACAGCTGGGCAGCCTGAGTGAGTGCCTCGGAGAGCCTGTGCTTTGCCCTCAGGGGTCGTTGGTGCTCTTTATTTAGTTTCCCTCTCCTCCATGT
Source organism: Rattus norvegicus (assembly GCF_021556685.1). Taxonomy (NCBI): domain Eukaryota; kingdom Metazoa; phylum Chordata; class Mammalia; order Rodentia; family Muridae; genus Rattus; species Rattus norvegicus. The sequence continues at coordinate 151,393,068 of NC_141538.1, forward strand.
TCCTATTTCTCCCCCATCTGCCTTCCCTAGGTAATGCAAAAATATATCCCGTGTTCCTTCTCTGAGAAGGGCTCCTTTTTGTTTGTTTTTTCTTTTTTTTTTTTTTTTTTTCTTTTTTTCGGAGCTGGGGATTGAACTCAGGGCCTTGCACATGCTAGGCAAGCGCTCTACCACTGAGCTAAATCCCCAACCCCCAGAGAAGGGCTCCTTTTTTGGTTCCTCTTCTTCCCTCTACCCTCTCTTCATCTACCACCACCCTCTAGCTTCTACCTTCCCCTCCACCTGCTTCAAAAGGAATCTGCAGGGAGGATGGCAGGAAGGGTTGCAGGAAAAACTGCAGATGCAGTGACAGAGCAGAATTCTCTGTGTGTGAAGTGGGAGGTTCACAGAGCAGTGTCTTGGGTCGAGGAATGCTCCTGTAATTAGAGGATCTGTTCCATGTAGCCTGACTTTGTTGAAGCTTCACATGTGCCAATAGTCTACCAACACCCGCCCCCCCATGATCTTCCCAAAGGGAAGTAGAGTAAGCGTGTACTCAGAGAGATTCTGGTTGACGAGTCTATCCTGATACACATTTAATTGTGCTGCAAGCCCCCAGGTCCAAGATCAGGGTATACATTACTTCTGCAGCCTCTGGAGTATTGGGAGATTTGTAAGTTTTGTGAGCACACAGAATGAGCACACACCGTGAACACACAGTGTGAACACACCGTGACACAAATCATAGCTGGAGCCATTCTTATATATATGTAAAATTTCTTTAATTGGCTAAATTAATGAGACTACCTTGGGAGGGTTATTTGCATGTGGTTTGGATTCCATTCTGAATCAGGCTGACATTGTTTCCTTGAAGCTGAGGTATGGGAGAGGCAGATGTTAGGACCACCCCTGCATTTGTCCAGTGCTACCCCAGCTCCATAAGCACCTCTGTGGAAATGCCACGTTAGTGATCCTCCCCTAGCAAAGGCATCTTGTGTAAATTATTTCCAACACTCACCCCTCCTGTCGCATCCCTGCCCTTAGAGAAGGCAGGGGACTATCAGAAGCTTGCATTCCTTTGAAGGCCCTACCTTTAAAGTAGGAGCCAGGGAGGCAGAGCTCTGTGACCAGATGATGGATGGATGGAGTCTGAGACTCCTAAGCCTTCACCTAGGAGGGACCTGTCTCAGTTGATCCAGAGCTTAGTGAGCCTTGGTGGGCATCACAGAGAACAAACGCATTGGAGTGCCTGTCGCACACAGACACTGAAGGCGGTGCAGCAGCAGACCTGTAGCAGAGTGACGCAGGGGACTACAGAGCACACTGCTGCTGCCACCCCAGAAGGCCAAGTGGCTAGAAATCAGTCAGTCCCTTCTCCACAGGACAAAGAACACCCAACAGCGGCTGCTGCTGTTCCTCCTCACTAAACAGGAGTCCTGCCCACTCTGAGGTGTTTTCCAGCATTAATGGAGGCCATTGTGGACTTTCTCCAATTGTAATCAAACTCTCTATCTTGAAGCTGATCCAAGAACAAGTTCCTCACATTTGGGCGTTAGCTTACCCTTTATTCACCCAGTAAACCTGGATTGGATGGATCTTACGTGATGGGTGCTGGATGACATAGAAGTGAGGGAGAGAGATGGCCACTGACTTTTGAGGGGCAGTGGAAAGAGGGTGAGAGGGGAACCCATTTGTTGATTGCCTGTTTTATGCCAGTTTTCAATGAGCTGTTGATATAATTTCATTTAATCTTGTAAATTACTTTTTTTTTTTAATTTATTTTTTTTTTTAAGATTTTATTTTATTGTATGAGTACACTGTAGCTGCCTTCAGACACACCAGAAGAGGGCATCAGATCTCATTACAGATGGTTGTGAGCCACCATGTGGTTGCTGGGATTTGAACTCAGGACCTCAGGAAGAGCAGTCGGTGCTCTTAACCACTGAGCCATCTCTCCAGCCCCCTGTAAATTACTTCTACCTGTCTAGGAAGTTGTGTTCCCCACTTCTCAGAAGAACAATATTTTAGAGAAGAGTTATTTCAGAGACATAAAATAACTTTCCTAAAGAGATACAGCCAGAAGGGGTTGGGGATTTGGCTCAGTGGTAGAGCACTTGCCTAGCGAGCGCAAGGCCCTGGGTTCGATCCCCAGCTCTGAAGAAAAAAAAAAGAAAGAAAGAAAAGAAAAAAAAGAGAGATACAGCCAGTAAGACTCGAGGAGTTGAGTTATTCTTTGTTTGTATTTACTTATTTTATCCTAAGGCTCAAACCCAGAGCTTCGTGCATGCTAAGCACATGCCCAGCCTCAAAGGTGAATGTTTAAACTTAGCTAAGAGTTTATTTGCTCTGTCACCAATTCTATTGTGCCAGTGGTGTCCTAGTTCAGGTCTTTGTTCATTTACTTAATATTTTTAATTACATTGAGTTACTAAATTAACTTATTTTTTTAAAATAAGATCTCATTATATAGCTCAGACTGGCTTCAAATTTGTGACCCATCTGCCTCAGCTCAGGAGTGCTAATGCCATGCGAGTCTCAGAGAAACTGTGGTCCATGCCTCCCTCTGGCTTCCTTTCTTTCAGGGTCTGCTTAGATTTGTCCTGTATACCAACAGTGGTGTGCTTAAAAGAGACAGCTTGCCTTTTCTGTATATAATTCTGAAATTTGAAACTTTAGGAGACAGGTGTCATCTGTAGCTCAGGCTGGCCATGAGCCTTCCAGATGCTACAGTATCATTCCTGGCTCTAATTTGGGATTTGTTTGTTCGTTGATACAAGGTTTCCTATACTTTGGGTTGCCCTTCATCCAGATGTATGGCCAAGGATAACCTAGACAGTTTTAAAAAGATTTCATTAATTTGTAAACAAGTTTTTCTGCTCCTGCTGCTCCTCCCTCCCCACCCCACTACCACTGAGCTACATCCACACGTCTTTTATTCTTACCTTTTTAATTTGGAGGCAGGGTCCTGCTAAGTTGCCCTGGCTTACCTTGGTCTCAGCCTTCCAAATAGTTAGAATTGTAGGTGTGTGCCACTGGCCTAGCTTAATAAATGTTTGAAAAGTACATTTAAAGAATTCTATGGAATAATATAAGTTCCTTGGCCTAGCATAACGTCCTATCTTCTTTCCACGCTTACCTTCTGTAATCCATTTTTTTCCCATTTTACAATACTCAAATAAAAATCCCTTTAAAATAGAGGAGACAGGGCACTGAGATAACCCAGAGAGTAAGGGTGGCCGTCCAAGCTTAGCAGTCTGAGTCCAGTCCCTGGAGCCCGCGTGGTAGGAGAGCCAACCCTCAAGGTTCTCTTGTGACCTCCACAGGCAGGAACTCCCTGCCTTTGCCTCCTAGTCTGGGATTAAAGGCATACGCTACCACGCCTGTCTTCTAGACCTCGTGCTCTAATGCTTCTCTACTACACCACCACCAGTGTGGGGCGTTGGGCCCCACCTGCTTGTTGGATGCCCTGGCTCTCCTACAGCTAACAGTTTCAGCTCTGGGATAATTATCCCTGAACATGCTTATTTACATACCTATTACTGCATACCCCATAACACAAATTATCTGTGTTCTTTTTACTAAATTGCATTTAATTAATAGAATGTGTTTTATTTATTCCTTGACAATGTCATACATGTAAACCATGTATCTCGATCATCTCAGCCATGCCCCAGATTCCCCTTTCCACTCTCCCCAGGCATCCCACAGATCAGGCTGGCCTGAAACTTACAGAGATTTCCCTGCCCCTGATTCTCAAGGGCTAGGATTCAAGGCATTCACCGCCATGCCCATCCCCACCATGCCCAGCCTCAGCTAGCACTTTGGACCCATATTGTGCCCATCCAGGAGGGTGGAGCCCAACCTGAATCCATAGCAAATGGTGTTGATTCCATTTCTGGCATTGGGGAGAGGGCGGTGCTGCTTCTGCAGTGCTTGGGACTCTCACTCGGCTTTCAACAAGAACAGATGCAGTTGGGTGAACCTCCTGAACACTATCTGAAATCTTTTGGCAAAATGTGGTATCTGTTAATGACTATTTCCTGAGAGATATTGGGTCTGTCTTGGTAATAATCTGGATGAGTGAAATTCACCTTTGGACCAGGTATATTCCTTTCCTTTCCATTTCTTTTGATTATTTAAATTTATTAATTAATTTTTAATTTTATTTTATATGTATATGTGTTTTGCCCTCATGTGTCTGCACCATGTGTGTGCAGGGCTCATAGAGGCCATCAAAAGACGTCAGGTCCTCTGGAACTAGAATCTTAGATGGTTGTTATCTGCCATGTGGGTGCTGGGAATTAAACCTGGCTCCCCCAGAATAACCGCCAGGGCTCTAACCGCTGCGAGCATCTCTGCAGCCATTGTTCATTAGTTTACATAGAGACAGCCTCAAGTAGCCCTGGCTGGCACCAGACTACCATAACCCAAGGGTGGTCTTGAATTTCTTATCCTCTTACCCTCATCTCTCAATTGTAGTAATATCAGCGTGTACTATTACAATGCAGTGTTGGAGACTTGTACGTGCTACACAAGCACTGTCCCAGCAGGGTAGGTCTCTGACTCTGACTTTGTCTTTTTGAAGTATCATACTTCTGTTTCCATGTGAAGAATAGAACCTGTCCAATCGGATGGGGTTGTAGTTAAAGTTCTTCTAAGGATGTGAGTGTGACAAACAGGTCTGAGTCTTCCATCGTCCTTCACTGCTGGTGTTGTCGTGCTGCAGGCAAGAAGCTGTTCTTTGCTGAATTGGGTTTGGGAGGCTCCTCTAAGCTTAGAATATGGGGTATTTAATCTTGCTGCCATTCCTGGGCTTCACTAGAAATCATGGGCCCAAGTGATCCTACCATGTCAACCTTTAAGCGTCTCAGGGTTTCGGGAGGCTTCCACACTGGCTTAGATAGTTGAACTCTGAAAAATTGTCTCCATGGCTGAGCAATGTAAGAAAGAAGTTTACTGTTACAACCCAGATTGCTAGCTTATTTAATCTGTCTAGTAGTGTGATAGGGAGGACATAATCACAGTCCCCAGTTTACAGGGGAGAATAAGTCTGAGAAATTGTGACCACCTAAGTACACTGTAAAAGTTAGGTCCTAGCTCTACGACCCAGTCCCATGCTCCCAGAAATAAGACTCAGGCTCAAAATATATTCACAAATACCGTGGCCATATAGCTAGGCTCTTCTCTGACTAGAATCATAAGATAACCCACTGCTTTTTTCATTATTTTAACCTACATCTTGCCATGCGGCTGCTCACCTGAGCTCAGGTTCCAGGCATCCATCCCCTTGGATCTTCCTACCTCAGCTGTACCCCAGAATCCTTTTTCTTTCCGGATGTCTCATCTCTGCTTCCTGCCTAAACCATAGGCCATAGCCTTAACAAGTGGTGCAGTCATACAGTGTACAACATATTCTCTCAACAACACAGGATGGCAGAGATGGCTTGGCTGTTAAAGAGAATTTGCTTCAGGCTGGAGAGCTGGCTCACTGACTGCTCTTCCAGAAGTCCTGAGTTCAATTCCTAGAGCCGCCATGTGGCTCACAACCATCTGTAGTGGGATCCGGCGCCCTCTTGTGGTGAGTCTGAGGACAGCTGCAGTGTGCTCATAAATCTTTTAAGAGTACCTGTTGTACTCAGATCCGTGGTACATGTATCCCAGAATCCCTCAAGCATAGGCCAAACAAAGCTACATGGAGACGCTCTGTTTCAAAAACAAGAAAGCAAACAAAGTAGGACACTTGTAATTCTTGTTTTCTCATGACAGGGTTTCTCTGTGTAGCCCTGGTTGTCCCGGAACTCACTCTGTAGACCAGGCTGGCCTTAAACTCATCCACCTACCTTTGCCTCCCAAGTGCTTGGATTAAAGGTGTGTGCCACCAGTGCCCAGCCAACACTCGTAGTTCTTGGATTAGAGTTTGGTTTCCTACACCTGCATGGTGGCTTATAGTTCCTGTAACTCTAGTTCCAAGGTATCTTGCACCCCCATCTGTCCTCTGTGGGCAACCACATGCACATGTGCATACTAACATACAGAAAGGTACATACACGTAGATAGGAATAAAATTAAGAAGCACTCCGGCATTATAGCAACAGCTGAAGCATACGCTGGGTACAGTGATGTGGAAGTCATCTTAGTGCTGAGGAGGAAAAGGATGAGATCATGGCAGGTTTGAGGCCAGCCTGGTCTACTAAGTGAATTTGAAATCAGCCAGGGGAACATAGCGAGACAGTGTCTAGAAATAAAAATCTGAGCTCTAACAGTCTGAGTCTTCTGACTTGAGGTCCACTGCTCTTTACATTTTCCACAGTGTGATTCTGAGCCGCCCTGGGCCTGACCTGACCAGGAAAGCCTCCCCTGCCACACCCACTCTTCAAGACTGGGAGAGGAGACCGGGCAGTGCTGGTGCAACCCTTTACTCCATCCCGGTCTACAGGGCACAGCCAGGGCTACACAGGGAACCCTGACTCAACAAAAGGGGAAGGGAAGGAAACCCGACACAGGCCTTTAGACTAGTACTTGGAAGGCAGAAGCAGACAGAGCTCTGTGCTCAAAGACCCCTCATAAGGTGGCTCTGGAGAGCAGCTCGAAGAGGAGCAACCAGGTGTCCATGATTAGTACAGTGGACAGGAAATTACTTCTGTAGAATTTCAAACCAAGATGAAGGTATTGCTAACCTCCCATCTGACATGGGGGTGCAGAACTTCTCTTGGGGGGGTCGCTTTATGTTCTCTAACTCAACAGTCTCAAAGGTCTGTCTGCACAGAAAGTTCCGGGCCAGCCCGGGCTCCACAGCAAGACCCTGTCTCAAAAAAAAAAAAAAAAAAAAGGAAAAGAAGAGTTACCGATTTTGTATATTGAGGTCTTTTATGAGTTTTACCTGATGCTGTGCTGTCACACACCCTTTTACTACGGAACAGAAAATCTGAGTCTTCTCTGAGAGACGGGTTAACTTGTATTTTTTTTCTTTTCTTCCAGAGCAGTTGAATTTTTGTTTTTGTTTTGAGACAGTGTCTCACTGTGTAGGCCAGGCTGGCCTTGAACACACAGCAATCCTCTTGGCCTCCCAAGTGCTAAGATTATAGTTATGGGCCACCACATTGGGTCTTTCTAAGGCTGGCCCATTTTCTATGCACAACGCTGCATATTTCTTTGCTTTTGTCTCCAAATATAGTTTTTTGTTACTTGGTGGAGCAGGACCACTGCCGTGTCATGAATGTATCAAACACCCATCTTCTACCTACAGAACAGGCATGTTGGCCTCTCTTGAGTCCTTTGAGTTAGGAATTCCTCTTCACTGTTGCTGTGTGGGACCGTGCAGTATGCAGAATTAGAAACTCCACTGACTTATTAAATGCACCAGTAGTTCACAATGCACTTGTCCTCTGGGTTCCACTGGAAAAGTTAACTGCAGTTTACCCTGAGGGTGTGGTTTTGGCCTTCCAGTCTGGGTTAGCCTATTCCTCCTCAAATATGTACTAAGCTTAGAAGCTAAAGAAAAAAAGAATGAGACCTTACTTTAAATAGGTCTCAAAATATCGTCAGGTCGGGCAGTCATTTATGTCTGCCTTCACTTTGTGAGTAAACAACCGAGGTGGTGATTTACCCATTCATACCCCTCGGTTCCTAGCAGAAAAGTGCTATGTGGCTCAGAATGACAGTGCTTGCCAAACTGCTGTTTCTTTGACTGCAAATTCTCCTTGCATTCAGGGTTGAAAGTACAGAACACTTTTCTTGTTCTAAAAAGTGGGACTTTGTGGAAAAGACCGGTGGCATGTTGTTTTTCAGGGAGGGCTTGAATACCTCAGCTTTCCGCTCATTCCCTGGGGTGTAGATTTGAAGGATTGTAACCTAGGGCCAAGGCTTTGAAAGCTGTGGGTTAGAGAACGTAAGGCGACCTTTTCACCCTTAGAAGCTTGGCATCCCTGTGCGGGGTGGGGAAGTTCAGGCCCCTTAGAGATACCCGCCTCTTGGTTTTCAGTGGGCTTTTGAAATTCTACTGAGGAAGTAATTTAGTGTATAGTAATTAAGCATGGACACCTAGTTGTCCCTCTTAACTCCCAGTCTGCTCTCCAGAGCCATTTTATAAGGTGCTTACAGAACAGGAGGGGCTGAGAGCCAAGGACAAATGTTTGCATATACTGTCTGCTCTTCCGGGACGAACTTGTTGACATTGCACCTTTTGATTTTGTTCAACCCGCTTTGAATCTCATGTTTGTTCAGAATTTGCCAAAAGGGTTCTATTAGTTATAGACTATATATGCACAGAGTGACCAGGCTATGGGGACTGTCTTTCTCCAAAGACAAGCATGTGTATGTGTTTGGTGGACAGTACACTCTTTAGTCACTGGGCTCTGTTTGCTCTTCCTAGGTAAGTATGCGGAGGACATTTTCGGAGAGATTTGTACTCAGGCAAGTGCCTTTGCCTCCCGAGTGAACTCCCTTGCTGAGCGGGTTGACCGGGTACAAGTTAAAGTCACTCAGCTGGATCCCAAGGAAGAAGAAGGTAAGGAGGCTGAACCAGAGCTGCAGGCTCTGCTGAGCAGCGGCTGAGAATCCTGCCCCTGGTTTGTTAAAAAGCAAGAGGAGAGATCAGAGAGACTGATACATGTCTACTTGGAAGCGACATAAGCCTCGCTGGTGTAAAGAAACCTTTTTACCTTTACCACACACCACATCCCTTTTCTTCCATTCCCCAATTCCCTTGTTCTCAAGTTGCCTTTCCCTCAATGGTATTTTGCTACCATAAAAGTACTTGGAAGATTCCTTTCACCTAAGGAGAGGCCTGCAAGATCTGGCCACATAGTAAACCTTTGTGTTGCTTCATCTGTTCAGTCATGAAATGGCTGGGCTGCTGACAGCCTCGTGGGGTTTCCCCAGAGGGGGAAGGAAAAAAAAAAACCTGGCTGCAGACGGCTGCAGCCAAGAAAGGCAGCAGCTGAGGCGTCTCCGACGGTGTGACTCAGTGTTTGCTCAAATAGCCTGTCGTCCATTTTCTAATGCCTTCCATCTTCTCTCAGTGTCACTGCAAGGAATCAACACTCGTAAGGCCTTCAGAAGCTCTACCATCCAAGACCAGAAGCTTTTTGACAGAAATTCCCTTCCAGTACCAGTCTTGGAAACCTATAACAGCTGTGACGCTCCTCCTCCTCTTAACAATCTAAGTCCTTACAGGTAACTATACTCCCTGCGTGCGTGCGCACGCGTGTGCATGGTGTGTATGGGGGTGTGCGTGCGCACAGACGCACGCTGATCTAAGTCCACACTGTCTAAAATCTCCAAAGACAATGCTTAGATGAGAGAAGAGTATTGAACTTCCCGCCTACCTCACAAGGACAGAGCTCCCTCTTGCTCCGTCTCGGAAAGTCGCGCCGCATCTCTCCCATGTCGACAGTCTGCTGTGCCGTCAGCGCTGCAGAGCTTACTCTGGTGGACTCCATCCAAGGAGTTTAGTTAGTGCAGAAGCAAGAGGGCGTGTTAGCAGGCAGTCCTGCACAGAGATTCCCAGAGCCACATTCTCTCTCAGAAAAACTGTAAATTACCAGATGTTTGGGCAAGTTAGTGGGACCAGCCTCATACTGGCTGCTCTAGGCTCAGAGGGGCCATCCAAGGCGTGGGGAGTACTGGTGTCCTTCCGGGTGAGTGCCATCATGAACGTCCTCTGGATGGTTTCCTCTGCAACAATCTGTCCTGTGAGGGTGGACGTGGGAAAGGAAGGATGCGGGCTGAAAGACAACCTAGGGTCCCCCTCTGTGATTTGGTAATGTCATCATCCTGGACAGACCAGCTGACCAGAAGTAGAAAGGGAATATGTATCTTGTTTGTATCCATAAATGTCTTTGGAACAGGTAAAAAGTAGTTACAGGTAGCTGGACATGGTGCTGTCTGTCAGACATGGGTACTGGAAAGCTGTGTGTGTGCCTCTATGAGTTCAAGGACACTGGTCTGTCCAGAGAGCCTCAAGTAGGAGCTTGGTAGCTTCTCAGAGATCTAGAAGAGTCTCTGCCCTTCGTTCCTAGGATATGAAGTCTTGCTTGCCCCCGGGGCTGTCATGCTTTAGTCTGATTGAGTTTGGGGATGGTGTTATGGGACAGAAAGGGTTGACATACCTCACAGTACTGAACGTGACGATACAGTGTCTGTATGGCGGGGTAGGATTAACAGATAACGTTGAGATGTTTCATCTCTCTGAAAACTGGACTTTGTTTTTTAGACATACACTGCCAGAATTAGTGTCTCCTCTCAGTTATCTGGACTTGGCCTAACAGAAACAAGCAGTGGTGTCTCTAACTCAGAGCAAGATGCAGTTGATATAAAGTTGATATAAAGATTATTACTGTCAGCGTCTGCAGAGAGAGTTCAACACAAGAACATTTGCTGCTCTGGCAAGTTCAGTTCCCAGCACTTATAAAAAAGGCAACTCACAACTGTCAGTGACTCTAGCTTCGGGGGCTCTTACACCCCCTTCTGGCTTTTATGGGTACCCACATATATATGTGCACAGAGACACACATATACATATATTAAATGAAAATAAAATAAATCTAATGCATTTTTTAAAAGGACCTATTAATGGTTGATCTAGAAGTACCCTTGATGTTTTGAAAGGCAAGGAGTAGAATTGTCTTTCAAAAGTTTTAGTTGATGGGTTCGAACGATCCCCAGCTCCGAAAAAAAAGAACCAAAAAAAAAAAAAAAGTTTTAGTTGATTGGTTGATTTGCCCTTTTTTTTTTTTTTTTTTTAAGATTGGGTCTCTCTGTGTAGTCCTGACCATCCTAGAACTTGTATATACACCATGCTATCTTCAGACCAGCCTTTTAGATGTTTTCTGTGTAGTTCTCTTTGTGACACATCCTCTGTACATAGTGTAGGCTGGCCTTGAATATCTGATGCTTCCCTCCTGGCTTCCAGTTCTTTTATTTTAGAAGAATAATAATCCCGTACCCCTAAGCACACACTGTGTGAACAGTGGAAGCTTCCCCATACCCAAGTAGAAGATTCTAGTCAGGATCACAGAGTGTGGCAAACAGCTCTTAGTAGCTCACTCCGTCCTTGCATTGCCATACCCACTAAGACCTCGTGGTCTTTTTGTTATGTGAGACAGGATTTCTCTGTGTAGGCCTAGCTGTGAACTCATTCTCTTTCTCTCTCTCTCTCTCTCTCTCTCTCTCTCTCTCTCTCTCTCTCTCTCTCTCTCTCTCTCTCTCCAAGGCTAGCCTTGAACTTAGAAATCTGGCTGCCTCTGCTTCCCAATAGATCTTGTGGTTTTAAAACAGCTGGCCATTTGTGCTCAGTGGGTCTCCTTACAGCAATATTGGACACTGATCTACTCTAAAAGGGAGCAAGAAGTACAGTGTGTTTAGTTCCTTATCTGTGTGTAGAAGAGCAGCTGTACACAGAGACACAGTGGGTAGAAAAGACCTCAGCGCTTTCTACAGAGTCCTGGGGAATGGATAGGGAAGGGCAACCAGCAGCAGGAGTCTCCTTAGAATACACAGTATCCAGATATCTTTGTGGTGACTGTGCAGGTGATTAGAAATAATCAGAATTCCTGCCCGCCTAGCCTGTTCCTGCTCTGACCATGCAGATTCCTGCCTGGGAACTGAAGGTTTGGCAAAGGTTTGTGAGGAGTAGAGGGGCGGGCACTATTAGGGCCGTTGAGAATCTGGTATGGGAGTGGAAACATGCGATTGATTCAAATGGCGTCCTGACTCCTTAGTGTTTGGAATATTGGATTTGGTTGGGAGCTCAGCTCTCTACTGACAGTTACTTGTCTCCATTTCTACCCCAGGGACGACGGAAAAGAGGCGCTCAAATTCTACACCAACCCTTCGTACTTCTTTGATCTTTGGAAGGAGAAGATGCTGCAGGACACCAAGGATATCATGAAAGAGAAGAGAAAGCACAGGGTGAGGGAAAGGGGCCTCTGTCCTACACGTCTGCAGGCACAATCGGAGAGGGGATAAAAAGGAAGCCGTCCTGATGTGAAGTCATTCCAAGGGACTGCTTGCTCAGACGCCAGGTTAAAAAAAAAAGAACGTGTCCACACCAAATGCCACCAAGGTGAAATGTAAATCACACCAGAATACCCGTGCTCCCTGGCACTGTGGTGACAACTGAGTGTATGCGCCGAGCTTTAGAAGTGGACTTTTTCTGTTCACCAGTTATTTTCCTTGCAAACTGCACCTAACTGCTGGCCGCTCAGCTAGCCTGGTCCCTAGCCTGGTCCAGTTCACAACAGCTCTGCAGCTCATTTCTCAGGGACAAGTACCAGGTTAACCCCTTCACCACTGGGTGGGTGGGGCCAGGACTGCCTGGTTCCTGTGATTCTTCTCTTTAGGCTCTTGGTGATATGTGACCTGCCAGGTTTGACCCAGCAATCCCATTAGCATGGCTGTCAGCAGGCCCAAGAGAGTGCCAGAGGCTAGTGCGGCTGCAGGAGCTGGAAAATCCTTCCTTCATTGGTTTTTGTTTTGTTTTTAACCATTTCCTTCTATCTGCCCCAGATCTCAGGAGCTGTCAGTCTTCATCCCTTGACTGACCTTTGTGGCACAGCAAATAACAAACAACTGTTTACTAACTTCTTAGTAATTAGAGCCGCTTAAAGATGTGAGGCAGTTACCCAGAGAGGCAGCTAAGGTTTCCTATTAGAGGTGCTTGTGTGTGAGACTGAGCAAACGTCTGCCCAGGAGGTGGTTTGAGTTGGATGGCCTCTAGGTCACTGCAAACCTGGTAATTCTGTACGTTCTGCTGTTACCGTGTGCCATCTGGGCAAGTCATCTCAGGAGTGTGTGCCCGAGAAGAGGGGTAGAGTCTTAATGAAGCACTGTGGAAAATGTTTTACAAAGGCTTCTCTGTTCCTTTTCATTTTAGAAAGAAAAGAAAGATAATCCAAACAGAGGGAATGTGAACCCACGTAAAATCAAGACACGCAAGGAAGAGTGGGAGAAGATGAAAATGGGACAAGAATTTGTGGAGTCCAAGGAGAAGCTGGGGCCTTCTGGGTAGGTGATGCTTTGAAGCCTTCTCTGGAACGGTTGGGAACCTCAGGACAAAGGCTGTGGCCTGATACCTGCCCCCTCTGAAACCTGGCTGCAGGGTTTAGGCTAATACACTGTTAATTGATTTCTCTTAAGAGCATCCATCCGGTGATTAAAATTTCTAAATAAGTCAAGAGACTCAGAAATTTAAATGTGGGGACTAGACTGGTCTGAAAGGGAAGGCCCATGGTTTCTAATGCTGATACTCTGCCAGAAACCAATAGACCTAAAGGTCTTGGAGGAAAGATTGGAAAAGCAAGAACAGTAGTCTTGGAAGCCTTTTGCCTCCAGAACACACATGAAGGCTGTGCTGAAGAGCAGGCCTGGGCACACGAGGGGCAGAACAAGCACGCTGTGCAGGTCACCAAAACAAATTTTTAGCCAGTGTTGGGAGAGGCTGGCCAAAGGACTGAATGCAGACCTCAGAGTCAGTATGGAAAGGCTGCAGGGCCATCATGGAGGCAAATATCTCTCTGAGGAAGTAGGGAATGGCACACTGACCCATTCCCCAATACCACATCACACTGGAGGTTTAAAGAGGCAGAATGATTTTAAAGCTTGGTGTGTTGCTTATCCTGATGTCTGACCTCTGTGACATTCAAAGCCAAGTCACCATGACTGCCTGGTGTGAGAGTCACCCTGGCTTTTCCTCTAAATTCATTACACCTGACTATCAGAGATGTGTGCCAGTCCATACTGGGCGCTGACAAAAGGAAGAGTTCTTGCTTTAGAATAACTCCGCCATGGAAATCTTGACATGTGTGACACTTGTTCTTCCTGGCTTCAGGAGTTTGTTTCATAAGCATGAGGAAGATAGTAGAAATGAACCTTTCTACAGAGAAACCAGTGCTAAAGGGGCCTTCATTGATCTCACTGCCCAGTAAGGGACCATTTTGTTCCACAGTCCCATCCTATTTTGATGGGCATGTGGCATAGGATTAGTGACTCTTACAGCCATAAATGCCAACTGTCAAAGGTGTTTATCTGATTTTGAGGCTTGGGTAGTGAAGATGAGAAGCTAGCCTCCCTCCACCCCCCATACCCCAACTTTCCTGGAGGTTTGGAATTGGCTGTGTGGCTAGGCTGTATGAGCATGCTTGTGGGTAAAGCTGTCAGAGATGTGTGTCCAGGTTTGGGGACTTTTCACATTAGAATATCATCTGATTTATTTATGTCCCCACAATTCTGTGCCTGGGACCTGTTTGATAAGCTCTGGCAGCAGTGGCAGGAAAAGGAAAGGAGAGGAAAAGCAGGTGGAACAGGCCGGCTTTGCTAGTTGGTGCCGGTATACTTAAGCTAGTATGAGGCTTCCTGCTTGATGTGTTCATGTGTGTATGAAGTTCTGGTGTTCATCCAGAGCCAGTTCACCCATGGCCTAAAGCTCCGAGGAATGGGTTTCCATGCAGCCAGCTCTAACACACTGCTTCCTCCCACCCCCTTCCTTTGGTTTTTTCAAGACAGGATTTCTCTGTGTAGCCCTGGCTGTCCTAGAACTCACACTGTAGACCAAATTGTCCTTGAACTCAGCCATCCCCCTGCTTCTGCCTCCTGAGTTCTGGGATTAAAGGTGTATGCCACCGCTGCCAGTCTTCTAGCATCCTGCTTTAGGCAGCTGCTCATGTGATAAAGGACACGGTAGGGAAACTGTGTAGACTGACTGCTTCATGGCAGCCCGTACTGGTCCTAGGCTTGCTTCTGCAGTCAAATCCTCCTTAGCCTTTAACACTCAGGGGTTTGTCTTCCTCAAACTCAGGCTGTGAGTCACGTGTTTGTACCGAACCTGTGAGGTTTGGCTTCATTCTCTGTTTTAGGAAGGTTTGGGAGTCAGTCTATCTGTACCTGATATTTAGGAGAGAGGAGAGCATTTAAATAGAAAAGCTCCCACGATCTGACCCTGGCTGGCATGGAACCCAGGATGGCCTCAAAGTCCTAAAGATCACCTGTCTTTGCTTCCCCGGTGCTGAGACCAGAGTCACATACTACCATGCCCAGCCTAAAGTATAATTTTGGTGTAACAGGAAACACATGGGGAATCTTCTTGTTTCGCTCCTCCTTAATCATCTTTGTGTCAAACGCACTTACGTGGTATCTTTTAATAAGAAAAGAGAGAGCACTCAAGCTCTGTGTGTTTGGACATTGATGTCTCATCAGATACTCGCCCGCCTTGGTGTACCAGAATGGCAACTTTGGCTCTGTTGAAAACGTGGATGCGACAAGCTACCCACCACCGCCACAGTCGGACTCTGCCTCCTCACCTTCCCCTTCATTCTCTGATGACAACTTGCCTCCCCCACCAGCAGAATTCAGGTAAATGGTAGAACCTCGTGCATCCATCCTGGGTAGTAAAACACTTGAGAACAAAGTAAGAGTTCAAAATCTAGGTCAAGACCATTAAAGTGACTTCCATCAAGAGTGTGCAGATAATAGGAATATCATTTATGAAGTATTGGCAGAGTTGTTGTTACCCCGTATTAGGTACACATCAGCTTTCATAAAGGGGGGTTAGGGATGATGGGGAGACTTCGTAGACAGCTGCTTCAGCTCCTGCATTCAGTTTACCCATGAGCTAAGTGTGGTGGCCAAACAAGTAATCCTAGCACTCGGGGGCAGGAGGATAAGAAATTTAAGGCCAGCCTGGACTACATAAGTGCTAGGCCACGCCCAGGGATGAGGGTAGGTGAGTGGGGGACAGTACACTAAGGGAAAGGGGAAATACTATGTGACTTCCAATCTGTCCTTTTGGGTATTTGTTGGGGTTTTGGGCAGAAGTGAACAAAGGATTGCCCATGATGGCTAGAAGGGGTCTGAGAATTGTTCAGACTTCACTGTCCCCTCGGTTCCTTTCTCCTCTCTATGGCCTTTGAGGTACTCTTTTCCCCTGGACACTGCCTAATTAGTGGCTGAGTGTGTTGAAGGGCCTTGGGATGGAGACTGAAAATGGTGCTGGCCTCTTCCTCTCTCTCCTCATTCCTGGCCCTTAAATTACTAATTCCAAATCTTCTCCCTCCAAAATCTCTATCTCCTCCTCCTCCTCCTCTTCAAGAAATATTCATTACATATATGAGTACACTGTAGCTGTCTTCAGACACACATTACAGATTGTGAGCCACCATGTGGTTGCTGGGATTTGAACTCAGGACCTGTGGAAGAGCAGCCAGTGCTCTTAACCACTGAGCTATCTCTCCAGCCGCAAAAATCACTTCTTGCTGATGCCTTGTCAAGATGTAGTAGAGGCTTAAAGGTCTGTGGAAAATTTCCAAATAGGTGTTGCTTCTACTGCTAGTGCTGGTACCGTTTTTGCTTCTCATCTTCCTCCCCCTCTTGTTCTTCCCCCTCTTCTTCCTCTTCTTCCTCCTTTTTTTTTTTTGTTTTGTTCTTTTTTGTTTTGTTTTGTTTTGTTTTTGAGACTGGGTCTTTTTATGTAACCCTGGCTGTCCTAGAAAACTCTATGTAGATAGACGAAGCTGGCCTCAAACTCACATAGATCCACCTGCCTCTGTCTCTGGAATACTGGAATTGAAGGCTCGCTCTAGCACTTCTGCATAGTAAGATGCTTCTCTAAGCAGTAGCTGTCAGTGCAGGGCTGGTGCAAAGGTACACAGAGAACCTCTCATCCTCTCATGTAAGCCTCACTCTCCCACACCTCGGCCAGGAGTTAGCCAGGAGTTGGAAGTAGTGGTGCTGCTGTAATCTCAGCATCCGGAAGGCAGAGGCAGGCCAGTTTGTGTGAGTTGAGGCCAGCCAAAAAGACCCTGTCTCAAGCAAACAAATAAAGCTGGGTGTGTTAATTCAAGCCCATAATTTTAGCACTTGGGAGGCTACGGCAGGAGATTGTCATGTGTTCTAGGCCGGCCTGGACTACATAATAAGGTCCTATCTCCAACTTCAAATGGACATCCTTCCCCACCAAATCCAGTAGTATTCATAGGCCAGGGGTTGGGGATTTAGCTCAGTGGTAGAGCGCTTGCCTAGCAAGTGCAAGGCCCTGGGTTCGGTCCCCAGCTCCGGAAAAAAAGAAAAGAAAAAAAAAAAAAAAGAAAGAAAAGCAGATCCAGTGGATGAATTTTAATCTAGCCCTTTCTTGCATGTATTTATGTCTAGCTAGAGGTTTAAACTGACAGTCACCCATGGGACACTCCAGGAGGATTCAGGAAAGAGCCATATCTTAAAAAGATTAAAGGGGACCTGAACTGCTGTCTCCGCCAGTCTTCCTGACAGGGCAGGCGCTCAGTAGTCTCCTTCAGTCTCAGTTGTGTTCCTGTCCTGCTGGAGGCCCCTGCCCATCATGCTGCTCTTCCCCTTGGTGATCTGCTTTGGCCATTTCCATCTGTCTGATGCAGAGTGGAATGGGAGTCCGCTAAGAAGGGCCTGAGCTTAGAGATGAGCCTGCCTCTGGGCAGGTTTGGCACTGTGAGTATGATGGTGACTCTCGTCTCTTTGGCCTTTCAGCTACCCTGCAGACAACCAAAGAGGATCTGTCTTGGCTGGACCCAAGAGAACCAGCATGGTCAGCCCAAGCCATCCACCCCCAGCTCCTCCTCTGAGCTCCCCGCCAGGTCCCAAACCTGGCTTTGCCCCTCCACCTGCCCCTCCACCTCCACCTCCAATGAGCGTGCCGCCTCCACTGCCATCTGTAGGATTCGGGTCTCCTGGGACCCCTCCACCACCCTCGCCTCCCTCTTTCCCTCCCCACCCTGACTTTGCTGCTCCTCCACCACCTCCCCCTCCACCAGCAGCTGACTACCCAATGCCACCACCTCCCTTGTCCCAACCATCTGGAGGCGCTCCTCCGCCTCCCCCTCCCCCTCCCCCTCCAGGGCCCCCACCTCTTCCCTTGGGTGGTGCTGATGGCCAGCCTGCAGCTCCACCACCACCTCCTGTTTCTGATGCCGCCAAGCCCAAGTCTTCGTTGCCTGCTGTGAGTGATGCTCGTAGTGACCTGCTTTCTGCCATCCGCCAAGGTAAGTCCAGCAGTGGTCAGAGGACACACTCTTAACTGAGACGGTGGGGCGGGGTCTTGCTGAGGACACACCCCCTTTAACTGAGATGACCCTTGACCCTTGACCCTTCGAGGGAACAACAGCTTTCCCAGACAGCTGAGAAGTCAGACCTCCAGGTCAGGGCGGGACCTCCTTAAGATACTGAGAGTTCCTTCTATCATTGTTGAGTGTGAACTATTTTTAAGCTGCTACCCTAGAATTCTGCAACCTAGAAGTAAGGACACACACACTTTTCTTCGGAAAAGACCCCCAGATGAAAATTGAGTCCCTGGCCCATCGGCCGAATTTTCAGCCACTCAGCTGCAGCTGACTCCTCTGCTCCACTGCTGTCCTCCACCTTGGTTCTCTCATCTCCCCTGCCTGCCTCTTCCTGTCTTTTTCTCTTTTCTCTCCTTCCCTTCTCTTCTAGCAGTCAACTCCCTCCCTCTTTCACCAGCCCCTCCCCCCCTCCCTCCCCCCCTCCCTCTCCCTCTCCCTCTTTGTCTCTCACTGGGGTCAGGTTTGGCCCAAGGGTGTGCTGTGCTGTGCTGTGGTTTGTTGTTGGTAATCTCCAAGCCCCACTGTAGCCGGACTGAGCAGTCTGAGCTCTGGCCTGCCTGATGGCTGTGCTGGGACTCTGCCCTCAGAAGCCTGCGGAGAACAGGACAATGCCCACAGCCAGCGGGCTTCCTTTTAGAGATGCTGGTTCCGTAGGACCTGCCTTTCCTCTTTTCTGGCTTGTGCAGGAGTCCATCTTGCTCTGTCCTTTCTAATCCCGTCCTGCTCACACTGTCCTGAGGACCGGGAGGCCAGGGCTGTGCTCCTGACCCTGCCCACTCTCCCTTCAGGCTTTCAACTGCGAAGGGTTGAAGAGCAGCGGGAGCAAGAGAAGCGTGATGTGGTGGGCAATGATGTGGCCACCATCCTGTCCCGGCGAATTGCTGTTGAGTACAGCGACTCAGAAGACGACTCCTCTGAATTTGATGAAGATGACTGGTCGGATTAACTGCCTTTTGCCCACATTCCTCCTTCTGCTCTCCCCACCCGCCTTCTCAGATACAAACTGTAACAGTCTCATGTGGGGAAGGAAGAAAGGACAAAGAACTGCAAGGGGCCAAAGCCTTCTCTGGAACAACCAAAGATCTATCCGAGTGCTTCCTTCAAACTACCATACACTTCTTCCCTGTCCCCAGCTGTGGGCTCCTGAGGGCCGTGGCTGAGCTGATCCCTCTCCCCCTCCAGTGACTGTTCTATGTTAACAGGAAGGAAACCCCTACAGCAGATCCCTTTGGTTGGGTTTCAGCTGGAGATAGTGCCTTTCCCCGATAACCATTCTCACCCATGGCCTTCTTGCATCTAGCTACTTCAAATAATGCTGTCCACCTCCTGGTCTTACAGCAGTGGGCACAGTCTGTGTGGACACAGCTGGTCCCTTTTCTGTGCCCTGAAACTATAAAGCAGGCCAAGTGCCCTGGCACGTGGACTGCCACCCCCTCCCCCACACCCCGCCCTCTGCAGCAGGTAGGGCCGCTTCACTTCAGCTCGGTCTGGACGCCTTTGTTCCAGAAGGCATCAGGCCCCTAAGACTGTCTCACTCCTCTGCCCAGAAGTGATATCCTGCTGAAGGCTGAGGCTGCGGCCTTCCTCCCATGCTCCCTCTTGGTGAGTGTGGTGTTTAGATGTCCTGTGCATGCCCCTGCTCACCCCAGGTGCCTTAAGACTGCACAGCCCAGTTTTAACCTCTCATATTCGTGACCAAACGACCCTGACGCACAGGGACCTGGGCCTCTGCCGACCGTCAGGAGCAAAACTTGAAGGTGGGGCACGGTAGGACTGGAAGAGAATGGAGCACCTTGGGTCCTGCCTGCTCAGGATGCCGAGGCCAGGATGAGAAGTGACTCTCTCAAGGTCACACAGGTAGTGGTAGAACAAGAGCCCAGGCTTCCTGTTTCCAAGTCACCTGTGTTTCCTGGGACCAAATACTGAGCACCTGCTGGAGTCTGGGCAGAGCAGCCTGGCCCTGTTCTACTCCAGGCCTCCCGAATGCAGGGGTTGCATTGGAGGGTTCACGGCCCGTGCCAAGCTCAGCAGAACAGTTTTAACACTCGGCCTCTCTGGTAACCGTTTATTTCTCCTTCTGTCCCCAGCCAGTCGTGTGGCACGGGAGCTGTGCTGGGAAGCAGAGTGGAGAGGAGCTGTGGGGCAGCCAGCCTTGGCAGGTGCCTGTGCAGTTCACTGCAGCTCCCTCCCCCCTTTGTTTCCTCGATTTAAGCATAGACTGTGCCAGCTGCAGGAAGGAACTTCAGTCCCTCAGGCTGGCAGCCACAGCAGGTACCTGCCTGGGGGAGCCTGGCAGCCATGGAGAAGGCTGAAAGGCAGAAAGACACAGGTCTTCTGCCTCTCTACCTCACTGTGCATGGCGATGCTGACCCCCCCTTACCTCCCTTCCCAGAACTAATACACGGGTGCTATTAGTCAGGAAAAAAACTGAGCAGCTCTGGCCAGCAGCAAGGTTTCTTCTCTTCTGCCCCAACTATTGTGTGGCCTCTTGTGCTGAAATCGGCTTCTCTGGCTTCAGAGCCTGAAACAAAGAGAAACAGGATCTGTCTCTACCCAGCACAGCAAATGGTGGTAGTAATTGCCAAAGCCCTCATAAACCCCTCCGGCTTGAGGAGAGTGCAATCAGGCTCTGCCGCCTGCACTTGCTGAGAACCTCCCCTCTGCCTCCTTTCCTGAACTCAGAGGTAGGGACTAAGCACAGGTGCCAGCAGGCCCTCCTGCTGTGGCTACTCCAGAGTGCTCTGTGTCTCCATGTGTCCGCATCCCCCACCCCGCATCCCCCACCCCCGTCCCCCCAAATCCAGTGTCTGGCACAGGGCTTGGCGCTCAACTCCATGCTGTGCATGTTTCCCACCCTGTGCCTTAGAAGCTGAAGGCTCTTTCATCAGAACCTTAAAATGGCTGTTGATGGTACCCTGGCTGCAGCCCAGCAGGGGCCTGGAGAGGCTGGGGAGGGCAGTGGTCCTTCCAAATAGAAGTCCTGGGGCCTGGCCAGGCCAGGGTTTGGGCCTAATGGTTTTTACTAAATTACTCCCCTCCTGCTCTCTGAGAAAGGGGAGCCAGAGCCGTTCACTGTGGTTCTGTTCCGACCTTGAAGGGGCGGTATTGGCCTGGCTTCTGGAATGGACAGAGTCCACCAGGAAAGACTGGGGGCGGAAGGAGATGGGGAGGGGCCCTGTCTGCGGAAGGTAGGATTAGATCATTAGCTCAGTGACCTCCTAGGGTTTCTATGTGCTGTGTTCTCATCCTACAGCTGGTTTGGTAATGATCTGCAAGTCCCGGAGAGCAACAGCACAGCTCTGCCTGACGCTCTCATTAAAATCCATGCAGCCAAGCTCTGCGCTTTGTAGCAGTCGGCCTTGCAGAGCCTCCTCAGCTTGGGGGGCTGGGGACCCAGTCAGCTGAGAGGTCCCCTAGGCTCTACTTAGGCATATGTGTATCCCCCACCAAAAAAAAAAATGTTTTTTAAAACATGCTTCTTTAAACCCAGAGCCCTTTAAAATAATAAAGGACCCGGCGCAGGTGGGTGTGTTTGTGGAATCCTGTAAATGGGGAACACAAAGTTTAGTGACATTTAAACTGGGCTGAGGCTGTAAGTGTATAAAGCAGTGGCCCATAAGGACTCTTAAGCGCTGAAGCCAAGGAGCCACCTCCCTTCCCAGTCTGCCTAGCCCAGGGGGCCTGCCCCCATTCCTGTAGCCCAGGGGCCCAGCTTGCAATTGGTAGTGTCAGAAGTGACTTGTAGCTTTGCCTTGGTTGTGAGATGATTTCATTCCAGGGGAGGGGGTGGGGGGATCCCTTGGAGGCTCAGAGCAGCTGGCCCAAGCTCCGGCTCGCCTCCAGTGGAAGCTGCAGCGCCCTCAGAAACGACCCTGGCCAATGTCACTGCAGAGCTGAGGCGGCCTTGTCAGGGCTAATGTGAAATCTCTTCCCGTGGCGCCGATCCTCTGACTCTATAGCGCCAGCTTGGACAGATTGAGGTCTCTGTGGCTTTGGTGACCCTGCTTAAGCATTCCCACCGTGTCCCTGCTCTGCACGAGGACTGCCTCCTGCTGCAGCCCCTTACTTGACCTCAGGGCCTGGGGAGGGAAGCACTGGGCCAGGACCAAGCGCTCCAACTCAGGAGATATGTCAGCCTTTGTGGGGAGGAGGGGGTGAAGCATTGAGCTTGGCTGGTGCCCATCCGACCTGGGACCAGGTGTTGCACAGAGAAGTGCTTCTGTGCCTCCTGCCTCGTTCACTTTAGTGGGGCCTCAGCGAAGGCTGAGGACAATTCTGTTCCTGTATTAACTTTATTCAGTTAATTGACCTGAGGAACTAACCAATTTTTATTTTCTGCCTAGAATGATTTACACATAGGAGAGAAAGCTATCATGTTACCAAAGTGCCTTGTTTTCTCTGATATAAATATATTTATAAGGACATATTCCAGTAGGTTCTTGGTGTTTCCCATATCAAGATTTCCACATAGTGGGAATACCAGGCCCTTTTCTCCCAGAGGTTGGAAGGGGAAATCTGAGCAGTGGAATGAAGCCACCCCACATGGTGCCCCCTCTGCCCTTGTCCTACAGGTAAAAGAAGATACACACACACAAAAAAATTTTTTTGAGATGGCGTTTCAGGTAGATGACATGGGCCTTGACCTTACTATGTAGCTGAAGATGGCCTTGAACTCCTGACCCTCTGCCTCAGCCATGCCTGACTAGGACATCCGATTTTTTTTTGTTTTAAGTCTGGTTTCATTTGCTTCACTGCCAGGCTCACAGTGTGTACCATCGTATTTGTACTCCTACAACCCGAAGATTCCATGTAACTTATGTATGCGCATGAATACTTTAAATGCCAACATTTTCAATAATTTGATAAAGTCTTTGTAGTCAGTCACCTCTGCTGTCTGTGCGTGTGTGTGTTTCTTGGGAGAAGGGATCATAAGCGACTCTGAGGGCCACAGGTGGGTGGGGGAGCTCTGTAAGGGGTCCAGCATGGGTGGGCTTCAAAGGCAGGAGGCCTCTGGCTAGTTTGTAGGCACAGGTCCCCTTCTGTGAGGACAGCCCTAGAGCTGGCTGCCCACAGCTCCTTGCACCAGGCAGGAGAGGCACACACTGAATGCTGATGCTGCCTCCCAACATCTGGCCGGCATCTTGTCTGCCTCAGACCCAAGCAGCTTACCTTAAATAGAACCGTTTACAATGGAATCCGAGAAAAAGGTTTAGGCTGCTCCAAGCCCCCCTCTCTTGCCTGACTGAGAAAGACTGAGGGGGCTGGGTTTACATTCTGACCCCCCAAAATGACCTACCCAGGAAGCAACGGTTGTTTGGAGCACAGCTGCTGTGGGTTACTGTCCCCGGGGGTAATTTATGAGCAGACACCCAGATCCGGGCCCAGCAGACACAGTGGGGCGGCCCGGAGAGACAGGGAGTAGGGTCTGAGGCACCCCGTGGGCTGCGGGGTCACCACGCCTGCTGTTCACAGAGTCACCCATGGGCATCCCGGGAGAGGGGGCAGAAGTTTTGAATTGTCAGCAAGTGCTGCGCCAGCCGCTCTGAGCTCATCTCTGGAGGTGGGGTGCCGAGGAGGGGGCACAGAACCCCTCGCTCCCCTCCCGCGCGGCCTGTGTTTAGTCAGCACTTGGCCGCCAGAGCTGGTGACTGACAGGCAGCCAGACGCCCGCCCTGGCAGAAGACAAAATGGTGTCGGAGCCGCCCTTGGAGGAACGGGAGGGAAGGAGTGTGGTTCTGGGAAACTGGAGGCCTGTGCCTGGATGCTGTCTCCACTGCTGCCACCCGGAAGCCCTGACCCTGTGCAAGTTGCTTCGCCTCCTGGAACTAGGGAAAATGGACGTTTACGGAGCGCCCGCCCACTACCTGCTAGAGGCAGCATATGCTAAGTATGCGAGTCCCCCGTTTGACGAAGAGAGGTGCATTGAGTTGCCTAACCCTGTCTGCAGTGCCATTTATACGGCTTAACAATCCATCCCGCAGCAGGTTGAGGAGTGGCGGTGTCTAAGGTTTCAGCTCCTACCTGCCCCACCTACTCCTCCCCTCCCGCGCTGTTTTACAGGTGCAACAATAGGTGAGCGTTATTTCTGGTCTTTGAAGTCAAGCAAGCTTGAGGCCCCAGCCGTCTTTGACCTTTGGAGCGGAAGGAGCCTGTGCCCTTGACTACTTGGGAACAACACCAGTTCCCTATGTATGGGCTCCACGCAGGTCCACCCTGCCCTGTTCCCACACTCACAGGTTCATTGACACTCATTTTCCATAGGTAGCATGTAGTCCAGGCCCAGAAAACACACGTACACATTGTGTACAGGGCTCTGCTCTTATGCAAAACAAGGACACAAGTCAGCACACAGCTCCAGGAGCAGGCATAATTGCAAACACATCTAACAGTCCTCCTGAGCCATGGTGCTGGCTGGCTGCCTCGGCCAGTTGCTCACTGCCCCCTCCTGGCCACCTTTCCACCAGGGCAACCTGGCACCATTTCCTGAAGCTCTGCTCAGGGTGATTGGCAACCAGTTCTCACCTACATCATGGAGTCAGTAATTTCTGGACCTCCCTCCCCCAGGCCCATGGTGTGGGGGCAACAGAGGATGCTCCTCAGGCTTAAGGATACAGACAGCCTGAACATCCTGACCAATCAAAGTAGAATTGCCCTCCTGTGCGACACAGATACCCTCCCATTCCAGCAAGCAGCCACCCGTCCTGCCCTAGGGAACGGCGACCACACACACACTCAAGTGCACGCACTCACACAAGGTGTGGAGGTGCTGACTTCCGTTCTGTCCAAGCTCCCTGCTTTCTGTCTGGACTTGAACTTCCTCTCTTCGGCAGGGCCTTGAGCCTGATACTGGGTGCAGCCATTCCACTGTGGTGTTCCAATGTCTTTGCAGCAGGTAACACTCCCAGATGTGCACCTGAGTGGAGCACATCTGTAAAGGGTTCAGTGGCTTTCTGGGGACAGCTTGAATGGATTGCCCACCTACAGCCTTTGATTCCTATTGTACAGATGTGGAAAGGCACAGAAGGGCTTAGTACCTTGCCCAGCACCACACAGCAAACAACATCAGATGTTGAAATAGAAACCTTTATTGATTCGCAAGAGAACGAACACAGCACCTTCAGAGCTTGGGTCCAGAGATAAGGAGATTGGAGCTGACGGCTAAAGCTCGGAGCTCTCTTCTTCCCCTCCCCCTTCAGAAAACACTGACAGGGTCCCTTTGGCTATCTGAAGACTTGGGGGAAGCCCAGAGGAGGTTCTAGACTTGGGCATTCAGCAGGGAGGCTGGGAAAACACATCTTGGAAGCTGTGTGGGTTCCATTGCTTCCTACTGCACAGGGTAAATCTCTGGCTTGCTTTTACGAAGAGGCATGAGCCGAGCTAAGGGAGCCTCTCCCTAGCCCGTGGCTGCTTGCTTGTTCATCTACATATGGCATGCACGAGTGAGGTGTGCCTGGACTTCCAGAGTGTGCCCGTGTGCGCACTCACCCGAGTTAGTTTATGCGTGTGAGCTTACACACAGGTTTACTATCTGTGACTGGGGTTGGTGGGTTTATGTGACTATTTATTTATTTATTCATTTATTTATGTATTTTGAGACAGGGTCTCTGTAGACCAGGCTGACCCCAAACTACTGATGATCCTTTTGCCTCAGCCTCCTAAGTGTTAAAAATTCTATCAGCCACTGTCTTGTAATACCTGACTTTTGTTTTTTTTTCTTTTTTCCTTTTTTTTTTTTTAAAGATTTATTTTATGTATGAGGACACTGTAGCTTTAGACACACCAGAAGAGGGCATCGGATCCCATTACAGATGGTTGTGAGCCCCCATGTGGTTGCTGGGAATTGAACTCAGGACCTCTGGAAGAGCAGCCAGTGCTCTTAACCGCTGAGCCATCTCTCCAGCCCTTGTTTGTTTGTTTGTTTTTTTCTTAAAGACAGGGTTTCTCTGTGTACTCCTGGCTGTCCTGGAACTTGCTCTGTACACCAGGCTGGCCTCGAATTCAGAAATCTGCCTGCCTCTGCTTCCTGAATGCTGGGATTAAATGAATGTGCCACCACAGCCTGGCCTTTTTTTTTTTTTTTTTTCTTTTCTTTTCTTTTCTTTTTTTTTTTTTTTTTTGGAGCTGGGGACCGAACCCAGGGCCTTGCGCTTGCTTGGCAAGCGCTCTACCACTGAGCTAAATCCCCAACCCCCTTTTTTTTAAAAATGGGGATTGAACCCCAGGCCTTGCTGTAGCCTCAGGCCCTGTGTGTCTGTGGGCTGGGTGACTCAGCAGATAAGAGCACTTGCTGCTCTCGCAGAGAACGGGAGCTTGAGTCCTAGCACCCAGGTTGGGCACCTGCCACAATCACATGATTCCGCTGCAGGGAATCTGAGGGCACCGACACTCCTGCCTGGCATACATCAATATGCGTTCAGTCCCTAATACCATAATAAAACCAGGTTTGGTGGTGCACGTCTGCAATCCCAGCACTCAGGAGACGGAGAAGAGGATCCGAAGTTTAGTGTCTTCCTTGGCTGTGTCCAACGCCCGCTTGGATTACCTGAGACTCTGTGTAAAGTACAAATAAATCTTCAATAAAGATTTCTACATGTCTGACTTAATGAACAGGTTTTGCTTGAGTGTGTGCTCAGTAGGTGCACGGAATACATTTGGGAATATGCAAGGGTCCCCCTGCCTTGCTGTGGGGAGCCCGGTGGAACCCGCCCACATATGCACACCCGTGGTATGTGTGCACATCTGTGTGTGTGTGTGTATGTGATTGTGTACAGGAATGGCTTTGCGTGGCTGTCCCTGTCCAATAGGAATGCTCTTGTGAGAAAGTATGATGTCAGTACTCCCCCCCCCCCCGACCCTGCTATATTCGGTGCCCTGATGGGCTGGAGGCAGATCCCTGTCTTGGGTCCCCCTCCCCACAACATGTACACAATTCCCTCGACCTATCCTTCTCAGCCAATTTGCTGCCTTGCTCTCAGCTCCCAAGAAGGCCTGCAGCAAAGTCAAGGGGCTGGTGGCCAATTAGTGAGGGGGTTAATCAGGGATCTGGGGACCCCCAGGGGGTGGGAAGCTGAAGGCAGTCCTGAGGTTGACAGAATCAGGAGCTGCCTGTCATAAGGTTGGGGGAGGGGACAGAGAGGAAGCAGAGGCTTGTTGGTGCAGAACCAGAGGTGTGCCTATGGATTCGTGATTGTTGATCACTAAGAGCAGGAAGCGGGCGTGCGCACGCGTGCTGTGTGTGAAGTAGCATGTAGATACATTCAAGCCCTTGAATGTGACCCTGTATGTGATTGTGTTTCAATCACTACGAATGCCACCTGTTTACATTTACGCTGCAGGTATTTATAAGTGTGCAGTGGTGTGCAAATGTGTTTGCTCATACAAATATATCCAGACCTGTGTGAGTGTATGTATATACAAAGGTAAGTCTGTATACACACGTGTGCAATGCTGTATCTAGTGCGCAGATCAAGTGTGCCTGCACAAACGTGCAATTGCTCAAATGCACCGAGGGAGGGATATGTGCATGCTTGCATGTGTCTCTGAACAGTCAGGTGCCTGGTTCCCACATGTGTGCCCATGGATATGTGTCTGCGTATGCAGAGATCTTGGCGTGGAATGAGCTGGGGAGGGCGGGCTCCAGGCTGCAGGAGGGAATCTGACAGACGAGGCTTGCTGCAGCCCCCGGCCCCCGGAGCCTGTTTTCCAGCCTGCGGAAGCTGTGAGCCCGTGAACTCATCTTATATTAATAGCTGCTGTCTCCTCACTTACTGCAAGGGAGAGGCGGTCATGGCCCCTGCGGGGCGCAGCACTCAGGGTTGCCCCACCTCCCACAAGGACCAGGGCTCAGCCCAGCTAAAAGAGAGCCCCTGGCTTTTCCTTCAGTTCAGAGAACCCACTGCTGGGCACCCTCTCCTGGCCCGAAAGATGGTACTCGTACGCTCGGGCATGAGGATAAGAAAGCTGGCAGAGGGGGTTGGGGATTTAGCTCAGTGGTAGAGCGCTTGCCTAGCAAGCGTAAGGCCCTGGGTTCGGTCCCCAGCTCCGGAAAAAAGAAAAAAGAAAAGAAAGCTGGCAGAGACAGAGCGTCTGGGAGGCTTAGTAACCCTCTCCAGACACACAGACGCATGAACACACACACACACACACACACACACACACACACACACACACACACACACACACACACACCAGGTTGAGCAGCCAAGGGCCTAGCTCCAGAGAAGACTGAGGGAGACAGGAGGCTCAGTGTGAAGGGGAGACTCAGTCCTGCTCTCAAGGGCTCTTAGAGGCCCTCTGCCTAAGAGGAAGCTCAGCTTTCTGAGTTCCTGGTCTGAGGAGAGTCATGACCTTGTCTTCAGGAGCCTCTAGTTCTAAGGAGAAGACAAAGAAATGGACTCTGATGAGCCTTAAGCTTGAAGGGACATGGGCCTGCTGTCAGGGACCCTCTGTTGGAGACAGGATACAGCACCATTTCCAGGGGCCCTGGTCTGCATACCGTGACTCCAGAGGAAGAGCAGGCAGGTTTGTTGTATAAATTGTTTCTTAAGCGCAGCAGGACCCAACAAGGGGTTCCCTGGGGAAGAATTGCTGGGATCTGGCCTGTCTTTGCAGAGGAAAAAAAAAATCTGAAGAAAGGAGGACCCTGCTATTCTACCACATTTGCAGGCCCTCCTGAATCCCACAGATCGCTGCACTGGCCCCAAGACAGAGCAAGAACGTTAGCTGAGGCCCAGCACAGACGCAGGACACAGGACAGCAGTCGGTAGAATGAGGACACACAGGGCCCGGCTGTACCCAGCTAGAACAGAAAACCACCTGGGGAGAGGCTCCATGGGGATGCAAGGGGTTCCACAGGAAGATGCTTCCCTAGTGCCTCTTCTGAGGATGACGTTTAATCTGGAGAAACCAGCTTCACGCTAGTGTGGGCACGGAGCCTTTCTACCCCACATTCCTGGCCACCTTTTTTTTGACCCGTTCCCCAAATTTAATCCCTAAACCAGTAAAGAAAGAGATTTGGAGGTAGATGTGGCTCCCAGCTCAAGTGACCATAAATGGGACCTTTCAGGGAGGCCTGTCTTGACTTTTTTTTTTTTTTTCTTTTCTTCTTTTCTTTTTTTTCCGGAGCTGGGGACCGAACCCAGGGCCTTGCACTTGCTAGGCAAGCGCTCTACCACTGAGCTAAATCCCCAATCCCCTGTCTTGGCTTTTTTTTTTTTTTCCCCCGGAGCTGGGGACCGAACCCAGGGCCTTGTGCTTCCTAGGCAAGCGCTCTGCCACTGAGCCAAATCCCCAACCTGTCTTGGCTTTTTAAATTGTTGTAGTTTCCGTAGCACAGGCTGGCCTCAAACTCTGCAAGTAACCTCAGATGACCTGGTGACCATCTCATCTCCACCTTGTCATACAATTACAGATGTGTGTCTCCACACCATTTAGTTTGATGGCAGAATCAAGCATGGGCTAAGAAATCTGGTAAAGGCAGAGTGGCTGAGAGCCTTGGTACCCCTTCCCAGATACACACTGGCATGACCAGCATGAGCTCACACTGGGGACTGAACCTGGGGCTTCTTTGTAGGCCAAATAAACTACAGTCCAGTCTCCAGGAAGGCTTTTATCTTACCTTTTTTTTTTTGTTTAAGATTTATTTATCTATTTCATATATGAGTACACTGTCACCATCTTCAGAACACCAGAAGAGGGCATCGGATCTCATTACAGATGGTCGTGAGCCACCATGTGGTTGCTGGGAATTGAACTCAGGACCTCTGGAAGAGCAGTCAGTGCTCTTAACCGCTGAGCCATCTCTCCAGCCCTTGTTTTACTTTCATCTTAAAATTACTCATCTATTCTCTTTCCCTATTACATTCTTACTCAAGGTTTCAGTCACTAACACTTAAGGGTTGGATTTTTTTAAAAATAATTGTTACTTTATAGTTTAAAATATTTTGTTTTTAATTGTATGTATGTATGTATGTATGTATGTATGTATGTATGCATATCTGTGTATGGGCATGTGCCTCTGTGAGTACAGATGTCTGTAGAGGTCAGAAGAGGGCGTTGGATCCCATGGAGCTGGAATTTCAGGCAGTTGAGCACTGCCCAATGTGAGTCCTGAGAAGCGAACTCAGTTCCTTTGTAAGAGCAGTGTGTGTGCTCTTAATGGCTTAAGTCATCTCCTCTGCCCTAAGTGCAATCATTGAAAACCTTTTCTGGATCCTTACTAGACATTAATCTATCTTCAAGAATGTCAGTGAGTCGGTGATGCTTGTTACTGTTAGCTTCTGTAGCTCAGGGAAACCTCAAACTTGCAATCCCCCTGCCTCAGGAACTGGAATTACATAGTACTTTGGGATTTACAGGTATGTATCCCAATGCTCAACTTATTCTCAAAGCCTTCTCTCACCTCTCTGTGTTTTTTGTTTGTCTGTTTTTTGAAACAGGGTCGGTCTCATGTTGCCCAGGATAGCTTTGAACTTACAATGTAGTTGAGGCCAGCCTCAGTGCTGGGAATAGACACACCGCTACATCCAACATCCATCTTCTTCAAACACGGAGCATTTGCCCTGCTGCCGATGGGATGGCACTAGTGTATGAAATGTCGGACTTCCAGTTTGGCTGAGAGCAGGAGCTTGTCCAGTGAAGAGCTTCTCCCAGAGACTTTCCAAAAAGGTGAGGAGAAAGGACAGTCAAGGCTTGGCCAGAGCTAGTGGGCATCCCTCATTGTGTGCCTGGGAGTTGGACCCTGCGGCCAAGGTTCGGGAGGGGTCTTGAACTCCAGGAAAAAAGAGCCTGGGAAATGGAGATAGAACTGTGTCCCACAGGCCTGATGCACTGAGTTTGAACAAGATGCTCATCACAGGGCCTCAGTTTCTCTAGCTGTGTGACGGTAGAAATGTAAAGTGAGGGGGCTGGAGAGATGGCTCAGCGGTTAGGAGCACTGACTGCTCTTCCAGAGGTCCTGAGTTCAATTCCCAGCAACCACATGGTGGCTCACAACCATCTGTAATGGGATCCGATGCCCTCTTCTGCTGTGTCTGAAGACAGCTACAGTGTACTCATATACATAAAATAAATAAATAAATCTTAGAAAGGAAGAAAGAAAGAAAAAAAGAAAGGTAAAGTGAGCCTGAGATGGCTCGGTTCCTTTAGGCTGAGCTAGTCAGAGCTTCGTTATGTATGTATGTATGTATGTATGTATGCATGCATGCATTTTTTTGGGGAAGAGAGCCTTACCTAGCTAGCTGGCCTCAAAGTTGCTATGAGCTGAAGCTAGCCTTTAACTTCTTACCTTCCTTCCTTCCCTCCCCTAGTGTTGGGATTAGAGACCTGTACTGCCACACTTGCTTATTTTTCCAATTTATGTGAATGGGTGTTTTGTCTGCATGTGTATCTGGGCCCAGTAGAGTGTTGGATCCCCTGGAACTGGAGTTACAGGCAGTTGGGAGCCGCCATGTAGGTGGTGGGAACTGAACCCAGGTCCTTTGTAGAAGCAGCCAGTGCTCATAACCCTGTTTCTCCACCCTCACTTTATTTGTGTGTTGCTAGGCTTGGAGTCCAGAGTCCTTAGGCTGGCATTGCATAGCTGAGGCTGGCCTGGTCCCCATGATGCTCTGGCTTCTACCTCTCCAACACAGAGACTGTAGCTACGTACCACCCCAGCCCAGAGCTTCCCGATGCTGTCTTGCAGTGAGCACAGACTTCCTCCCTTCCTAAACCCAAACACTGCTATGTGGAGGTATTCTAAAATGTGAATAAATCCCAAATGTGGGCCACTGATCCTAAGGACATAAGGTAAGGTCCAGAAGGTTCTGAGCCCCAGGATAGAAAGAAAGAAAGAAAGAAAGAAAGAAAGAAAGAAAGGAAGGAAGAAAGAAGGAAAGAAAAAAAGTCATTGTCTAGGAGACTGAACACAGATTTTGGAAACAGATGTTCCAGGTCTGAACATTATCTTGTATTTCTAGCTGTTTTTGCATACATTTAAGGTGGAGACAATATAGTCTGTGCCAGTCATGCTGGGCAGGGCACATGCAGCATCCTTAGCACAATGTTGCCCAGAGGAAACACTGTTGGGAGGAACCTATTACTGTGAAGGGAACTTGCATGGTACAAACAGGTTCTGCATGCCTGAGCCCCGAATTGGTTACTATGGACAGGCTGTGGGGTACCTTCAAACTAGGAGTATCCTGGGTTCTTGTCCCTTGGTAGGGAGGTTCTTGTAAATTGATGTCCAGGGTTTGGTTCAAGGGATACTGACTTCCCAGATTCCTTAGCGGGTCCCCGCTATCATGGCTCAACTCCATCCACACTATTCATATGCACAAACACAAGTATTTACCAAAAAAAAACCATTTTTATTGAGTAGGGTTGGGGACTGAACAGGAATGCACTGGGGGCCATACCCCAATTGGCAGAGGGCTGGGGGGATACTGGCTCTGCCCCGCCTCCTCTCGGGCACCTCAGGGTAAGGCCTGGCCCCCAGGCCATGGCTGTGGCGCTGAAAGCCAGGCTGGAGTGGAGATGGGGGGGTGCGTTTTACAATCCCGACTGCCTCGCCGAGTTGCAATTCCCCCAAATGGCCACCAGAGGGAAGCCGGGCCTCAGCGCAGAGGAATTCTCGGTTGCTCAGGTGATGGCTTCTTAAAAAAATAAAAAACCAGAGGCTGGTGTGTTCCCCTTGCAAACCCGAGCAGTGCGGGCCTGGGGAGGAGGCTCTGGTTTCTATGATTTCTCTGATAAAAAATAAGCAAAAATAACAAAATACGTGTTTTCTCTTTTTCCATCCCCCACTCCAGGAACTGAGGTCAGAAACGGGGTCGTGGAGGCTGGGGATACCCTGGTATGAACTAGATTTCTAGGTGAGGGTCTCTTTCTTTTTCCCTTACCACCCATAATTTATAAATAAATAAATAAATAAACAATAAATATACCTTCTTTGTATGTCCATATATATAGATAAATCTTTCTCTCTCATCTAGGCAACTAAGTGATTAACCTCCGACTCCGGAGCTTCGAAAGTCAAAAGCAACAATGATCAAGGTCAAGTTTCTGGGAAGGAAGATCAAGGACTTGGAATGGTACTGTAAAATTCCCAGCATTCTGGAATTGCAAACCACTTTGGGCTGTGAGACATTTCTGAGTGGGACCCTGACCATCTGGAACATTCTAGAGCCATGCAGTCAGCTGGGCTCGGCCCCTGCAGGAATCTTGAACAAGATCCCAAAACACCCAATGTCCTAGAACTCCAGAACCAGCTGGGTCTTAAGGGCGTGGGACTGGGTGGGGGAGGGGTGGTTGGAACTAAGCCCTGGCGGACCTAACCTTCTGAAGTTCTACGGTAGTCAAAACCACAGATCCACCAGGATCAAACTAGACATCACTAGGGGACCGGGACCGGAATGGGATCTTGGAAGTAGAACAGCAGCAGCAGATGGCCCACAGCACCTTCTGCACGTCTTGGTTGCGGAAGGCGTAAATGACCGGGTTGATCATGGAGTTGTAAGTGGCAGGGAGCAGGGTAAGGTAGGTGTAGAGAGGAGGAGAGTTGGCGTCTCCCAGGAGGCAGTAGACAGTGAAGGGCAACCAACAGGCGGCAAAGGCGCCAAGCACCACGGCCAATGTGGCGATGCCCTTGCGGGTGGCCACGTAGTGGGAGGCAGGCAGCAGGTGTCGTTGGAGGGCGATCTGCTGGGCGTGGCGGCAAACAATGCGGCAGATCTGGGCATAGAGCTGTAGCATGATGCCAAACACCATGAAGAAGACGATGGCCAGAACCACCAGATGGTTCTTGGAGAGTGGATAGACTACGCCGCACGTGGTCAGGCCATCCCGGCAGTTCCAGGCCAGCACGGGAACCAGCCCCAGGCCCAGGGCACCCACCCACACCAAGGCCAGCATCACGTAGGTTCGAGTTACTGTTGTCTCTGAGTAGTAGGTGAGGGCGTTGTACAGGGAAAGGTAGCGGTCAACGGTGATGGCCAGCAGGCTGCCGATGCTGGCAGTAAAGGCCGTTGCTAGCACGCCAACCAGCACCAAGCTCATCTCTGGTGAGCCAATACAGAAGTCAGCAGCGAAGTGCAGGACCAGGCCCAGGCCTGCCAGCAGGTCTGCTACGGCCAAGCTGCCCACCAGCAGGAACATGGGGGCGCGGAAGGCAGGCGTGCCCACAATGATGGCCACCACCAGAGCATTCTCGCAGGACACCAGGGTGCCTGAGATGCACAGCACCACATCCCAGGCCCTGGGAGAGGGCAGCAGTGTAGCTGGGCCTGTAGGTTCCTCTGCTGGGTCTATGCTCACATTCACACTGCCTGAGCCGGCTGAGAACCAGGCCATGGATCTTCCTGCACCCCACATCATGGTACCTGTAGAAGAAAGGCCTTGTGAGATCCTGGCAGGCCTGCAATCTGACAGGAGGCCCTTGGAGAAAAGAAAAAAAAAAAAAATCCCTGGGGCTGGGGATTTAGCTCAGTGGTAGAGCGCTTACCTAGGAAGCGCAAGGCCGTGGGTTCGGTCCCCAGCTCCGAAAAAAAGAACCAAAAAAAAAAAAAAAAAAAAAAAGTGAATCAAAGCTTACCATAAGTGAAGGGGGGAGCACGGGATTCAAGGTGTTCCCTCAAAAGGCTCACGCCAACCAGCGTGATAGGGGAGGGAAACATGTCAAGAAAAAGAGCAGTCAGCTCCCTCCCATCAGAGATGATGACTTGGTTCCTGAAGCTCCCAGACCCCTCACGATTCGCAGCCTCAGGCTCCGCCCCCAGGCAAACCCGGTGCAGCTCCTTGCCAGCCCCCACTCGACATTCCTAGGGTAACTCCTGGGAACTCATTTCCCGTACACTCTCTACCAGACTTCTGACTCTGGACAGACGTCCCCCCCCCCCCCGACAGCCCCCCTTCTTCCTAACCACTGGGTCTGCGTGGCAGACACCCCCTGGTGGAAGCATGATTCCTAAGTCAGACCCCTCCTTCTGTCCGGACACCTAGATCTTGGGCCTGACTCCGCCTCCTGCCTTGGATAGCTGAAGCCCTAAATAAGACACCTCCCGCTACTCGGACACCCAGATGCTCGCCCCAGACACCTCCTGCTCTCTCAACCTCAGATGACCGCCCGTCCCTCCAGGGCCTCAAGTCCCGCAGGAATGCTTACCCTTTGCCGGGTCACCCCATCATACTACTCAAGCACCCGAACACTTGGGGAGCTGCCTGCTAATGTAGAATCTGCTTCTCCAGAGTCCCAGGTACGACCCCCGACCCTGAGCACCCGCAAGCAGCCTTCCGCCGGCCCGGCGTCCCTGCACGCTGTGTCCTCCCAGACTCCGGGTACCCGCAGCAGGGCCCACTACTCACCCGTGGCTCAGGACCGGGTGCGGCCGGGCCGCGGGGAGCCTCCACTCAGGTTCTGGCAGAGGAAGGTGTGTGCGGACCCCGAGAAGCCCCCGCGGCCGCGGGAGACGCGGCGTGAGTCACCCCGCCCCGCCCCGCCCCCGGCCACCGGTTTGGTGACGTCTGAAGCCCAGCAGACCAATGGACGCTGCGCGCTGGAGCGCAGCGCGTGCTGCGCGGCATAGTAATGAGGCCTCGCGCCGCCCGCTCCCCCATTCATAAAAAGTGACCGTGGCCGCGGCCCCGCCCCCTCCGGAGCCGGCTCTCTCTGTCCTTGACGCGGCGCCCTCTGCGGGTCGGGGGTTTTGGGGACGCTAGTGGGAGAGCCTTAAAAGAGGCCACAGAGGATGCGGGAAGAGGTCAAGGGATTGGGATAGTCTGCGGGGGTGATGAGTACCTTCGGTAGCAGAAACGAGCTGACACAAGACAGGTGATGGAGCGAAATGGGCGTCCCCGGTGAGGATGACAGGCTTTGCCTCTGATAGGGCCCTGGGGTGACGGTGACAGGAGCACGAGGGAGCAGGGAGGTGGGTGGCTGTGACGATATGAGCGTGGTGACAGGATCTTGGAGGATGGCGACTGTGGGACGTTGACGATAGAGAGGTGTAGGCCTTCTCAGGGCAGCCACAGCATTGTCAGGATGACTGCACCATGATGGAGCTCGGGGACCCTAGGGTGGCAGAAGTGGTGACAAGGCTTTGGAGATGAGTATTCAGGTGAAGGAACTTGAGGTCACTGTGACCCTGTCAAGTGTTAAAAGACTGAGGTGACAAAGCTAAATGAGGGCTGTGGGGTCCTGAAGTAAAGATCAAATGACTTGGTGAGTGGGCCCCAGAGTGAGGGAACAGGGTAGGAAGTCTGACTGGACGGGCGACCCAGCAGGTAAGTTGCTGTCAGGACCAATCCCGTGATGTTGGGGTTGAAATAAGGAGCTGGGTGACGTCACTTATGTGGGCCCAATAGCGTCCTCGCTGCACGGGAGGGTGCGCCTGGCAAGATTTCAAAACCTGAATTATTTATTCAAGGATCTGAAAAGCGGGGGTTGGTGGGGGGGTCACTTCCCCGAAGCAGGAGATAGGGAGCCGGGAAGAACTTGGAAGCAGGACTCGGCAGCTCCGTGCCTCTATGAGCACCCAGTTTTAGGTACCCAAGGGAGGTGGAACTGGAAGAAAACTTCCTCTTTCCCAGCTCTGCCAGCTTTATCCTTAGGGAAATGCCCCATCAGATCTAACCCTAGTGACCAACCCTGTCCTGCCTCCCTTTGATCTTCTCTGGAATGTTCGAGATTTTCAGAGGGTAATGGGAGTTAAGGGTCAGGCGTCCATCTGAGGCTGAGGAAAGAAGGCCAAGAGACAGGGAATACATCATACCCTCACAGAAGATATGACAGAACCTGGCTGGAGAGAATGGCACTTTTTTTTTTTTTTTTTTTGGTTCTTTTTTTGGAGCTGGGGACCGAACCCAGGGCCTTGCGCTTGCTAGGCAAGCGCTCTACCACTGAGCCAAATCCCCAACCCCCGGGAATGGCACATTTTGGGTCGGATATGGTGAGTTCATATGGTAGAGGTCAGGAGACTAGCTTCCAACCCTAATTCTTCCATTTCCTGTGACTTTGAGGCCCTGTCAGGCCCTCCGAGCCTATTTTTTTCATGTCTCACCTGCTGGGAACCGTTGGGGAGATGTGGCCCATTATCAGCATGGGTTGTATATTGGCTGTCAATGGTACATCTGGTCAGTAGAGGACAACGCAGGAGGGCACTAAGAAAATGAAGAATGGTCACAAGAAGCTATGCCTTTGAGGGACCAGGCTAGAGGAGGCTCTCCTGCTGCAGGATCTGTGTATGGACTCCTCCTTGGCTCCTTCAGAATGCTCCTTTTAGCCATTTCTTCCCTAAATGGGCTTCCTGACCTCTGTCACAGATGACCAACTAATCTCCCTCTCCTTCCCTCCTCTCCTGGTTATGTTCTACAGTGTGCAGAACTCCTACAACAAAATGCTCACCCAGGTTTCTTTTTCCTGTTTGCTTGGAGTCCGAGCCTGTCCCACTAAGCCTGTCACTGTCCCATGTGACAATAATGACTCGGTTTGGTTTGTGCTAGGGACAGTGCCTGATACGTAATTGGTATTCAATTACCATTATCTGTTGACTGATGGAAGGTAACAAGATCGGTCAAATAGAAAAACCGAGGGTTGGGGATTTAGCTCAGTGGTAGAGCGCTTGCCTAGGAAGCGCAAGGCCCTGGGTTTGGTCCCCAGCTCCGAAAAAAAGAACCAAAACAAAAAAAAAGAAAAAAAAAAAAAAAGAAAAACCGAGCGGGCAGAGGTACGTGCCTTTAATCCCAGCACTCAGGAGGCAGAAACAGGCAGATCTTGTGAGTTTGAGGCCAGTCTTGTCTACAGAGTGAGTTCCAGGACAGCCAGGGCTACACAGAGAAGCCCTGTCTCAAGACAGAAACACTCGAATGTGAGACCAGAGAGATAGCTCAATAATTAAAAGCATGTGTTGCTCTTCCAGAGGACCCAAGGGTGAGTCCCAGAACCCACGTGCTACCTCACTCGAATTAGAAAACAATAAAAAACATTTGTCAGGCAGTGGTGGTGCAAACAGATCTCTTGGGCTGGAGAGATAGTTTAGTGGTTAAGAGCACTGACTGCTCTTCCAGAGGTGCTGAGTTCAAATCCCAGCAACCACATGGTGGCTCACAACCATTATATATATATATATATATATATATATATATATATATATATATATATATAATCTTAAACAAGCAAACAAACAAAAAAATAGATCTCTTGAGTTTGAGGCCAACCTGATCTACAGAGTGAGTTTCAGGCCAGCCAGGGCTACACAGAGAAACCCTGTCTTAAAAAACAAACAAACAAACAAAACCCCAAAATACTCATATAATGATAAAATAATAAATATCTAAACATTAAACAAACCCAGAGAGAGAAAGAGAAACACAGAAAAAGTGACAGGCCTGATAGGGATGTGTCCAAGAGAGAAGGCAAGAGCATCATAGGACATCAGTACCCCAAGACTTGGATATCTACTCCTCCCTATTTTCAGTCAAGTCCCCAACAGAGCTCTGGTCTCAGAGAACAAGCAGAAACAAGGTGCTAGGGCGCTGGGATCAAAGCATAGATGAGAGATGCATGCTTTTCTGAGTGGCCATGAATTAGTCAGGGTTCTCTAGCGTCACAGAACGGATGGAATGTCTCTCTATATTGAGGGAATTTATTGTGATGACTTACAGTCTGCAGTCCAACTAACCCAACAATGGGCAGCTGTGGGCGGGAAGTCCAAGAGTCTAGTAATTGCTCAGTTCCAAAAGGCTAGTTGTTTCAGCTGGTCTTCTGTGGGAGTAGATTCCAACAGATGCACTGGCGAGTAAGAGCAAGCAGGAGACGAGAGAATCTTCCTTCTTCCAACGTCCTTATGTAGGTCTCTGGCAGAAGGTGTGACCCAGATTAAAGGTGTGTACACCACGCCTGGATTTGGGACTTGTTTTGTCTCAGGCTGACCTTGAACTCACAGATCTCCTTGCCTCAGTCTCCTGGGATTAAAGCTGTGCACTACCTTGCCTGGGCCTAAGCTTTTCATAGTCACTGTGCCTCAAGATCTCCATGCCAAGATCCAGGTCAGAAACTTGTGTCTCCCAGCCTCAAGATCTGGCTGGATCACAGGTGAGCCCTCCAATTCTGGATTGTAGTTCATTCCAGATATGGTCAAGATGACAACCAGGAATGGCCATTACAGGCTGTTTTAGAGTTCACTGATCTGCTGGTAAGGACTAGTCAGCAGGAATCGGGTTACTATCATCTTAGCATTCGGGAGGTAAAAAGGATCAGGAGTTTTGGGTCATCCTGCTTCATGAGACCCTGGACCAAATACATCACTACATGAGACCCTGGACCAAAATAAAAACAAACTGTCTTATCACTGTAGATCAAGTCTTTAAAGATGCTCCTGCTTGTCACTCCTCCAACTGGCCTTCTCCATTCTGTCATCCCTACAGCTGTGTGTGTGTGTGTGTGTGTGTGTGTGTGTGTGTGTGTGTGTGTGTGTGTCAGTGTCCGAGCGCACGCATGCGCACAAGACAAAGTTTCTCTCTGGTTGTCTTGGAACTCATTCTGTACACCAGACTGTTCTGGAACTCAAAGATCCACCTGCCTCTGCCTCCTGAGTGCTAGGAATAAAGGTGTGCACCCACACCGACCACCAGCTATTTCCTTTTTAAAAAAGGATTTCTATGGACTGGAGAGATGGTTCAACAGTTAAGAACACTGACTGCTCTTCCAGAGGATTTCGGGGATTTAGCTCAGCGGTAGAGCGCTTGCCTAGCAAGCACAAGGCCCTGGGTTCGGTCCCCAGCTCCGAAAAAAAGAAAGCAGAAAAAAAAAAAAGAACACTGACTGCTCTTCCAGAGGTTCTGAGTTCAATTCCCAGCAACCACATGGTGGCTCACAACCATCTGTAATGGGATCCGATGCCCTCTTCTGGTGTGTCTGAAGAGAGCGACAGTGTGCTCATATAAAAAGCATTTTTCTTTTTAATTGTGTTGACTTATGCATTTCTAGGTTGAGGGTGCACCATGAACGTGCTTACACAGGCCAGAAGATGGGATCAAATCCCTCAGCGCTAGTGTTCTGGAGCGAGAGCTTCCGGAAATGGGTGCTGAGTCCTTTAGCAGGGTAGTAAGTGTTCATAACTACGGAGCCGTTTCTCCAGCGCTCACTCCCCACTCCCTGACCCCAGCCGTTTTCTCGAGATCTCCAGTCTATACAAGCCATATATCCTGCAATCTGTTTTTGTATTAATTTCTCCTTACAGAATAATTGTAAACTCCACCCAAGCAATCTGTGTCCCCCATGGTGCCCCCCAACATCCCACCACCAAAATAGGTTC
The DNA here is from genome assembly GCF_021556685.1 of Rattus norvegicus. Lineage (NCBI taxonomy): Eukaryota > Metazoa > Chordata > Mammalia > Rodentia > Muridae > Rattus > Rattus norvegicus. Next base: position 151,433,416 of record NC_141538.1, read on the forward strand.
TGAATCTAAATATAAAGATGGCATCCTGAGAGATCTTGGACATTTGGGTTAGTTTTCTTCAAATTTCTGTCTAGTGACAGTTATCATCCTACAATGAGGACATTTAAGGACTACTGAAGTAAGCAGATGGCTGTGAATTTCCTTATTTTCACGTCACCATGTTCTTTATGGTGAGGGTCACTTCTCACTGCCAAGGAGGGAGCGTGTGAGAGTATTTCTAACTTGAGAACCCTTGGAGACTCGGGCTGAGTAAGGCAATAGATTTTCACATGTGTGCTCTCTCAGGCACCAAAGAGTATGTGTGTGAGAGAGACAGAGACACAGACAGGGAGACAAAGACAGAGACAAAGACAGAGGGGCAGAGACAGAGATGAGACACCCTGTAGCCCAGACTGGCCTCAGACTTGCGGGAATCCTCCTCGGCTAAGATTATAGGTGTGAGCCACCATGTCTGGCTGGGGTCACCTCTTCTCCTCTGCTCTCTCCTTCCTGAGACTTCCTGTCCAGGGGAAGTGCAGCCTTTTCTCAGGCCCTCTTGTCTCTGTCTCCCTATGCCCACCTCACCCCACCCCACCCCACCCCGCCACCCTCACCCCCACCCCACACCAACACATGCCAATTTTTCCCACCAACAACCCTACAAAGTTACAGGGTAGATCCCACATTTCATAGAAGTCAAGGGACTTTCCCAAAAACACACCGCGAGTGGCAGAATTGGAGAGTGAAGCTGTAGTCAAGCACAGGGTATTTAAATAGACAGCGTCCTCTCCCCAAGAGGGGCTTCTTACCGACAAACATGCAGTTCCTCATGTGACCACTAGATGGCCGTGGGCGTTCCTGCCAGGTGAATTTTTTTTTTTTTTTTTTTTTTTGGTGACAGGGTCTCAAGCAGCCAAGGGCTGACCTCCAACTCGAACTTCCTTCTCCACCTCTCCAGAGTGCTGGTGTCACAGACATTCACCATATGTGGTTTTATTTGGTGAAGGGACCAGACCCAGGCTTCCTGCTTGCTAAACAACACTCCGCCATGTGAACTTAGGCACACACACTGCGGGAGCATGCAGACCAGGGAACAAATGGGCAGTTAATTATGCATTGGATGCTGGCTCTGAAGGAGAGCAGGCACGTGCATGGAGAATAACTAGAGGAGGTCTTTTCCGCAGAGAGATTAAGAAATGAGTCACACTTGCTGAAGGAACGAGGTGAGTTTGAGTTTCCTGAACAGGGCACAGGGAGTAGACAGTCCCCCCTCAGGAAGGGAAGGGTGTGAGGACCAGAGAGGAGGCTGATAAACAGAAGAGTGAGTGAGGGGCTGAGCCCAGAAGCATCAGGAGAGACTCAGTGGGTGATGGAGGGCCATGAACTGGAAGGCACTGGTGGGGTTGATCGGGGTCACAGGACCTGGGGTGGTTTTGTTTCCAAGGGTCATTCTCAGTGGTGGCCCAAAGGATTACGTAGCTAGACAGATGAAGACCTGGGAAAAGACAGAAGGATGACCTGTTAACTTGGAAGTGAGATATGACAGTGAAAACCGGAAACAAGCAAGATCAGGCCAGAGTCAGGAATCCAAGGGTTCTGCTTGCTAGGGGAAAGTCAGCGGACAAGCTGCTAAGTGGAGGAGATGTGGACTTCTGTGTGAAGGGAGGGGCTGTTGGGCCAGGGCCCCAGAGACATGGGGGATTGATTGAGTCTGAGGACTTTGTTTTGTTTTTGAGACAGTATTTCTTTGTGTGGCCCAGGTAGTCCTGGAACTTGTTCTGTAGGTCAGGCTGGCCTCGAACTCAGAGATCTACCTGTCTCTGCCTCCTGAATGCCGATTAAAGGCCCATATCAACACTGCCCGGCTGAGTCTGAAGATTTTAACTGGGGGGCAAGCGCTGGGGTGCAAACAGAGCACTGAGCTCCAACCTGGTCGGTGTTTGGCAGTGAGGAGCACAGAAACTGGGGCTTTCCTGTGTGGAGGACAGGAAATACAGGCCCGACAGTACTTAGATGGAGGTGCACCGGAAACAGCCCTCCCCCCACCCAGTCTCAGCTGACGTGTAACTTCCCCTGAGCAGCTGCGAATGGAGGTGACAGCTCATGCCAGGGGGCAGTTGTGGACATTAGCTGAGTAGCTCTGGTTAGAATATATATTTACGGGGCTGGGGATTTAGCTCAGTGGTAGAGCACTTGCCTAGCAAGTGCAAGGCCCTGGGTTCGGTCCCCAGCTCCGGAAAAAAAGAAAAAAAAAAAAAAAAAAAGAAAGAAAGAAAGAAAGAATATATATTTACATCTTGATGGTAGGAGGGAGTTACTGGGGGCTGGAAAGATGGCGCAGTGGTTACCCTTCCTGAGGAGGTCAGAATTGATTCCCCAATAGCCACACAGAGGCTCACACCCCTTTATAGATCTTTTCATTGCTGTTTTGAGACAGGATTTCTCCATGTCGCTATCTTGGAATTCTCTACGTAGACCAGGCTGGCCTCGGACTTACAGAGATCTATGTTCTTCCCACGTGCTTGGCTTAAAGGCCCAACTAACCTTTTATAACTCGAGTTCCAGGGGACCAATACCCTCTTCTGGCCTCTGAGGACACCACATGGTGCACAGACATAAATGCAGACTTAACGCTTGTATCCCTAAAACAAAGTAAATTTAAAAATTTTAATTAAAAAGGGGGGAGGGCGGGTTACTGATCATTACAGGGAGTCAGCCGCAGGACTGGTGTGGAGGTGGGGATTAGCGATTGATTGGCTACTGTTGTTGCTGTGAGGTTACATACAGGGCCATGGGATGAGAAGCAAGTTCTGTACTATTGAGCTACACCTCCAGCCAAGGGTATCATTGATATAGCCAAGTTGGCTTAAACTCTACAACCCTCCTGCCCCAGCCTCCCAAGTGCTGGGTGACAGATATCTGTTCCTTCGGTGGTCTTTCTAGTTTTATTATTATTATTTTTTTTAATGAATACGAGTGGATATTTTACCCGAACATATTTCTGTGCACCACTCTTATGCCTGGTGTCCGTGGAAGCCAGAGGGTGGTGGCCGCTGGATCCTCTGGGACTAGATATTTGTAGGCTGTCCCCAAACTCACAGAGATCTGACTACCTCTGTCTCTGGAGTGCTGGGATTAAAGGCATGTGCCACTATGCCAGGTTAACACCTTTTCCCCGGGTTTTAAGGCAGGGGATTCATTAGCCTAGGTTGGTTCTAACTCCCTCTGTAGCAAAGGACAATCTTCTTTTTTTTTTTTTTTTTTTTTTTTTCCGGAGCTGGGGATCGAACCCAGGGCCTTGTGCCTGCTAGGCAAGCGCTCTACTGCTGAGCTAAATCCCCAACCGCAAAGGACAACCTTAAACTTCGGATTCCACTGTTTCTAGCACCCAAGCGCTGGGACTGCACGCACAAACTTCGAGTCTGGTTTATGCAGTGTTAGGGATCAGGCCCAGGCCTTTAAGCATGCTAGCCAAGCATTCTACCAAAGGAGCCACATCCCTGGCCTTACTTGTCTCCAGCCCGAGACAGGGTTAAAAACAGTCCCTAGGGGCTGGAGAGATGGCTCAGCAGTTAAGAGCACTGGCTGCTTTTCCAAAGGTCCGGAGTTTACTTCCCAGCACCCACATGGTGGCTCACAACCATCTGTAATGAGATCTGATGCCCTCTTCTGGTGTGTCTGAAAACAGCTACAAGTTTTATGTACTCATACATAAAACGAATAAATAAGTGTTTAAATAAAAAACAGTTTCTAGGGCTTAGAATGGGTCCTCAAACTCCCTAACCTTGGGACTCTTTATTACAGTTCATCTTTCGGTGACCTCCCCCCCACAACCATAAAATTACTTTGTAATTTTGCTACCGTCGTGAATCATAATGTAAATAAGTTTTTGAGATAACGGTTCGTCTAAGCGGTCACGGCCCATAGGTTGTGAATCAGTAGCGTTTAGGTGGTGACATACACCTTTAATCCCAGCACTGGTTTACAGGACAGCCAGAGCTGTGTACAGTGATTCCCTAAAAGCTCACCAAAACACAGTTGCTATGTTGACAAGGCCTAGTCTCACAGAGGTCCTCCCACCTTGAAGGTGGCCCTCAGTGACCAGGTGGCACTAATCATAAACCCACCCCCTTTGTTCAGGCCCCGCCTTCAATCGCAGAACACAGCCACGCCTCTTGGCCGCTCTTCTCTGGCTCCACCCAGAGCCAAGCTCTACCTGGACCCTCCCAGCGGACCAACCCACTAGCCACACCCACAAGGCAACCACGCTCCAGCCTGACCACGCCCCCGTTGCCCAGGTCTGGCTCTGGCTAGCTGGGCGATTAGAGTCAAGAAAGGACGCGCCACCCCAGCTGTCCGCCGACCCCCAGTCCCGGCCCCCGCGCCCATGGCCGCACCCGGACCCCGCGCCTTGCGTGCTGCACTCTGCGGCGGTTGTTGTTGCCTCCTCCTGTGTGCCCAGCTGGTTCTAGCTGGTAATGCTGAGCAGGGTCTGACCAGGGGGCCTGGCAGGTGGAACCGGTAGCTTACTTTAGCTTCTGGTTTCAGCACATCTAGACTTGTGGGAGGGAACGTTTTCGACCTCTTCAGCACTCCAGGGCTGCGTTAAGACCATAGAGCTTATTTATATGTTCCAGGGGTGGGAAACTAGGAGGCTTAGGTAAGTGTGGAGGTCACCCCTCAGAACTGCAGGAATATGTTTAGAAAGAGGCTGGAGGTTGGCGGTGCAGCTCGGTTAGTGTAACCAGGCCTTGGGGAAGCTCGAGGCCTGTGCAGAGGTTCCGGTCTTTGTATTGGGAGAGGTACTGTAGCTTGGCGCCTGTCTTTCTGCTGCTTTCTTCCCATTCGCACCCCCCCCCCCACACTCTCAGGTAAAGGAGCTCGTGGCTTTGGGCGGGGAGCCCTGCTCCACCTGAACATCTGGCCTGCTGCCCATGGGGGCTGCAAACACTTGGGACACTGTGAACGCTGTGTGGACAGAGCCCACAACTCCTCCATTTGTGTCTGGCAACAATGTGGACCAGAGGAGCCAGGTATATAGTTGAGCCCTCCCTGAGAGCATCCCCACCCCCACCCCCACCCCCATCCAACTTTCTCCCCAAACCTCTTCTCTGTTCCTTCCCCCACCAGGACACTGTGTGGCCCACACTGAGGTGGTCAAGGAGGGTTGCTCTGTCTATAACCACTCAGAGTCATGCCCAGGTAAGTTAAGCCTACATGAAGGGAGAGGAGTGAGATGTCTCTCAGGAAGTGAACTGCACCCACGAACTGCTGGCTCCTTGTCCAGGAACAGTTGTATCGTGCCCTGACTGGTATCATAGCCTGTAATTTGGTCCAGTGTGCCTGGGAGTTTGTAGGATCTGGCAACTCCTCTGAAGCAAGGCATCTGAAGTGAGGTCTTTGGAATGGAGGGGTCTTCCTGAAGCAGGCGGCGTTAGAGACAGACAGACAGACAGGCCCTTGTAGGTTGAGACAGCACAGCTAGGGGAGGAGACAGGGTGACTAGGCTTGTATGGGGCAGGGTTGTGATCTGAACAGTAAGTGGGTCCAGCTACTGGCCCAGGCTTGGGGTTCCTTAGAGTGAGGAGAGGTGTTTTATTGTGGACTCCCTGTCTCCTCAGCTTCCCACCATCATTCCACCGAGGAACCGAAGACAAGTACGACAGGTAGGGTCTTCCCCAGGGAATGGGGGAAGGACAGCTGCAGAAGGGAAAAGCAGCTTGAGGCACGGTACTGACGCGAATGCCCCATGACCCCAGGCCTCGGTTCCCTCCCAGTGTGTTTTTACACTTGTAAGATGGGTTGGACAGAGACTTGCCCCACAGTGCCCTGAGGACTCATGAGGCTGTGGAAGGCCTAGTTAGTGAAGCCACATTGAAAGCAGTCAGGAAAGGGTAGCTTCCCTCCCCATTGGTTCTAAGAACTCAGGGTGACTCCCTCCAGATCCATGCTTGGAGCTGAGGAGGTGCAGCTCCAGTTGCTAAGAGATGCTCTCATTGATCATCTGTTGCAAGCTGAGGTCTCCAAAGTGGGTTCCCAGCAGAGCTGGGAAGGAACCCCATCTGTCTCTAGGTCCCCACAGTCCCGCTTTGAGGCCTGGAGGTCACTAAACTTAGCCAGGATGGCTGAAGAGGCTGTTGGTTAATTAAAGCCGGAAACTGATCTTAGGGAATAAATTATTGATGGCTCAGCTCCCTCTGCCTGAGCCCCAGATCTGCCATGCCCAGCTCACATCTTCCCTTTCTGTCCCCTTCCCTCAGCAGCATCCTCTGCAGCTGAGCTTCAGCCAGTGCCTTCCCATTTCCTGTTCTTAGATCCTGCACCATCTATGTCCTCTGGAGAGGAGACCTATCCTCAGTTGGGCCTCTTGTCCATTGTCCCAGAATGATCTTTCCCTCCCCAGTGTTTCCTGCCCTGGGCACCTGGCCCAGGGCCTGAAATCAAATCCCTGGTCAGAATTGATGGGTACATCTGGTAACCACCGACGCCTAGACTACTGGCTGCAGCGCTGTGACCCTGCCCTACAAAGGGGGAAGGGCAGAGGGGAAGGGCAGGGAGCCAGCCAGGTCTGGCCCACAGTCTAGTCTTCACTAGCTGGCTCAGTAGGGTGCTGGCCTTTCCCCTGATCCTTGCTTTCTTGGTGAAGGTTCCAAGCTTAGAAGTCCAAAGGACCAAGTCATCTTACCTGTGCTTCAAGCCCGATGCCCTTAGCTGGAAGAGGGTCTGGTGACTGAACTCAAGGTCCAGTCTACTGAGCTAGCCACGGACAGGGAGGGTGCACGAGCACTTGGTCACTGTTTGTGCCATGTAACCAGGAGGCCCAGAGAGGGTGTGTGTGACATAAGGTTATGGAACAACTCAGGGACAAGGTCCCCCTTCCCCAGCCTCAACTATCCCTTCTACCTGCTTGCAGGGATTGAAGGGCCTGAAAAATACTGCGCTCTCTCTCTCTCTCTCTCTCTCTCTCTCTCTCTCTCTCTCTCTCTCTCTCTCTCTCTCTCTCTCTGTGTGTGTGTGTGTGTGTGTGTGTGTGTGTGTGTGTGTGTGTGTTACTGTAGGGATTGAACCTAAGGCCTCACTAGACTAAGTAAGGGCTTCACCACTTAGCTGAATTCCCCAGCCCCACAGCTGGACCTTGGAGCATGGTAGCCTAGGCCGCATCTTGAGGGCTAAAGCCTCAAGGCATCAGCTGTGGGATGAGTCTGGGATCTCGGCGGCCTATGGTAACCTCCACTCTACCTCATTCTACAGGGAGTCCCCCCATCCCTGAAGACCACAGCCCAGGTTTTGATGGAGCCAGCTTTATCGGGGGCATTGTGCTGGTACTGAGCCTGCAGGCGACAGCTTTCTTTGTGCTACGCTTCCTCAAGGCCAAGGACAGCACTTACCAGACGCTGTGAGTACACGGCCAGCCCAGAGCAGAGGCTGGCTGCATTCCCTACACCTCCTGCCTGGCAACCGTCTTCCATGGGGTGGTCCTAAGGATAGTGACTCCCCTCCAACATCCTCCCACCCCCATGGAAGCCATGCCTCTTCTGTCTCTATCTGAGGTTACCCCTGCCAGATGTTGGGTGGGACCTGGTCTCAGCCCTCAGAGTTCAGTGTCTGAGAGTCCAGCTGAGCCTTCTGTGTCTTTGTCTCCTCACGCTGCCAGCAGGGAAGAGAACCAGTAGGTGATGGCCCCAGGCCAGTCTTCAGCCCGCTGCAGCCCTGGGCAGCAGCTAGGGCCGTGTGCACAGTGTGGTTTTCTCTGAGGAAGGGGCTGGGCAAGGCTTCTGTGTGCCTGCTGTGTGTGCCGTGGGACCAGTTGTGCAGCCTGCATTAAAGCGTTTGTTCTTCCAGCTGTGCCTGCTCTCTGGAAAGTGGGTTGCGGGGATCCTCGCCTCTGAGTGTTCTCTCTGTCTGGCTTCCACAGAATCTGACCCCAGTGGTCCTGGCTCCACCTTGAAAGGACAGAGGACTCAGAGGCTACCCTCTTGGTTGCCTTATGGGCACTGGGGGTGGGACAAACTTTGGCCACCAGTTTCTGGTTCCTGTAGGCACAGGGCATCAAGCAGGTTTAGCGCTGATGACTGACTGACATGTCCTCTCCTGGGCCTGGCACCTGCAGCTGAAAGCCTCCTTCAACCACCTCACGACTCATCCAGAAGCTGCTGCCTCTTCCCACCAACCCACTCTGGGGTCTACCCTCAAATAAAGGACACGTTTCCACCCCATGAGGTCTGACCTGTGTCTTGGGCTGTGTGTGAATTGGATGGGGTGAGGGAGAAGTTTCTGTCTAGTATTGTTGTGCACCCCCTTTAAGATAGTTTCAAGTTGGGGGGTGGCAGCAAGATGGCCCAGTGGGTAAAGAGGCTTACTGTGCAACCCCGACAACCTGAGTCCAATCCCCAGAACCCACATAGTGGAAGGAGAGAACCGAACTGATTCCTCCAAGTTGTCCCCTGATCTTCATACATGGATACACCAGAGCCCCAAATAAATATTAAAATTATTTAAATTTTAAAAAGATAGTTTAGGGGTATTGGGGATTTAGCTCAGTGGTAGAGCGTTTGCCTAGCAAGCTCAAGGCTCTGGGTTGGGTCCTCAGCTTCAAAAGAAAGAGAAAGATATTTTAGGGATTGGGAAGGTGGCTCTGAAGTTAAGATCATGCACTCACTGTTCTGGAAAAGGACCCCAGTTTAATAGCTAACACTCATGCTAGACAGCTTACAACCATGTATGACTCCAGCTCCAGGGTGATCACACACTTCTGGGCTCTGCAGGCACCTGCATTCCTGTGTTGTCTACCTGGACACGTACATACACATAATTAAAAATTAAAATCTTTTCTTAAAGATATTTTTAAGCTAGGCCTCAGGAGTCAGTTGTGTGTGGGGGGGTGTCTAGCACTCGGGATCAAGAGGAGTTCAAGGCCAGCCACAGGTACACAGCAAGTCCTAGGATACCCTTGACTACATAAGATTCCGCCTCAAAAGAAAAATTATTTTCAAGCCAGGCACTGTGGCGCGTACCTGTCACGTCAGCCTTCCGTAGGTAGAAATAGGAGGGCCAGGAGTTCAAGGTCGTTATCATTTATAGTGAGGAAGCAAGCGACAGAGTGCAAGGCTAGCCCAAATTACAAGAGACCTCATCTTAAAATATCAAAAGAATCACAACAAAAAAGGGATTTCATCTGGCATTTCTTTTTCTCAGGTTAATTTTTATTTGTGTGTGTGTGTGTGTGTGTGTGTGTGTGTGTGTGTGTGTAGCATGTGTGGTGTATGTATGTACTAGCAAGCATATGAGTGTTTGGCATGGGGACAGCGTACCAGCGTGTGGTTCATATGAGCATCCAGGAGCCATCGAGGGATGTAAGGTGTCCCCTTTATGTTTTCCCTCTTACTCCTGTGAGGCACGGTCTCTCACGGAACGGGAAGCTTGACATTTCGGCTAGCTGGTTGGCCAGGTACCTCCTGGAACCCGCCTCTGTCTGCACATCCCTGCCCTGGGGTAGCTCAGGCATTCCTTGCTTTTTACATGGGTGCTGGAGGTTCAAACTCAGAGTCTCATGTTTACACAGCAATGGTTCTTACCCACTGAGTCACCTCCCCAGCCCTGGGTGGTGTTTCCGACCCTCTCTTTGAGGAAGAGTATAGACTCTCTCAGTTGCTGGAGAGGCCGGGCTGGTGTTAGAGTCTATGATTCCTGACTCTAGCGTGAGCAGAACATCAGGATTCCCTTCTGGAAGCTTCTGCTGCCCCTAAAATTAAGCATCTGCCCCAAAGCTGGGGGTGGGTGGTGGGGGCAGGGCTCTTGAGACTCTAGCAGGCAGAAGACCTCTCCGACTGATGACGTGAGGTCCTGGCCCTGTACTTGCTGCCAGATCTGTATTTGGGTCTTATTTAGAACATTGTGTCCCAGCTGTGCCAGGAGGTTGCAACTCAGCCAGTGCCAACTCAAGCAAGGAATTTCACAGCTGTGAGCCTCAGTGTCCTTATCTGCAAAGTGGGGACAGCACCTTGGTTAGATGTGGAAAAGCTCAGAGCAGGTGGAGGTGACCCATTTCTCTCCAGAGCAGCCGTCTCTGCCTTCCTATCCCATGCTCCCAAGGGGGCCTCCGGCTGCTACCTGGCCTTGGGGTTTATCCGCCCACATATGGAATCATCAGCCACATGTCTAGCTGCTCTCGAGGCTACAGTCCGTGCAAGTCCCCCCTCCATCAGCTCAGGCACCAGCATCCCCTTTGCCGGTTCAATAGCTCTCAGGATCTCCGGTTTCCAGGCATCCCGTTTCCTTCTTTCTCCAAGCCTTTGCCTTGGCTTCCTCCTGTCACGTCGCCCTTGCCTGAGCTCACTCGGCTCATTTGCTTTCCCATGTCTGCCTCAGTGTTCCAAGTCTGTCTTTTCCTTTAAAAGCAGCAAATGTCTTTGTTTGGAAGTAAAGCACTAGACATTTACAGTAAGAATGAGGCAAGTGGCAGCGATGACTCCGTGATTAAGAATTTTCACTGCTGGGTTGGGGATTTAGCTCAGTGGTAGAGCGCTTGCCTAGGAAGCGCAAGGCCCTGGGTTCGGTCCCCAGCTCCAGAAAAAAAAGAACGAGAAAAAAAAAAAAAAAGAATTTTCACTGCTTTTGCAGAGGACCTGTTTGGTTCCCGACACCCACACAGTCCAAACCACCTGTGACTCTGGTTCTAGTGAATGCTCTGTTTTAAACTTCTTAGGTACCTGTCCTCACGTATAGATACACACATATACACATAAATAAAAATAGAAAGTAGGGGGCTGGAGAGATGGCTCAGTGGTTAAGGGCACTGGCTACTCTTCCAGAGGTCCTGAGTTCAATTCCCAGCAACTACATGACAGCTCACAACTGTCCGTAACTCTAAGATCTGACACTTTCAAATAGACGTACATTCAGGCAAAAACACCAATGCACTTAAAATAAAGGTAAGTAAATTAAAAGTTTAAAAAATTTAAATTACAAGCGCAAGGCCCTGGGTTCGGTCCCCAGCTCCAAAAAAAAAAAAAAAAAGAAAAAGAAAAAGAAAAAGAAAAAAAAATTTAAATTACAGGAAAAAAATCTTTTTTTGTTTATTTTCAGACAGGCTCGCTCGGTGTAGTCCTGGCTGGCTTGGAGCTCACTATGTAGACCAGGCTGGCCTCAAATTCACAAAGACCTTCCTCTGCCTCGTGAGTGCTGGAATTGAAGGCTTGTACCACCATGCCCCAAATCTCAAAGGGGAAAAAAAAAAGCTTGAGTTAGGCTCCTTCCTCCATCTTCAATCTGCAAGGATGGAACAGAAGTCTGTCCAGGCTGGCGTTCGCAAGGTCATCTGCAAGGCTGAAGGTCCTTCTGAGGCCGCGCTCTAAAATCACCATCTGCTTTCTAACTGCAGTAATGAAGCATGGCCACGTTGGCAAATTGAAAATCCTGGATGACCACAGAGCTGGGAACATTGCTGTCAATCACACAGGCAGATGAGGCAGTGTGGAGGGAGGAGTCCCAGCCCCAAGGTGCAGCTTGTAGGTGTAGAGAAGAGGAAGGACAGCCTGCTTCCATCCGTCCTCGTGTTTCCATTGCACTGACAACTTCAGCCACCATCGTGGACTATGGCACGATGGAGACGCACAGTGAGAAGCATGCCCAATAGCATGCCTCGGTGCTAGGTGGGGCCGGGTGTGGTTGCCTGAGTCTGTAGTATGGGTAGAACATCGGGAGTTCAAGTCCTGCCTTGGTTACATGAGAGCTTGTCTCATAAGTAGGTAAATTCACAGTAGTAATAGTAGTGGTGTAGTGGTAGTGGTGGTGGTAGTAGTAGTAGTAGTAGTAGTAGTAGTAGTAATTGTAGTGGTAGTAGTAGTGGTTGTAGTAGTAGTAGTAGTAGTAGTGGTAGTGGTAGTAGTAGTAGTGGTAGTAGTAGTGTTAGTGGTAGTAGTTGTAGTAGTAGTTATAGTAGTAATAGTAGTTGTAGTAGTAGTATTGGTAGTTGTAGTAGTGGTAGTAGAAGTGTTAGTGGTAGTAATTGTAGTAGTAGTTATAGTAGTAGTAGTTGTAGTAGTGGTAGTAGTAGTAGTAGTTGTTGTAGTAGTTGTAGTAGTGGTGGTAGTAGTAGTAGTGGTAGTAGTTGTAGTAGTAGTAGTTGTTATAGTAGTTGTAGCAATTGTAGTAGTAGTGGTGGTAGTAGTAGTGGTAGTGGTAGTAGTTGTAGTAGTAGTTGTTATAGTAGTTGTAGTAGTAGTGGTGGTAGTAGTAGTTGTAGTGGTAGTAGTAGTGCTGGTAGTAGTTGTTGCTATAGTAGTTGTAGCAATTGTAGTAGTAGTGGTGGTAGTAGTAGTAGTAGTGGTAGTAGTTGTAGTAGTAGTAATTGTTATAGTAGTTGTAGCAATTGTTGTAGTAGTAGTTGTAGTAGTAGTTGTTATAGTAGTTGTAGCAATGTAGTAGTAGTAGTAGTAGTTGTAGTAGTAGTAGTATTAGCAGTAGTAGTAGTAATTAGAGGCCAGTAAGATGATTCAGCAACTAAAAACCTGATTTCATTAGGATACATTTGGTTACCCTCTGACCTCCACACATAAGATATGGCCCGTGTGCACACACACACACACACACACACACACACACACACACACACAGAAATAAATGGGGGCTAGAGAGGTGGCTCAATGGTTAAGAACACTGACTGCTCTTCCAGAGGTGTTGAATTCAATTCCCAGCAACCACATTGTGGCTCACAACCATCTGTAATGGGATCTGATGCCCTCTCTTGTGTGTCTGAAGACAGTTACAATGTACTTATATACATTAAAGAAATCTTTTAACAAAGAAGGAAAGGAAAGAAAAAAGAAAGAGAAGTAAATGTAAGGTCTAGAGAAATGGCTCAGGGGTTAAGAGCTGCTCTTCCAGAGGACTGGGTTCAATTTCCCAGCACCCACATGGTGGCTCGTAACTGTCTGTAACTCCAGTTCTAGGGGATCTGACACCCTTGCACAGACATGCAGACAGAACACCAATACACATAAAAATAAATCTTTTTTTTAAATTTATTCATTTATTATGTGTAAGTACACTGTAGCTGTCTTCAGACACACCAGAAGAGGGCATCGGATCTCTTTACAGATGGTTGTGAGCCACCATATATATGGTTGCTGGGAATTGAACTCAGGACCTCTGGAAGAGCAGTCGGGGTTCTTAACCACTGAGCCATCTCTCCAGCCCAAATCTTTTTTTTTTAAAAAGAAATCTAAAAATAAGGCCAGATGAGGGGCATACTTATAATCATAGCTCTCAAGAGGCCGGGGGAAGAAGACTACTGAGACTTTAAGACTGGCTCAAGTTGCAGAGTGGCACTGTGTCCCAAAAACAAGGCAAACAGTCAGCCAATGGTGGTGTATGCCTTGTTTAATCCCAGCACTGGGAGGCACAGGCGGAGGAGGAGGCAGAAGCAGAGGCAGGCAGAGCTTTGTGAGTTCAAGGCCAGCCTGGTCTACAGATAACATTCCAGTCAAAGACTATATGGAGAAACCCTGTCTCAAAACAAAATAACAGCAGGTCCTGGTGGTGCAGGCCTGTACGATGTGCTGAAGAGGCAGAGGCAGGTGGATCTGAGTTCGAGGACAGCTTAGTCTACACATTTTGGGGTTGGGGATTTAGCTCAGTGGTAGAGTGCTTGCTAGGCCCTGGGTTCAGTTCCCAGCTCTGAAAAAAAAAAAAAAGAAAAGAAAAGAAAAAAAAAAACCAAAATAATGTGGTTTGAATGAGAGTGGACCCCACCGGTTCATACATTTGAATGCTTGGTTTGCCACTGGAACTGTAGGGGAAGGATCAGGAGGTGTGGCCTTTGTTGGAGGAGGTGTGTCTCTGGAGGTTGGCTTTGAGGTTTCAAAAGCTCAAGCCATTCCCAGTTAGCTCTTGCTCTCTGTCTCTTACCAGAGATCAGAGGTGAGCGCTCAGCTACTGCTCCGGTGCCATGCCTGTGTGACTGCTGCCATGGTCCCTGCCATGATGATCACATGGACTCCAACCCCTGGAATCAGGAACCCCCAAATTAAATGCTTTCTTTTGTAAGTTGCGCTGGTCATGGTGTCTATCCCAGCAAATGAAAAGACTCCTCCCCCCCGGGTCCCTCCCTGAATATAGCCACAGCTACCCGTGTATTTCAGACCTTTCCCTGGGGATTTATAGCCTGTGAACACACATTTAGCATTTTTATAGTACAAAGTGGGTCCGTGCTGTTCCATAGGCCCTGCTTCCTCACAGATCAGATGCGTCCTGTGACGTGTCCAGATGGTCATAATTTGTTTGCCCGGATCCCATTAATGGCTGCTAGGCTCATTTCCATATTGACTCATAAGTAGCCGTGTTCAGGCCTGTGTGTAGAGCTTGGCACCACTGTAGAAAAGGCTTGGGTGAGACGGATCCCTAGAGGTGGAATTGCAGAATCCGAGGGCATCCGTCTCAGGGATCCATCATTCCTATAGGGAATGCCTCTGCCTCTGCTTCTCCTGACACCTCATTGCCCCTCGGCTGTCCCCACTCCACTCTCGCTGAGCCTGACATAGGACAGGCCCTCCAGAGGGTTTGCTGGATGAGATCACTCATTCTCCCCCCTTCTCCTCTATCCCTCCATGCTCCAGGCCTTCCCTCTCACAGCTGGACCAGGCCTACTGCCTCTAGGCACCCTGACCACCCTGGATTTGCTTATGCTAACAGCTGTTTCCAAAGCTCCAGGGGACTCAAAACGAAACAAGCAGCCACTTCTCTGACTGTGTTTCTTTCTCTGTGTGGGGTGGGGGGTTTTGCACAGGGTTTGGCTGCAAGTTCTGTGGCCCTGGCCCTGTGGTTCCTCAAACTCCTGGCTCATCTCTGAAGCTCGTGTTTTTGTTTCCTTTTGTTTCTGAGACAGGGCTTCACTACGGCGGAGTCATGACTGGCCCTGGCCTAGAACTTACTTGGTAAACCAGGCTGGCCTCAGAGATTCAGAGGTTTACATCGCCATGCCTGACGAGAGCCTCTTTTTTTTCCTCTCTTGTTCATGTGTATGTACACATGTGTGTGCATTCGCAAATGCTGGGATTAAAACTCAGGAATGGGGGCTGGAGAGATGGCTCAGCGGTTAAGAGCACTGACTGCTCTTCCAGAGGTCCTGAGTACAATTCCCAGCAACCACATGGTGGCTCACAAGCATCTGTAATGAGATCTGATGCCTCTTCCCGTGTGTCTGTGTACTCACATACATTAAATAAATAAAATAAATCTTTAAAAACAAAACAAAACAAAAGCCACTAAGGACTGATGAATGCCAAGCACATGCTCTATAATCAAACCACACCCTGGGCTGGAGAGGTGGCTCAGTGGTTAAGAGCACTGGCTGCTCCTCCAGAGGTCCTGAGTTCAATTCCCAGCAACTCCATGGTGGCTCACAACCTGACCTGATCTGATCTGATGCCCTCTTTGGTCACGTAGAGGGTGACCGAGGTCTGTGTGCTACTTAGGGCTGTGGCCCTCGGGGGAAGGAGGTAAGAATGCGGAGAAGGGTGGGTTCTGTCACACTGCTGGCTCGTGGGACCTCCCTTAGGGTACTCAGACCTCAGCGTCCACACCTCGTTCTTTTACTCTGGGCAGGACATCAGCAATGCCTGCCCTGGTGCCAAGAGGCTGAGGAGGCCTCCACCTGAGCAAGGAACTTGGAATCATACCAGACTGGAGTGTTGGGAGGGAACCAGGCATGGAAGCCTCTTGGCATGGCTCTTCATAGCGCGCCTCTTCAGTAGCTCTCAGGATCTGAGAGGGCTGCTAGGTCCTGCTCTTGTTCCAGAATCAGGGTAGAGGGTTTGGGGAAATAACCTGGGGCCTTTCTCACTCCATGTCCCCTTTCCCAGGTCTCAAGAACTTTTGCAACATGGACACACCCCAGGGAGTACAGGCAACAGGCAAAGCCCAGTGGTCACTTCTCTCTGTCTCCCTAGGGGGAGCCAGAGTCCACTGAAGCAAGGCATCCCTGACTAGACTCCACTGACAGGTGCTTGTTGAAGTCCTACAGGGCCAGAAGTCTGAGAAGGCTTCATGGAGGGGGTGTTATCTGGAATTTTTTTTTTTTAGATTTTTTATTTTATTGTATATGAGTACACTGTAGCTGCCTTCAGACACACCAGAAGAGGGCATCAGATCTTATTACAGATGGTTGTGAGCCACCATGTGGTTGCTGGGATTTGAACTCAGGACCTCAGGAAGAGCAGTCGGTGCTCTTAACCACTGAGCCATCTCTCCAGCCCGTTATCTGGAATATTTAAAGACTCTGTGAACACTGTCCAGGCACATCAGCTGCAGACACTTTACGGGTAGAAACAAAGGCGTGATGTGTCCTCTGAAAGAAGCTGGAAGAGCAGCAAGGCACCACCACTCCCACCGCCGCTGCCGACATCAGACGTAAGACTTCTCTGTGTAGCGATGGAACAGAACTTGCTCTATTTACCAGGCTGACCTCCAACTCATAGAGATCCCCTGTCTGCTTAGTGCTGGGATTGGAGAGTCTGCCACCACAGCTAGGCTGTGCTTAAGAGTGGAACTCCAGGGCTGGAGAGATGGCTCAGTGGTTAAGAGCACTGACTGCTCTTCCAGAGGTCCTGAGTTCAATTCCCAGCAACCACATGGTGGCTCACAACCATCTGTAATGAGATCCGATGCCCTCTTCTGGTGTGACTGAAGACCGCAACATACAGTGTACTCTCTTTGAGAGAGAGAGAGAGAGAGAGAGAGAGAGAGAGAGAGAGAGAGAGAGAGGAACTCCAGGGCTCGGGGACTACTTGGCTTGGGAGAGGAAGAAAGGAAGAAAAGGCAACCGGAAAAGGCCAGGAATCTTCGTTCCATGGTGAAAAAAAAAAAAAAACACCCTCCTATGGTTAATATACTTTCGTTCCATGGGGGAAAAAAAAAAAAGGCCAGGAATCCAGCTAAGGCCTCTGGGGGCAACATCTATGCTTTAAATATCTCGGTTCTTATTCTTATCCTGCAAATTAAACAGGTTGTTTTGCCTGGCTGTCTCCCAGCAAGGGAACAATTTTTTTTTTTTAAATCACAATCTTCCTAGGAGCTTAGGAGATTTTTTTTCATGAGTTGAGTGTCAACAAGTTAATGAAGAAATTGAATTTATTGGTATTCACAGGCTAAACCCACTCAGAGGAGTCACATTTGAACCGTAAGCCCCAAGTCCAAAGAGAAGGGAAGGGTCGCATCCAGCCCTCACACCCACCCAGCCCCCAGCTGCCCTTCCCTGGCTTCCCCTGGTCCAGGCCAGTTTGGAGTGGCAGCAGGTACACGGGTGGGTATCCTGCTTTCCACCGGTCTGTGGGTTTCTTCCACTCTTGGCTGCTACAGAGCAGGTTTGGGGAGACAGGAGTCTGAATTCTGGTGTAGGGATGAGAATTTATACCAGCTTACTAGGGAGGGTAAATTCCCAGAGAGAGGGCTGGGCCAGCCCTAAACCCTACCATCCCAGCCTCCTCTTCCAGCTTCTTTGTTTATTATGATACCTTCTGCCTCCCCAGGGAAGAGAACCCCTGGTAGAGTAGATGCTGGGTAAATTCTTAGAGAGCACTGGAGGTGAGTGGCCTACAGGGGGGTCCTGGTGTAAATTTAAAATTCTTATTTTTAATGGTGTTTTTAAAATGTTTTAACCTTTTTTGTAACCCACCACCCATCAGAGGTAGTGGAAACAAAAGGGTCCGGAAAAAAGGACCTGTTTAGAAAGGTTCTTTGGAACAACTCCTGTCAGGGTTGTCTGGAAATCAGTGGTTCACTTCACAGGTTAGCAGGCAGCGGCAGCTCGATCCACTCGCAAACACCTCACAGATACACCAGCAGTCCAGTTCAGTAGAGTCAGGTTAGCAACAGCAGTGACTTGACCTAGCAGACAGCTAGGCCTCAGCCTTGGCACACGTCAACAAGAGGACCCCGAGGCACACCAGGAGAAGTTCTCAGCCGAGCCTCTCTCAGGGAAGTGAGGATCAGCAAAGACTTGAGACACACAAGTATTGCACAGCTAGCTGTGCCAGCAAGCCAAGCTCTGACTCCCTCACTCCATGGAGTCCTATTTATACCCTCCAAATATCACGTGACCTCCAATGCCTTGCCTCAGCTCCTGCATCCAATCAGCTCGAGTCTTTAAAAGCAGCAACAAATTGCACCCCCAGATGTTTTTTGGTGTTTCTGTGGAGTCCCGACAAATGGATCTCAACTACGCAGTATAAGGCAGACCAATACATATGTGTTGTTAGCAAAGAATCCTTCATCACGTGTCCTTTCAAGTGCTTGCTTTAGCAGAACACCCTCTCTCCTGTGTCCACTTTAGCAAAACATTCCTTCACATGTTTGCCCCAGCAAAACACCATCCAACCGATCTTCCAGAGAACCCTTCAGCTTCCACTTCACCCCGGGGCAGGGGAACAGGGAGGCTGGCTATTCTCATCATCAGCCCAGCACTCATTAATGAACTCAGGTGACTTCTACATGTCTGTGGGCCCTAGTTTCCTTATCTGAGAAATGGCAGTCTGGAAACAGGGTGGGGCAGAGGGAAAGACTTAGGCTGTGAGGAGGAACGGCTTCAGAGTGCAGATGGTATTTACTGTGGGTCTCTGGGCAAGTCCTTTCCCAGTCACAGCCTCAGTTTTTCCTTATACAAAATGAGCAGGGGGTAGGGGAGCAGGGCAGGGGTAAGGCTGTTATCTGCTGCTTTGTTGTGCATCTGCCTGCTCTGCTTCAGGAGAGGAACTGGCAGACTCTTTCAGAGAAGCTGTGAGTGTCAGGAGATAACTGAAGGGGGAAGTGGTTATGGCGGGGTGCCTTTGAGGAGCCCCCTTTCCTGACCACGCCCAAGAGGTTCCTCCCAGCTCTCTCTGGCACAGTTGCCCAGGCTGCTTTCTGGGACTGAGAGCAGACAAAGGAACTGGAGAGAAGCTGGGAACTTTGGAGGGGATAAGACATGGGTCAGACGGATGGCTTGGAACAAAACAGTCCTGAGTTTGAGTCCCACTTCCACTGTTACTAGCTGAATGGCCATAGGCAAACAAACCGACAAAAACTGGCTCCTCGGTGCTGTTGGGGCCTGATAATAGTCACCTCATCACTGATTGGAGGTTGGCGTGGGGGTAATATCTCTAAGGGGGTCAGGCATGCTGTAGGGTGCCAAGGTGCCTTCAATTCCTCCCTGCAGAAGATTTCAGCTTCCACAGCAGGAAGACTTTTACCACCTACGATGCAGATAGACCCTTATTCAAGATGGGACAACAGCACAGTAACTGTCCCTGGTGCCAGGTGGTACAGGTCCTGCAGTTGAACCAATCTCAAGGGGCATCATGTTGCATCTGAGGCCACTGCCCACATGTATGGCATCCACTGGGCCTCAAAAAAAGGCGTGGGTCACCCTTACTGTGGGATTACACAAGATGCTCCTTTTTTTTCCCCACTGACAATCCTCCTGGGCCCTCAAGCTCAAGCTGTGTCTGTGGACAGCTCTCTTGCCCTTTGGTTGGTCGGTTAGTTTTGTGAGACAGGGTTTCACTGTGCAGCCCTGGCTGTTCTGGAATTCTCTCTGTAGACTGGGCTGGCTTTGATCTCACAGAGATTCACCTACCTTTGCCTCCCAAGTGCTGGGATTTAAGGCCCATGCCACCACCTGAATCCTATTCGTGTGTTTTCCACCCAAACCTCTGTAATGGGCTTCTTGTCTATCCCATTGGCTCAAACCTAGGAAGATATAATTTTTTTTTTCTTCCACGAGACAAGAAGGCTGTGAAACAGAGGCTTCCTACCATTTGTTGAACAGTCTATTTGTCCAAATCCCTAACATATTATTTATATAAACATTTTTAGCTTTATTTCATGTGTGGAGGTATTTTGCCTGTAACCATATATGTGCACCGTGTATGTGCCTGGTGCCTATGTGGGTCAGGAGAGTGCCTGGAATCCCCTGGAACTACAGTTACCAATGCAATGAGCCACCATGTGAGTGCTGGGAACCAAACCAGGGTCCTTTGGAAGAGCAGCAAATGCCAAATGCTCTTAACAGCTGTGCTGTCTCTCAAGCCCCAAGCTCCACCATAATAAATGATTATGAAACATGGTCCTAACCTCAGATTCCCAAAGTCTGTTTCAGGGTCCTCTAAGGTTTATACCAACTTAGTCACTATTTCATACTAGGACATTAAAGGTCCTTGGTGATTCGAAGCTGGGATACTCTTGTAACCCAAAAAGCCGAGGCTTCTGGAGTTCCTTCAAGGAATAGATAGGAAGTTTTCAGTAGAAGTGCTTCTCAGTTCCATGGGCAACTTTTGGGTGGACGGAGGATAAGTTCAGCAAGGCTTCCCAGTAAGTGACGCTATGAGGAAAGCAGCTTGTCAACGCTCAGACCTCTACCAGCAGGAACGTTTACATGTGATACCTATTACTACTCACAATGTTTTGACACCTCCCCCCCTCCCCAACCTCCCTGCTCCGCGTCCATTCATTCACTAGATCCCTGCAGGGCGGGGTCGTCCTGTTTCCTATCCCTGGCCTGGGCACACATCCTACGAGCGCCTGCAGTGAGTATTCAACAGTGTTTGGCCCGAATAGGGGCACAGGCTGTTCCGGAAGTGGACAGTGTCAGAGGTTCTAGCCGGAGAGGAGGGAGGGAGAGCCACTGGGGAGCTTCATTGCCCCAGGGCCGAGGGTGGAGCCTTTCCCAGTCGGGAAAGGGCTGGGTCCAGCCTACATGTGAGGGCAGGACAGAGTGACTGCCAGCGCTCCCTTGAGAAGTCAGGGTGTAGCACGCTGCCGGTTGAATTCCCAGGATCCTTCTGTGACCTGTGAGCCGAGGATTACTGGGTACCCCAGATTCCCAGAACCCAGTCCTGGATTGCAGATCTCTAAGGACCGTGAAAGATTAAGCAAAGATTTCTCTCTGGATTTAAGATTTCCGGAACAGGACGTCCAGCCCATCTCCGGATCCCGGCTGGATCCACACCTTCAGCCTCGTGCCCTGTCCCGGGTCTCCCGCGCCCGGCGTCCCGCGCTTGAGCGCCCCCGCATGGCGGGGCCGTGTCCCGGGGCCGGGGTTTTAGAACGGGCGGGCAGCTGCTGGCAGGACCCTCTGGCGGAGGCGCTGAGCCGGGGCCGCTCGTCTCCTGCGGTCGCCGGTCGGGGCTGCGCGCGGAGCCGGCCTCTCAGTGTGGTCTACGTGTTGACCCGCGAGCCTGGACCCGGGGTGGAGCCCGGGTCGGGAACCGAGGCAGAGCCGCTGCCGCTGCGATGCCTGCGCGAGGCCTGTGCTCAGCTCCAGAGCACGCGGCCACCCCCGCAACTGCGCAGCCTGCCCTTTGCGACGCTGGCGCTAGGCGACACCGCTGCGCTAGACTCCTTCTACAACGCGGGTGAGTCTCGGGGCGGGGCTTGAGCCTGGGCGGGACAAGGGGCGGAGCTCGAAGACCCCAGGCCGGGAGGGCGTGGGTACCAGGTCTACGGAGTTACGGTAAACTAAAGCCGGACTTGAGACGGAACAGTGACAATAGGGAAATTTAATAGATTATGGATGTGGTAGGGCTTGAGACTGGATTTGGGACTCCACGCCTGGCTCCTGAGCAGGAGTTTAAGTATCCTGTGAGCATGGTGTCAAGCAGGTGGGGCGGGGCAGGCGAACTCTAAAGGGGCGGGGCTGGGGAGAGGCGGGGCTGAGGGAGGGGCAGAGCTGCGGTTCTCTGCGTAAACGGGAGAACTCATTTTTCAGGATGATCTCACGTTGGACTTTTGAGGGTGAATCAGGCCTGAGGCGGAAGTTCGGTCTATGGCAAGAGGCCATCTCT
Organism: Rattus norvegicus; assembly: GCF_021556685.1. Lineage (NCBI taxonomy): Eukaryota > Metazoa > Chordata > Mammalia > Rodentia > Muridae > Rattus > Rattus norvegicus. Next base: position 151,455,210 of record NC_141538.1, read on the forward strand.
CCAGGGTTGGGGTTGATAAGTCCTAACTTTACTACATCCCACACGGGGCTAAAGGGGCGGAAATGGAAGCGCTGAGGCAACCCTTCGGGACTGGATTATTGGAGAGAGGGATTGTGTTTGGAGACTAGGAGACTAGGAAAGAAAATGGACAGGGTAGAGGTGGGTCTAGAAGAGAGACAGGGAGTCCAGGGGCGAGGTCGGAAGGTGGCTATTCCTCTCTTTTCCACCTACCCGGATGCTCCACCCCATCCCTATTTGTTCATCCCAGAGTCAGAGAGCCGTGTATCCTGGACATCTGCTAAATTGTAGCTTAAAAATGAAGGCTGATCCGATCAGACCACAGATAAAGTCATGGACTCATCCCCGATGACTCATACAGTCCCCTCCCTCGTGGACACTGCCACTTAAAGATGGCTGGTTATAGTAAGCTACACAAACACACATAAAAGCACAACATTGTCTTCACACAGGACGGTGCAGATCACCCTCAAGGGCCGGTCTTCAAGGCTGGAGAGATGGCCTAGAGGTTAAGAGCACTTGCTGCTCCCAGCATGCACATGGGGTGCTCATAACCACCTATAACTTTATCTCCAGAGGATCCCAATGCTGTCTTCTATCATACACTCACACCAACACACGCATTCATATAAATAAAATGAGAGAGAGAGAGAGAGAGAGAGAGAGAGAGAGAGAGAGAGAGAGAGAGACTTCTGTTTGCAAGGTTCCTATCTCCTCATAGCCTGGAAGTGCCTAGCCAGAGCACCACCACTTATCTCCTTCCTGGGACTTCTAGGCTCTCGGTGCGATGGGGGTCTCTGGGCATCTTCTGTAACACCACCATTCCGAGTATTGTGAAAACATCATCGGGAGGGAAGCTCTCTAGAGCAGCACTGAACTTGGCATCAGGGGCAGGCAAGGCAAGCACCTCTAGGCTCCTTCACCTCTGAGCTGTGCTCGACGCTCAGGTCTACACTTCTGTGTCCACAGACGTAGTGGTGCTGGAGGTGAGCAACTCCCTGGCACAGCCTTCCTTGTTCTACCACCTCGGCGTGCGTGAGAGCTTCAGCATGACCAACAATGTGCTCCTCTGTTCCCAGGCAGAGCTCCCTGACCTGCAGGCCCTTCGTGTAAGTGGCCAGCTGGCTGGGGGACAGGGGTGGGGTAGGGGACGGGGGATGGGGACGGGGGCAGGGGCAGGGGCAGGGGCAGGGAGACAGTTGCAGAGTTGAGGTAAGGCCTTCTCAGAATGCCAGTATCTGATTGTCTGCCTCCTGCAGGAGGATGTTTTCCAGAAGAACTCGGTGAGCAGAATCTACCCCTCTAACCGATATTATAACCTCTGACCTTCACTAACCTTCCTAGCCTCCTCACTTATCCTTGACATCAGTGCGACCTTCTGTTCCATGTAGCCTCCTCTTGTGAAGTGCGGCTCTTTTTTGCTATTCCTTCCTCGCCGGTACTAATCTCTAGTCACTCTCTAACCCGGTGCTGACCTGCGTGTGACCTCCGCTAATTGCTGCCCTTCTTCCCACCAGGATTGCGTTGGCAGCTACACACTGATTCCTTATGTTGTGACAGCCACTGGCCGGGTCTTATGTGGTGATGCAGGCCTCCTGAGGGGCATAGCCGATGGGCTAGTACAGGCTGGGGTGGGCACTGAGGCCCTCCTCACGCCCCTGGTGGGCCGGCTTGTCCGTCTCTTGGAGGCCACACCCACAGACTCTTGGTAATGGAGCTCAAGGGGATGGGGGTTCCAGGTAGAGGCAGTATGTTGGGACTGAGGGACAGGCTCATATCTCTCTCTCTCTCTCTCTCTCTCTCTCTCTCTCTCTCTCTCTCTCTCTCTCTCTCTCTCTTGGTCTTGGGCATCAGCGGCTACTTCCGGGAGACCATTCGTCAAGATATCCGGAAGGCACGGGAGCGGTTCAGCGGGCAGCAGCTGAGGCAGGAGCTGGCTCGCCTGCAGCGGAGGCTGGACAGCGTAGAGCTGTTGAGCCCCGACATCATCATGAATCTGCTTCTGTCATACCGCGACGTCCAGGTGTGTGGCGTTCTGAGAGGCCATGGCATAAGCTATAACTCCAGCACTCAAGCGGTTGCATCAGGAAGGGCAGGAGTTTGAGGTCATCCTGTTTACAAGCCAGTCTGAGGCCAGCCTAGGCTTCAAGGGATCCTGTGTGTAAACCTAAGCAGGAGATGGAGAAAGAGCGATCACTGTGTGACAGCCATTGGTTGCCAGACAGATACAAGTTCAGCTCCTGACTGAGCCTCACTGGTGGCTTTAAGTAAATTGTGAGCCTCTATTTATTTATTAAAAAAAAAAAAAAACCAAAACATGGTCAGTCTCACTGTGCATTCCTGGCTAGCCTGGAACTCCATATATAGACTAGGCTGGCTAACATAGCCATCTGTCTCTGCCCTATGAGTGCTGGACTAAAGGAGTGTCCCACCACATCTGGCTTTATTGTATTTTTTTTTTTCCGGAGCTGGGGACCGAACCCAGAGCCTTGCACTTCCTAGGCAAACGCTCTACCACTGAGCTAAATCCCCAACCCTATTGTATTTTTTTAAAAGATGTATTTTATTTTTTTAATTGTGTGTATGCATGTGTGTCTGAGTTGAGGTTTGTACACTGTGTGTACAGTTACCTGTGGAAGACAGGCGAGAGTGTTGGATCCTTTGGGGCTGGAGTTAAAAGAGGCTGTGAGCTTCCTGTTGTGGGTTCTGGGGCCTGAACTGCAGTCCTCTGGAAGAGCAGCCAGCACTCTTAACTCCTGTTACTTATCTCTTCGACCCACATTTCCTTATTTTTGAGGGATGGTGTCGTCACTGCCTCACAGGGCATCGGCGAGGTTAGAAACACCCAGTGTGGGGTGCATAGTGGGTTCTCCACGAAGGTGTGGTCTGTGAATCTTCTTGGCCCTGAGGGAGGTACGCAAAGTCTTCAGGTTGTGGGTAGTAGGACTTCCCTTCAAACTGAGAGTAGTTACACACATGTCTTAAATCCCAGCCCTCTGGAGGCAGAGGCAGGAGGATCTCTGAGAGCTCAAGGCCAGCCTGCTTTACAGAGTGAGTTCCAGGACAGTTAGGACTAGCTTGTCTCAGAAAACAAAACCAACCAAATGAACACAAAAAGATTTTTCTTCTGTGTCAAGGGCTCACGGAGCTGATGCGTGTTCCCTCACACAGGACTACTCCGCCATCATTGAGCTGGTGGAGACGCTGCAGGCTTTGCCCACCTGTGATGTGGCCGAACAGCACAATGTCTGCTTCCACTACACGTTTGCCCTCAACAGGTGGGTAGTGGGGCAAGGCTGGAGACAGAGTCACAGGAAGCCTCTGTGACCTGCTGAGCAAGAGCTGGGACTGCTGCTCCTCAGGGAGTTTACTGACCTGGGTCCTAATGTCAAGAGGTTTCCGTTGGTCTGGGCTCATGATGCCTGGTGGGGACAGAGGGGGTGGCATCCCCTTGATAGGGTCTTAGCTGTCCAAGGTCACTACTCCTTGAGTTGTTTGCAACCGGAAATCCCTTCCACCTGGTGTCACTAACGCTAGAGATCAATGCTTCCCAGGGTTAGTGTGATTTGAGGCTCATTAATAGTAAGTCCTCAGAGCACGCTCCTCTGCCTTAGGAGGAACAGGCCTGGGGACCGTGAGAAGGCCCTGGCTGTCCTTCTGCCATTGGTGAAGCATGAAGGCCCCGTGGCTCCAGACCTGTACTGCATGTGTGGTCGTATCTACAAGGACATGTTCTTCAGCTCCAGCTTCCAAAGTACTGGGCACCTGGAGCAGGCCTATCACTGGTAACTCATACAAAAGCGTGTGTAGAGGGCTTAGCGATGGGGATGAGGGGTGGGGTTGCGGGCATCCGTTCAGCCCTGTATCCCCTGCCTGATCTGACCCCAGGTACCGCAAGGCATTTGATGTGGAGCCCAGCCTACACTCGGGCATCAATGCAGCTGTGCTGCTCATTGCAGCTGGGAAACACTTTGACGACTCTGAGGAGCTCCAGCTGATAGGTGAGGCCCACAGTACCAGCACTGGGTCCAGAGGGACTTACGGAGAGGGCAAGGAAGGAGCCCTGGGCGGGAAGAAGTCTCAAAGCTGACTGGGCTTTGAGACTGATCTGTGCCTAACCACACTGGAGGCCTCATACCTGCCTGAGGGGTCAGGAGCCTCTGAGTGCCCCTCTTCTCAAGCCTCCACTTCCGGGTGTCATACTTAACATCTATGTGCCCTGTGCCACTCTTACTGCCAAGATCTTGCCACACCCACCTTTTGGCCCACATCTACGTTCATATCCACACTCTATGCGTGCGGACTACAGTGGGACCCACACTGGAGCCATACTCACTCTGGCACCCACACTCAATTGAGCCTGTGCTGCCCCTCCCCCCAGGCATGAAGCTGGGCTGCCTGTTAGCCCGAAAAGGCTGTGTGGAGAAGATGCAGTATTACTGGGACGTGGGGTTCTACCTGGGAGCCCAGATTCTTGCCAACGACCCCATCCAGGTGGTGCTGGCTGCAGAACAACTATACAAGCTCAATGCCCCCATATGGTAGGTGGCCCCTTCTTCACCCCTGCACCTAGGTCCATTGGCACCCCTCCCCCAGACATGACCCCAATACGTCGACACCACATGATACCCAGTGCCAGTGTTCTGCTCTGCTCATGGTGCCTGATGCCCACATTCTGACACCGTGCAGCTGGGTGGCCCCAGCTGGCCCTGAGGCCAATGTTGTATGTGCATTTAGGTACTTGGTGTCAGTGATGGAGACCTTCTTACTGTACCAGCATTTCAGACCCACACCAGAGCCCTCGGGAGGACCCGTGCTGCGAGCTCACTTTTGGCTCCATTTCTTGCTACAATCCTGCCAGCCTTTCAAGGCGACCCCTCCTCAGGAGGACCAGTGCCTGGTGAGGCCAGTGGGACCTAGGGACCCAGGGACCCAGGGACAAGGAATGCCCATTATGACAGATCCCTCCCCTACTGCGTACAGGTACTGGTGCTGGAGATAAACAAGGTTCTGCTGCCTGCCAGACTTGAGATTCAGGGAGCCGACCCCATGAGCGCAGTGACCCTAAGCTTGCTGGAGCCAGAGACTCAGGTGAGCTCCCTTCGAGACCCTTTACTCACGGATCTGCATTTCTTTCTCCTATCCTCTCTCGTCCCAGCACCTCCACAATTGTCCCTTTCTTCTCACAGGATGATCCTTCCAGCTGGACCTTCCCAGTCACCTCCATCTGTGGGATCAGGTGAGAGGCAGAACCTTCCGGAAAGCAAGCCCCTGTGCCACTAAGCCTGCTATTCATTGGCCCCTCTCCTTCCCTAGCGCCTCCAAGCTGGACCAGCGCTGCTGCTTCCTGTACGCACTTCCTCCGGCCCAGGACGTCCAGCTGTGCTTTCCCAGCGTAGAGCGCTGCCGGTGGTGCGCTTGACCTTTCTGAGTTGGGGCCGGGATGCCCAGGGGACCGAGGGGAAGAGAGGGACGAAATGGAACTGGTGCTCTTGGGGGATGGATCCTAGCCAGATTACCCCTTCAGCTGTTTTGCCCTCCTCAGGTTCTGTAGCCAAATTCAGGTCTTGGTGATGAATCCAGATTCCTCGGCGCCCACTGAGGAGGCAGAAGGCACAAGGGAGGTGCTGGAGGTGAGGCTGTGGGACTGGGGCTTGGAGGAGAGCGAGGGGTGAGGGGCCCTGCCGAACCGGATGCTCTATGTCCTACAGTTTGATTATGAATATTCGGAGACGGGTGAGCGGCTGGTGCTGGGCAAAGGCACGTACGGGGTGGTGTATGCTGGCCGCGACAGGCACACGAGGGTACGAATCGCCATCAAAGAGATCCCAGAGAGAGATAGCAGGTGAGGTGCGATAGTTCACACAGGTCCGCGGACTCAGGAGGGTGGCTGTGGACAGGTTACGTGTGTGTGTGCGCGTGTGCGTGTGTGTGCGTGTGTGCGTGTGTGCGTGTGTGTGTGTGTTGAGGACACGTGAGAATTGAGCGGCCGTGGACATGGAAAGATAGCTGTTTAGTGGCTGGACTTGGGTTGGTGGCCCTTACAGCAGGGCAGATAAGATAGGTTTGTGGACAGGGTGTTGATTCTGGAGGCGTGGTCTTATGGTACTGTGGGAGGTTATCTCTGCTCACATCTGCCCATTGCTCTCTCCTCAACACTCCAGATTCTCTCAGCCTCTGCACGAGGAGATCGCTCTCCACAAACGCCTTCGCCACAAGAATATAGTGCGCTATTTGGGCTCAGCCAGCCAGGGCGGCTACCTCAAGATCTTCATGGAGGAAGTGCCTGGAGGTACCAACCCTGCGTGGGAGGGGAGCGAAACCTGAGGTGTGGGAGCGTGGGAATGGAGCCAGACAGGGGTGGCAAACCCTAAGGGGAAATGAACTCCAATGTGGGTGGGTGTCACCTAGAATTAGCTGACAGGGTGCAGTTGGTGATGGGAGTCTGGGTCATGACAGTGGGTGTGCTTGGGCCTTGAACAGAGATGTGGTCGAGTAAGTGGACGTCAATTATAAACTGGAATTGTCTCTGCCCAGGCAGCCTGTCCTCCTTGCTTAGGTCAGTGTGGGGACCCCTAAAGGACAACGAGAGTACTATTAGCTTCTACACACGTCAGATCCTGCAAGGACTTAGCTACCTCCATGAGAACCGCATTGTTCACCGAGACATCAAGGTGAGCCCTGTGGCTGGTCTGGCTGTGTGGAGACACAGTACCAGACTGAAGCTGGCCGTAATGGCGGGAGAGAGCACACCTTTGCAAAGGGTGGGGGACCCATCAAAGAGGTCCCTCAGAGGAGAAAAAGTCATGTCAGTAGAAGAGCAGACACAAGCTCCTATACTGGGCTGTCAGGGAGAAGACAGTCATAGAGGGTGACTCAGGATATAATCTCAGGAGATTTAGGGTCCAGGGATGGGGCGGTCTGGTTCATAGCAGGATTCAATCCCAGTGTCCCCTTCAATCAGGGGGACAATGTACTGATCAACACCTTCAGTGGGCTGCTCAAGATTTCTGACTTTGGCACCTCCAAGCGGCTGGCAGGCATCACACCCTGCACGGAGACTTTCACAGGTAAGGGAGGGTGGGGGTGTTGAGCTCTTGGAGACTTCTGGGAAACGGAGTTTCTTCTGGCCACCGAGTTACAGTTCTAATGGTGAATGGAATCTGGCTGGAGACAGATGACTAGATCCAGGGACCGCTGGTAAGGGTCTGGACTCCAAGGTTGGCTGACTAAACGAAGACAACTGTAGCATCTAAAACAGAATCAGGGCCGTGTGTGCTGGGGGTGTGAAATGGGTCGGTAGAATTTGAAGGGAGGATGATGTAATGTCAGGCACAACCTGGAACCCTCCTGTGTTCCTGTGTTGGATGAATAGCATACAGCCTAGCATGAAGAATAGAAGCTTGGCAGGTGATGGGGCCTAGGTGGACGGTGACACTCAAGAGAGGAGTGTGATGACCACTATTTGAGGTGATAGTCTCAGCATGCGTGGGGGTGGCCAGCAGATGGTGGAGACAATGGAAGCCAACGCTGGCCTTGTCTCTATTTATGGTCTAGGGACCCTGCAGTATATGGCCCCAGAAATCATTGACCAGGGCCCACGAGGATATGGAAAGGCGGCTGACATCTGGTCTCTGGGCTGCACTGTGATTGAGATGGCCACAGGTCGGCCGCCCTTTCACGAACTAGGGAGCCCGCAGGCTGCCATGTTTCAGGTGAGTCTCTCTGGGGTGTGGCCTGCGGAGGGTGGGCGGAGCCAGACGGGACCTCCAGCACATCTGATCTGACCGCGGGCTTACCCATCTGCCCCACCTCCACAGGTGGGCATGTACAAGGTACATCCACCAGTGCCAAGTTCCCTGTCAGCTGAGGCCCAAGCCTTCCTCCTCCGAACTTTTGAGCCAGATCCCCGCCTCCGAGCCAGTGCCCAAGAGCTGTTGGGAGACCCCTTCCTGCAACCAGGGAAGAGGAGCCGCAGCCCTGGCTCTCCTCGGCACACTCCCCGGCCCTCAGGTGCTATGAGGGTGGAGGGAGGCAACTTAGTGAAGGGCAAAGGGGTTGGCAAGGTGAGCAGACTAACAGCTTGTTCTTGCCTCAGGCACCCCTTCCAGTACTTCCAGTCCTTCAGCTGACTCAGCCACACAGTCTCAGACATTCCCAAGGCCCCAGGCACCCTCTCAGCACCCACCCAGCCCTCCGAAGCGCTGCCTTAGTTATGGGGACACCAGTCAGCTCCGGTGAGCGCCTAGGGTCCTGGAGTGGGTTCTCTTTGTCTAGTTTTGCCTTTGTATTCAATTTCCTCCAGAAAAAGGCCTCTCTGAGTCACAAACACCCTGACGGCTTACAAGGACGATATCTATTACCTGCTGCCCTCTCCTAGATGCCTGTGACATTCACTCTGCCAACCCCCAGATGGGCTTAATTCCTATTATCCCCGTGAAGTAGGCATAAAAGAGCCAAGATTCAAACCCTGCATCAGGGATGGCTGCATGGCATTGCCCACCCTCCACCTGATGCCCCTCATTGTGCCCAGTGTGCCCGAGGAATCCGCTGCCGAGGAACCCGCGTCCCCAGAAGAGAGTTCAGGCCTGAGCCTGCTGCACCAGGAGAGCAAGCGCCGAGCCATGCTGGCTGCAGTGCTGGAACAGGAGGTGCCCATACTAGCAGAGAATCTCCTGGATCAGGAACAGGTGGACGGCCCGCCCCAGCGCCCCCTGGTGGTCGAGCTGGGATAAGAATTTATGGTCCAACGGCGAGCATCTCTGTTGACTGCGGATGCGACGCCCCCCTCTTTTTAGGATTCTCGACTCAGCAGGAATCATGTGGAACTTCTGCTTCGGTGCCTCGGGGCACAAATCCATACTCCTAACCGCCGGCAGCTGGCCCAGGAGCTGCGGGCCCTGCAAGCTCAACTGCGGGCCCAGAGCCTGAGCCCTGCGCTTTTGAAGGGGCCGCTCTTCGCCTTTCCAGACGCGGTGAGGAAGCTACCTCAAAGTTAGGGCTGTGCAATAACGGGTCGTGAGCAAGATCTTAGTGTTCCAGGGTTCTGTGACTTCCAGGAAGACGCATGTCCAGTTCCACCCTTGACCCCAAGTCCACCCACCTCTCTCTTAGCCTGCAGCACACTTTCTAGGGCTTTGCAACTCGAACCCCACCTTTGTTTGAGATTCAACTGTGTCAACCGCACCTTCCTTCCCTCCCCAGGTGAAGCAGATCCTCCGCAGACGCCAGATCCGCCCACACTGGATGTTCGTGTTGGACTCGCTGCTCAGCCGGGCAGTCCGGGCGGCGCTGGCCGTGCTGGACACGGGTAGGAGGAGTTGGATCCCCGCCAGCTGGCCAGTGTGTGGGGTGTGGCCCTGGGGGGCGTGGCGAACATGAAATTGGTAGTTAGCGGCCTTCCCTTCTTTCTGGCCGTCTGGGGTCCTAAACAGGCGTCACGCCCACCTTAAGCTCAATCTACTCGAATTGGTAGAGGCAGAGAAGAAAGCGGTCTCACCGAAGTCAGAGGAGTGGAGTCAAGGGGAGTCCCAGCAGAAACCGCTGGAGAGCCAGCCGCCGCTGCAGAGTCAGCTCCCACCAGAGCAGGAACCTCCATCCCTGATGATACAGCTGGGTCTCTTGCGAGCTGAGACTGACAGGTGAAGCCTCCTGGAGTCACCCGGATAAGCTGCAGTGGCTTCAACCCACAGGTCATTCCATTCTCCGCCCTCTACCTTCCCACAGGCTTCGGGACATTCTGGCTGAGAAGGAACGTGAGTGCCAGGCCCTCGTGCAACAGGCCCTGCATCGGGTGCACGCAGAGACCAGGACGTATGCCCTGGCTTCAGAGACCCCGGGTGAGCAGACTTGACTGGGAAATGGTGACCATAAGGCCTCCTCGAGCAGAGAACACCTTTGCCCCCCTCTCATCACCTGCCTTTTTGACAGCCACTCTCCCAAAGGACCAGAAACTGGTGCAGTGGCTACAGGACCTGAGTGTAGATCCAACCACTATCCAAACGGTGAGCACCCCACCCCCTGCCCCCAACCAAAGGCAGCTGGAGGACTGAGGAGTCCTCCAACTATTCAAATTAGCTTGATGCTGCAAAGATGCTCAATAGTGGAAGAGCCCTTAGGACGCACCTCTCATTTATATGGATGGGAAACTCGGGTCACAAAGGGGCCACCTGCCTGGGAATTCTCTTAGAAAGAAGCAAGAACCCAAATTTCTAGTTGTATTTCTGCGCAACTTGGTCTTACCCTGTTTCTGTGGCTCTCCGTTCACAACCAGCTCCTGAGCCATAGCTTTACCCTTCAAACCCTGCTCACCTGTGCCACTCAGGATGACCTCGTCTACACCAGAATCAGGTACATCTTGGGCCCTCCGGCGGTGAACCACATAGCACCCGCTAGCAATATGCGGGCATCCCCTGCCCTCTGGGCCTGCCTTGATTCCTCCCTGAAAACAACTGGGGAACAAGTTCTCCTGGGCATAGCGGTTCCTAACGAGAGAGCGGGGGCTGCCTTCTGGCTGAATTACATTGATCCCTGATGTCCCCAGGGGAGGGATGGTATGCAGAATTTGGAGAGCCATCTTGGCACAGCGAGCAGGAGCCACGTCAGTCACCCCTGGACCCCGGGATGCTGAGTGATGACATCAAGGGACACAGACATGGATGGATGAACAGAGGAGACACAAGCAGCTTTTGACGCACCCGTCCCAGAACCTAGGAGCAAACTGCAGGGCCCAGGACGAACCCCAATGGGTGGAACTAACTAGGGAGGCACCCAAAAGACACTACATACGACCAAAGACTATTAAACAGAACACTTGCTACCATACTTGTCTTGGCAACTTCAGAAGGGTGTATGTGGGGGTGGGGAGTGTCCACGGAGCAGCCCCTTGAGGTCTCCATGCCTGAGTGATCCCTTTTCATTCCCTGGGCTCTTTCTTTTCTTTTTTTTGTTTCTTTTCTTTTCTTTTTTTTTTTTTTTGGAGTTGGGGACCGAACCCAGGGCCTTGTGCTTGCTAAGCAAGCGCTCCACCACTGAGCTAAATCCCCAATCCCCGCCCCCCCCCCCCCCCCCCCGCTCTTTCAAGCTAATGCCTTACCACCCAGACTTCATACCCAGTTGAGTAGGCAGCAGCTCTGTAAACAGACTTTATTGACTCTGGCGATGGGTGTGCTTCAGGTGGGGATCCACAGAGGGGTTTGACAAGGCTATGCCCTAGGGACCAGGTTGGTTCTGAGGGGCAGAAGGCCATCCACCCACTCACAGGGCTGCTCCAGGAGTGTCTGCCATAGCTGCTTCTCCTCAGGTGTGGAGTCCATCCAGGGCACCTGAAGCCCATAACTACTGCCTGGATGTGGGTGAGCCAAAGGGGAGGATACTGTTACCTTGGAGACCTCAGGTCCCAAGAACAGCTTTCTGGTCCCCGATTATGCATGGAGCTTAGGGAAGGGTAATGACATATCCAGGGTCACCCACTGAGCCCGTGTCTCCAAGCTTGGGTCCCCTCAAGGGCCTGCTCTGCTCACCAGTACCAAGGCTGAGACGCGTGCCCCCCAACTGTCGACTGGCCAGGGCCCCATGATCCCACAAGGAGAGCTCAGCACAGGCCTGGCGTAGGTCAGCAGGCCCAAAGCCATCATAAACCATGGTGTGGTTGAACACAGGGCTGAGACTTCGTCGAACCACTCTTGTGCGTTGGCGGCTGGCCCGACTGTCATCGGGCAGCACTGAGCTGTGACAGGGCAATAGACGAGGGCTAGGTTTGGCAATCCACACCCTAACACTCCCCACCTAAGCCAGGCAACATGTCATGTCCACGTTCCCTGGCCCCTGCCTGAGATCAGGTCTCTAGCCTTCTGTGTTCCGGTACCTTTACACCAATCTTTTCTTAAGGCTTCTTACTTGAAACTGATAACTCTTCCCAGGATTCCAGAGGGAAGTCTCTGAAATTCAATTCTGCTATTTTCTGGCCCAATAACTTTCACTATTCCCTGCCCACCCCTTTAGTTTCCAAAGCCTCAACCACTCCGCAGAATAAAATACTATTACTCTGATAAACAGTAACAGAATGGAAACCAGAACGAGTCTGAAATCAGAGTGGTCTACCTCCGTTTCACTCCTGGGAGGTGAGGTAACACCAGAAACACCCAGAAACGCTTTTAGAGGTTCTGCAAAGCTTACTTTGAAAACTGGGGGGCTGGGGTGTAGCTCAGTGGTAGAACTTTCTTTTCTTTTTGCTTAGGGTGCTTGAAGCATTGCAGTCAGTCTCCAGGACGTTAAAAGACGACTACAAGCACTAACCATTGAACCACAAGCTCAGAGCCAGGCTCCATCGCTTGTCCTTCCAAGAGTTCCATGGAGGGACCCTTGCGGTCTTTGCATCATAGTGCATAGTAGGTGCACAGCCTCCACAGAATGCAGCCTGTGCTGGCTAATGTTATATCAATTCGACACAAACTGGAGCAGTGGTCCTCAACCTCCCTAACGCTGCGGTCCCTTAATATAGCTCCTCAGAGCGTGGTGACACCCGATGGTGAAATAATTTTATTGCTACTTCATCACTGTGATTTTGCTACTGTTCTGAATTGTACTAATAATCTGATACTTGCAACCTATGGGTTGAGAACCACTTGACCTAGAGTCATCTGAGAGGAGGGAGTCCCAACAAAGAAAATGGCTCCATAAGATCACATGGGCAGGGGTTGGGGAATTAGCTCAGCGGTAGAGCACTTGCCTAGCAAGCGCAAGGCCCTGGGTTCGGTCCCCAGCTCCGAAAAAAAAAGAAAAAAAAAAAAAGATCACATGGGCAAGCCCTTAGAGCGTTTCCTTAACCTCTGATTGATGTGGGAGGGTCCAGTCCACTGTGGGTGGGGCCACCCCGGGCTGGAAATCTTGGAGTCTATAAGAAAGGCTAAGCAAGCCTTGAAGAGCAACCCATGAGGAGTAAGCCAGTAAGCAGCACTTCTCTATGGCTCTACATCAGTTCCTGCCTTCAGGTTCCTGCCCTATTTGAGTTCCTGTCCTGACTTCCTTCAGTTATAGACTACAGTGTGGAAATGTGAGTCAAACAAGCCCTTTCCCCCCACAACCTGCTTTTTGGTCATAGTGTTTCACCGAAGTAACAGAAACACTAACTGTATATAACCTCTTAGTTTCCCTGACTCCCAATTTTGTTGTTATTACACAAGGTCTCACCGTGTAGCGTTGACTGACCTGGAACTAGCTATGTAGACCAGGCTGGCCTGGAACTCAGAGAGACACACCTGCCTCTGCCTCCCCAGTGCTGGGATTAAAAATGCATGCCACCATGCCTCCCCTGAACTTGTATTTTATCTTGAGACAGGGTCTTGTGTATCCCATGACCTTGAACTGATGCTCCTGCCTCCGATCCTAGTTTAAGTAGGTTGTCAGGGATCAACCCAGAGCCTCTTGCAACAGTCCCAACCCCCAACTCCAACCCTCTGCCAGGCTGATCACTTCCGCCCCACTTAGGCTGACTGATCTTGGTTGGAGAGACAGGTTGGTCAGAGGACCAGAGCAGAAGGGACCAAGTGACTCATCTTAGGCCGCCTCTCACCATTGAATGTAGGTATCCAAGGATCCTGGCCGCAGTGGTACGAGGCCCTGAGCTTCCTTTATCCAGAAATGTAGCTCCCCACTTGGAGGCTGCCCTCCTCCTATGGGGATACTCCAGTTCAGACCACCCCTTCCCGGAACAGGTTTCCCACCTCCCAGGACCAGTCCAGCTTGACCTCTCGCTTGGCAGTCACTTACCCTCTGAGCCGGCAGGGATATACTTGAGGGACAGAGACAGCAGTCCACGGCTGGGGAGCTCGTCTGGAGATGTGGGAATCTGAAAAGGCCAGGAGTGGGTGTGTCAGGATTAAGTATGAGAAAGGTGTTGGGGACAGGGCCTCTACTGAGGAGCCCAATGGCTCTTCCCCAGGAAGAGGTGCCCTGGCTGGGGAACCTGGGCTAATGGTAAGAGTACCAGGCCAAGTGAGGCTCTGCAAAGCGAAGGGGTCTGGGTCTGGCGTGTAAAGAAGGAATATCTGTGACTGCACACCAGCCCTTACCCGAGGCTGCAGGGGGAGCCAGGTAGCCTCAGAGTCCCAGTTCCACGTGTCTAGGGGCACTTCCACCTCTCCCAGAAAGATGTTGCGACCCAGACTTTCACGGTGCCACACGGACAGGCTCAGCACGCGTCCTGGGAGATCGGCCTGCTGGACAGAGTGCTGGGGACAGGAGGTGAGTTTCAGTGGCCTGCCCTGGAGGCCCTGGAGTCGCTGTGGCTCACCTGTTGACTGGAGATGGTCTCCCCATGCTCTTTTCCCGGACGGAATCCCGATTCACCGTTAACTGGGGTCTCACTATCATCCTCTACCACAAATTGCTGGGCTTTGGATTGCGCGTCTTGTCATCCCTCCCACAGAACAAGGACTGGACCCATTAGGAAAATTAAATAACCCGACAGCCGCTGCCACTCACCCCACCGAAAAGGGTACCCCGTTCATTTGCAGGGATGGCAAAACCCTTGACGCCTCCCTCACCCGCAGAGTCTCGTTGAAGATCGGGTTCAGATTCCGTTTCTTCACCGATGTCTTGCGCTTGTTCTGCTTATCCGGGAGGAGGTAGCTTTTCACGTAGCTGGGCAAAGGACGTGAAGGCTGGAGGTAAGGAAGAGCCCTTCCAGAGCTGTATCCAGCTCTGGGGTCTTCCCCAGTCACTATCCAGAACATGCGGCATCCATGCGGATCCCATGCGGCATCCAACTTAAGACGCCTCCCAGTAATATTGTTGCGCCCGTTCTGAGGAGGAGGAAACTAAGGCCAAGGCAAGTTAAGTGGTAGACTGGGTGATGGAGCCCCCCAGCCCAGCCCCCGGCCTCCTGCAGCCCACCTCTGAGGTTGGCACTCACGGATCGGAGCGGCGACGCCGGGCAGCGGCCAGGCCCTGGCACTGGATCACTTGTACGCGCAGCTCGCCGGTGCCAGGCTCGTACCGCAGGGAGAAGAGCACAGAGCCGCGCACCTGCACCGGGCCCGCCTCCGCCTCCCCCGACAAGCTCTTCAGGCTGCCACTGAGCTGTGCGCGGGATGAGAGGAGGTCAGGGTCCCCACAAGGAAGCTTCCCACTATGAGATTTGCCTGGGTACCCCTCCCAGTCCTTCCCTAGTCCTTCACCGTAGAAGAATTGAGGCTCGACACAGAGGAACTGCTGCTGAGCATGCGGTCGAGAGAGGGGCCGAGCCCGGGGGTCTCTTCTCCATTCTCCAGGACCTTGGAGGTCGTCTTGATCTGGAGAGGGGAGAAGCGACAGGGGCACCCGCTACTTCTCTGGACCGTGCAGGAGTTGGAGGTGGGGGTGATTCACTGACGGGTCCCATTCCCAGAGCAGATACACTCTCAGTCTGGAATCCGCTCCCGGTCTTGAGAACAGCCACTGGCTACTCCCTCCTACCTGGGCTGGAGTTGGCCACGACTCCTGCTCCGCCTCCTGCTCAGGATCCAGTTCTGGGTCCGCTTCTGCCACCTGCACACCCCCTTGGCCAGGGGCTGGAGTGGGGTACAAGCTGCTGAGAGAGCCCCTCTCCCATGTGTCCCTAAGCAAACCTGGAGGGACTTGTTCCCAACTCTAATCACCTGTCAGCTTCAGGCCCCAGTGGTGACCTAGATTGTCCCTGAAGGCCAACCAGGGGGACCCAGGAAGACGAGGAAGGTGAGCATGATGGTTGGGGTCGTTAAAAATGGCCTCTGATACCCTCAACCGCCTAAGCTCCCCAGCACACCCTCCCGCTCACCTTCCTGGTCCTGGGGCTCCTCCTCCTGACTGGAAACCTTTGTGAGTACATATGGTGAGGAGAAATCAGGCTCCTGAAGAAAGCAGAGGTGAGAGGTCACAGTGGGGGTTAACAAGAAAAGGATCAAGGGTTATGCTGAGGTCAGAGGTCAAAGACTCCAGCCTGCTTACCTCCGAGTCCGAGTAGGGCTGCCCTCAGGGCTGGGCTAGCTACCAGCTGCAGGACCAGTCAAGCCTGTATCCCAAGGCCTGTCTCTCCTGCTGTGCCTGCCTGACTCCCAGGTTCAGGTGGTGGGGGCCATAACATGAGTCCCTGGCCTCAGCCTCACCCGCTTCAGTCCAACCACAATTTTTTTTTGGTAGTAAACTGACTTTGTACCCCGTGTGTAGCTGAGGATCAACTCCTGGTCCTCCTGTTTCTACCTCCTGAGTGTCAGGATCAAAGGTGTTCACCCATGCTGGGTCTATGCAGTGTTGGGGATCAAACCCAGAGCATCACACGTGTTAAGCAAGCACTCCATCAACTGAGCTACATCTTTTCTGTTTGGTTCTCAAGACAGGGTTTCCCTGTGTAGTCCCTGCTTTCTGAAACTCTAGAGTTGTTAAAAATTCGAGGCTGGCCTCAAGCTCACAGAGATCCTCCTGTCTCTGCCTCCCAAATGCGCCCACCACCAGGGTCCTGCATGCTTCCTTATTCTTTGGGGTTCTTGTTCGTTTGCTTTTAGATTTATTTCTCTCTTTTTTATTTTTTGGTTCTTTTTTTCGGAGCTGGGGACCGAACCCAGGGCCTTGCGCTTCCTAGGCAAGCGCTCTACCACTGAGCTAAATCCCCAACCCCTAGATTTATTTCTCTTATGTAAGTACAAACATAGTAAAATAGGGCATTGGATCCCATTACAGTGGTTGTGAGCCACCATGTGGTTGCTGGGAATTGAACTCAGGGCCTCTGGAAGAGCACTCAGTGCTCTTAATCCATGAGCTATTTCTCCAGTCCCTATATCCTCATTTTTTAAAAATATTTATTTTATGTATATGCATATACTATAGCTGTCCTCAGACACACCAGAAGAGGGCATCAGATCCCATTACAGATGATTGTGAGCCACCATGTGGTTGCTGGGACTTGAACTCAGAACCTCTGGAAGAGCAGTCAGTGTCCTTAACCACTGAGCCATCTCTCCAGCCCCTACATCCTCATTCTTAAGAGCTGGAATTACAAATTTTCTTTTTTTTTTTTTTTTGGAGCTGGGGACCGAACCCAGGGCCTTGCGCTTGCTAGGCAAGCGCTCTACCACTGAGCTAAATCCCCAACCCTGGAATTACAAATTTTCTTAGAAGCTAGGTGTAAGCCACAGGTTGGTCAAGAAGAAGCCCAGAGACAGAAGAGACTTGTCCAGGTCTCCTGGTCCCAGTTGTGGGGTTCATTCACCCCCATTTGGAACCATGGTGTGCTTGCTAGTAACTCAGCCAGTCCCTGGGTACTCACTTGGGTCTCAGTGTGTGTCTCTGGAGCAGCCACCTTGATGGAGACCCTGGAAGGAGGAAGCCAGAGTTTTCAAGGCTGGGTGACTGCCAGTCCCCCTCTCCTCTAGGAGCTTCCTCCTCACCTGGGCTCTGCCTCTTCTATGGTGTCTTCCCCAGCAGCCTCTCCATCACCATCGCTTCCCAGAGCCTGGTCCCCTGGGCTCAGGTGAGAGATTCTGTGAGCCTGCATTCTCAGGAAGCCCCAGACTGGCCATGACCCACAGGATAGATGCCCTTCCACCTCTTAGATCCCACAGACAGGCAGGGCCACTCAGACATTCAGTATGGAGGCAGCCAGGACTCGAACCCAGGGCCCAGTCCTGCCCATTTACAGTCTGTACCCTTGGCGTGCCAGGGCGTTCCCTCCCTGCCTCAGGTCTCCTCTCACCCTTAGAGCTCTTCTTCCTTCGGATAGAAGCCCGGACGAGGTCAGAACCAAAATGGGCATGGTGATGCCGCTGGGAGCGTGCTTCTTGGAACCAGTCCCCTGTCAGGATCTTTAGCTGCCAGGGGTCTGCCAGTGAGGCCCTAAGCTTGCTAGATGACAATAGAGGACACAGCTGTCACGACTCACCCAACCAACATCCCTGACACCTGCTCTGGACCAGAGACCAGGGAATCAACAGCAGATTACATTTGACCTTGTCCTGGAGTCACTGAAGCTACTAAGGAGACAGGATCCAGAATGGACAAGCACAGTGATGGGGTAAGAGTTCTGTAGGGATGAATCCAGGAAGACTCCCCAGAGGCACTTTTTATTTAAAGGATAAATTGGAATTCTCCAGGTTGAGAGGTGTAGTAATCGCTATTCATCAAGTGGTTATCGTGGGTCATGCCTGATCCTTTATTTTGCACATTACATGGAGCACCTATATGTTCCTATGTATGTGGTCACATGCATGTGAAGGTCAGAGGCTGAGAGTGTCCATCTTTCTCTAGTTCTCTCCATTCTGTATACTGAGGCAAGGTCTCTCTCTCACTTGAACCCCGAGCTCAGGGACTTGGTGAGTCTAGCTAGCCAGTGTGCCCCAGCAATCCCCTATCACCATCGTCAAAGTGCTGGGATTACGGGTGGGTCACCCTACCACCCTGGCATTGATGTGGGTGCTGGAGATCTGAACTCTATTTCTCTTTTTTTTCTTTCTTTTTTTTTTTTTTTCGGAGCTGGGGACCGAACCCAGGGCCTTGCACTTGCTAGGCAAGCGCTCTACCACTGAGCCAAATCCCCAACCCCCTGAACTCTATTTCTCAAGTCCATGCAGTGAGCGTTTTACCCACTGAACCATCTCTCTGCCCCCTTAGCTTATGTTTTAGCGGAGAAAGGGGAGCTTCAAGGTCAAAGTACCTGCCCAAGGTTACACACTGTCCCTAGACACTGCTTGTCACTATTGAGGTCCTCTGCCGCTGGCGAGAAGAAGTAAAGCCAAAAGTATTCAGGGATTAGGGAACACACTCGTGGGTATAGCAGGTTTACGTGTATCTGGGTGGGGCTTATAGGGAAATGGGGAGCCAGGGATCAATCAGGGAGATCTATGGACACAGTTAAAGGCTTTGGACACTGGGTTCTAAGAGCTGAGGGAGGGTCCAGAAGGGTACTTAAGGACAGGCAGGCAGTATCTGTCCACCAAAGTGTCCTGTCCCAAGGTGGTAGCCAGAGTGGAAAAACCCAGAGACAGGAAGGCTAAGGACTTGTTACAGGTTTGAGAGAAGTGATGAGCTCTGAGCTAGCCAAGGTCAATGGAGACCAAAGGGTAGCACAAAACCAACCAGACCCAATGGTCAGCATCCGAGGACCCGGGATCCCTTCCTTCTGGCTGATGGCTGTCCTGTCTCACCTGACCCGCCCTTCCTCCAGCTGGCATAGGTGGGCATCTCGTCTGAGGACATCAGAGATGGCCTCCTGTTCCTCCTCTGTCAAGAAGCTGAGGTCCAGCAATCCCTCAGCTTCAGGTCCTGGTCCATGTGCCATGGGGAGGGAGGGCAGGGCCCGAAGCCTCTCCTGAGATGGGTGGCCTCTCTGGGGCATCAGCTGGGGTTGCGCCCCAGTTGGGCATATGTAGCCTCCTGCAGATAGACCAAGAACTGATCAGTGTCTCTCAAATGCACAGCACACACTGGAACCAGCTGCCGGTTGTCTCTCAAGCGTATACTCAAGTAATAGGGATTCGAAGGAAGGCCAGGTCAAGGTGAGGTGGGTGTAAGTGATGCACTCTGAGATATCTATATCTGTATCTGTATCTGTATCTGTATCTGTATCTGTATCTGTATCTGTATATCTATCTATCTATCTATCTATCTATCTATCTATCTATCTATCTATCTATCTATCTATCTATGTGCACATGCTCCTAAGGATGAATTATAGAGTATCGCAAGACAGTAAACACTGCATGGTCATATGGGTACACTGATACCTGGACAAAGACAGTTACATGCACACACATTTCCCATGAAGAAACTATGCATGCACACACATACATACACACACACATGCACACACATATGCACACACATATGCACATGCACACACACATATGCACATGCACACACATATGCACATGCACACACACACACATGCACACACACACACACACATGCACACACACACACACCATGAAGGGACTATGCACACATGGCCAGAGACCTGTACCCAAGAGCTGTGCACAGTAATTCTTAAACCTGCACACAGTATGCCCACTCACCTACAAGAATAAGTCCATACATATTCACAGATCTCTCTGGCTTTCCTCACACACTACCTGTCTAACCTGCTGCGAACTACTGCGAACTGAGGACGGCCCATTCCCCTCAGAGCTGATATTTTACACCCAACATAACCTGAGTCTTAATGAAATGCAAAAATATACTTGCATAAACATGTGAATGCTTGCAGTCTTCTCCTCCTGTTTATCCCCTACCCAGGCTGCCTCTGCCCTTGCTTCCCTCCACCCAGCACTGGCCCATTTGGCCTTCCTGTTTGAGGCAACCTCCTCCCCAACCCTCACCCCAACTTCCTCCCCCCAACTCCCACAGCACCCAATTCCACTGAGGCCACCTGCCTGAGATTCCCCACCATCAGCCCTGTGGTTATAAAAGAGCTTCTGAGCCCCTCGGGTCTAACCCCAGGGTTCCCCAACCTCCAAACTTGGCTAGAAGCCTCAGTTGGCAAAACAGCTCATGCCCGGGAACCATAGGCACTCCGGAAGGAAAACATGGCCAGCTGAGAGGGGCATGTGGACGTGGCAAGGGACCAGCATTCAGTAGTGGCCCTGGCCTGGGTCCACTGGTCTCTCTCAGCTGGGGTTGAAACGAGAGGAGGGCAGCTCAGGGGCAGGTCCTGGCTTGTGTCTGTCTCCTGCCTCTGTCTCCTCCCAGCTGAGTCAGTATCCAGGCATAGCAAGCAGGAAAGCTTCCTCTCCAACCCTGCTGTCCCTCCGGGGGTTTCTGCATCTCTCTATCTACATAGCCCTGGGCCGGATACCTGTCTACTAACAGTGACTTTCTCTGAACTACTGTACTTAAGGTGCTGGTATCAAGCCAGCTTGGACTTTTCTGTGGTGGGGTGTTTGAGCATCGCTGTGTCCCGTTGTCCTGGGGTAATAGTAGACATGTCTTCTGCAAGCATCTGTCCCTGAGTGCTGTGTTGCTTTACGATACTACAGTGTCTTACAGGAGCGTTGCTGGTGTGGGCAGTGACTTTCTGGGAGACAGCGTCCTGTGGGTGTGTTGTGCATTTCTTCCTGTGTGGTCGGCCAGCCTAGGCTCGGTTGCGGTGTGTACTTTAGTACCCCGGGGACCACCAGATGTGTTTGTGAGTGAAGGTGGAGGACATTTGGTAAGAACTGTGCCTGACTTAGCTTTACAGGTTTGTCTGGTCTGGGCCATGGGCCTACAAGGCCAGGATCTCTCAAGTTCTATTTCTTTCAGAGGCAGATCAAGCACCACGTGTTCCCTGCTGTGGACTAACACTGTGAGACACAGACCTTTTAGTGATAGAAAGTGTCATCTACCTGGCTAGGCCAAAGTCATAATCTTGCTTGCACCTTCCATCCCCCAACCCCAACCCCCACCCCAAACTCCTGAGGTACCAGAATGTGCCCAGGACACCAGGTGGCAGTGCCTGTCCCTTAGACCACTGGACGTGTTACCTGTAAGGGTCCAGTAGGGAGGACAACTTCAAAGGCAACTCCAGCTCTCCAGGAAGGCAGTTCAGAGACTACAAAAGCAGTGGGGAGAAAGCTGACTCGCCCAGCAGCTGCTGCCCCAGCCCTGAGGAGGTGGTGGAGGAGGAGGAGACACCTCAGCAGAGCCTGGTGCAAAACCGGGCCTGGACTGCAGCTCCCCAGAGTGCACTAGGTGTGCCCACAGCAGCTGTCAGACAACCCAAGGCCAGTTTTGTGGGCCCCCGTGGTTGGGCCCAAGCTGTACTGTATGTACCAGACTTACCCAGTAATTAAAGCAAACCTCACCCTCAGGGCTAGCTCAGGGCCTTGATGGGTCCATCTGTGGAATGGGTAGCAGACCCACTCTGCCACAGGGAGTTGATAGAAAATTGCTTTGAAAGCAAAGTTAGAAACTTTTCTAAGAACTGTGGTAACGGAAAGATTGTAGAGTTGCCACAAGGCAACCTTGGACGGGGCCCAGATCCAGCACTGTGTGATCTTGAGCAGCTTTCACAACCTCTGATCTGAGCAGTAATTTCCTTTCACGCAAACTGGGGAGTAGAAGCCCGAGAGAGGCATAGGTGCCTAGGACAGCTGGCATGTGGTAGCGGGTGACCTCTCTCTGATAGACCACTGCTCACAGCCACTCTGGCCCCTCTGACCATCCATGTTCACCGACAGACAGCTCTTTGTCTCACTTGTCACCTGCCCTGGATTCCACTGACAGCTGAGGATCCTACACCCTCACTGTTCAGTACCGCGTCTTCCTCAGGAGAACCTGATTTGGGTCTTAGAGTGCACGGATTTTGGGACCATAATCTTCTGTAGCCATCTATGGCTGGTCTTAGGCACTGAATGCGTCCTCCAAGGCATCAGCCTCTGGAACTGGAGTTACAGATGATCGCGAGCCACCATGTGGGCGTTTGGGACCCCAAGTCCTCTGCAAAAGTAACAGGTGCTTTTAGGTGCTGAGTCATCTGTTCAGCACCCTCCTCCTGGCCCCCGATAGGGTTTCTCTGGGTAGCCTTGGCTCTCCTGGAACTTGCTTAGTAGATCAGGCTGGCCTCCAACCCAAGAGTCCACCTTTGCCTCCCAAGTGCTGGGATTAAAGGTGTGCGCCGCCAGCCCCCTAGCCTTCAGCCCGTTTTTGAAATAACTTTTGGCACTTTATCTGTGTGCGTACTGTGATGTGCATATGGAGGTCAGAGGACCTTGCAGGAATCAATTCTCTTCCACTTTTAGTTCTAGGGGCTGAACTCAGCTTATCAGTCTTGGTGGTTAAGTGCCTCACCCTCTGCGCCATGCATGTTGTTGGCCCTCGAGCTCGTTTGCTTAAAAATGTTTATTTTGTATATGGGTGTTTTGCCTACTGGGCATTAGATGTGTGCCTGGTGCCTAGGGAGGCCAGAAGAGGCCACTGGATCCCTTGAACCGGAGTTCTAGATGGGATGAGGTGCCCTGTGGGAGCTGGGAATCGGACCTGCGACCTCTGGAAGAGCATCCAACCTTTTGCTCGACTGCTGAGTCATTTACTCAGCCCCAAGCCTTTGTTGACTCCCCATGGCCTGGAAGAACAGTCTGGGCTCACACCCTCTGAGCTGTCCCCCCAACTCCCACTTGTTTTAGTCTGTCTCATTTTCAGCTTCCTTTTCCTCATCTAAATTGGTTAATAAATCATTTTAGGCTGGGTAGTGGCGGCACTCACCTCTAATCCCAGCACTCGGGAGACAGAGGCAGGCAAGTCTCTGAATTCAAGGCTAACCTAGTCTATATAGCAAGGTCTAGGACAGCCAGGGCTACAGAGAAATCCTCTCCCCCCCCCCCCCAAAAAAAAAAAGGAAAAGGGAAAAGAAAAACCATTCCTAGGTTTTCAGCACCATTGAGTGAACTCTCTAGATTCTTAGAAAACACATGTGTAAGGATGGAGGTGGTTCAGTGGAAACACACATTTCCACTCGTGCTTTCCACTCGTGTCCCCTGTGGAAGTGGTCATCCTGGTGGCCGCTTGCACTATCAAGTCTCTCCCTTGGGGAGAGTGGCAAACAGCATCCTCCTCCCTTCTCAGGGATGCATCTGCAGCCCTTCTCCCACCTCTGGGCACCCCTGGAAGGTGTCCAATGCTGCTAGTCTTCCGGCCCTGGTGTCCTTTCTAGGGTGGGACTCTGCTGGCTTTTGGGCCGCCCTTGCTTCCCCCAGGCCGAGCTACGAGCTACGGGTGCTCCTTTCCTCAGCACCGCATGGGACTGATGGTGACCACCTTACAAGGCTGCTGGGAGGTCATGTAACTGCACTCTATAACAAGGGCTGGAGCGGTGAAAGCATTTCAGTGCTGGGGATGGAGCCCAAGGCCATGCTAGACAACAGGCTGTCAGAGCCAAGTGCTGTCCTGGGAACAGCTTTTAAGCTGGACCTTGGTGGGGAGCAAAGGATCAGAGACCAGGACAGACTGTTATGTGGTGAGGCACACAGGAACACTGGGAGCCATCAAGGAGCGAACTGACCAGTGACATGGCTGTGGGGTAAACAACCCAGAGTTCAATATGGCCGCCCAAAGGGCAGGGCCATTCCTTTTGGTTTACCCCAACTGTGTACTCTAGCTGAGGAAGGAGGTCACTTCAGAGCAAGTTAGGTCTATGGTCCTAACCCCAGTGCCAAGTTTTTCCCAGCAGGGAAGAAAAGGGTCCTTCCAGAAGGGAGCTAGGAACACAGACCAGGAACGGCAGGAGCACCCACAGCCTGTGCGGTGGCAGAACTTACAAGACTCAGGCATGGGGTTAGCAGCCAGATTTCTCTGCTCCAAGTCCCCAGGGATTTATGAGCTTAAAGAATCAGGACACAGGGGGTTGGGGATCTAGCTGAGTGGTAGAGCTCTTGCCTAGCAAGCGCAAGGCCCTGGGTTCTGTCCTCAGCTCCAGGGGGGGAAAAAAAAAGAATCAGGACACAGAAGAAGAAAATGACAGACACCACTTAGACTTAAAACTTTATTTCCTGCCAGGGAGCCCCTTATAAAGGAGCCTGTGGACCAGGGGGAGGCAGGCTGCACAGGGCCCATTGTAGCAATCGGAAGCAGACCTAGCCAATCAGTGGCACCAGCTGCTCTGATGAGTTACCTTTTGGACCTAAAGGCTTCTATCCCCGGCATGAGGACTCCTGGGCTGGAAACAAGTGGGGTTCATGTTACCAGGTTTACGGGGGACCCACTCGGCATAAGTGCCATTCAGCCCTTGCTAGCCAGGGCCTATTGGCGGTGATGAGGCACACACCACGCTCGTGCAGCTCTGGCAGACACAGGAGGAGCCCAGCCAGCCCTCCCAGTCCATCTGAGGCCAGCGGAGAAGGTTCCAAGTCGCTTGGTGTGCAGCACTTCTCCTAACACACACCCAACTACCAGCCAGAAAACAGCTTCAAATCCAGCTCCGAACACTGTTTTGCCCCTCGGGTTCTTGTCCTCACTGTGCCCTGGGCATGGCAAGAGTGGCCCAGTGATGGTGGCAGGAGATGCTCTAGAGGGAGGGAGGCCTTTCCGGGATGGCACTGGGATGCCACACAGGTGAGGTCTCCGGCTCATGGAGAGGACAAGGAGGCTCTAAATGGCCCCATCAGGTGCCCAACATTAGCACTTTGTCCCAGGTCCTGACCCTACCTCCAACCCAGGAGGCAACTCTGCCTGAGGGTGGGGATGAAAGAATTGAGACCAAAAGGGGTGAGTGGAAGGGGCCTCCTCGGGGGCTTAGACATCTGAAAGCCATCACCGCAGATTGAAGACGAGACTGATGGTCAGGATAATGCCCAGGAGAAGGACGAAGGGCAGCCAGGTCTTCACGAAGGCTCCAACACTGACGGGAGAAGAGCACAGGGTCAGGGTCAGGTGAGCAGGGCCCAGAAACCCTCCTTCCACAACCCTGACAGGATTTAGGCTCCTAGGGTCTCCTGGAACTTACCCAAGGGATGGGGATGGGCCTGATGAATACTATGGAGGTCCTTAAAGAAGCCAGTGGGCTGGGTCTCACTGCATCTACAAGCACTCCTGACCAGGAAGTTCTAGGTGAGGGTGGGATCCACTGAGACGGTAATGAAGGTCAAGTCACTAGACATGGCTACTCATGGGGTAGGAGCTGATCAGGGCCTGAACTCAACCCTGGCCCTGCCTCAGGCCTGTGTTATGTTATTTTCTGGGGGTCTCTAAAGCCGTAGGGGCTCCTGATAAGTATAATTAAGAACAACGTTGGGAAAGGGCTGGCTGGAGAGATGGCTCAGCATCTGGGGAGTACTGACTATTCTTCCAGGGGACTGGGTTCAAATCCCAGCATCCACCTGGGAAGCCCACAACTGTGATTCCAAGATCTGACACTCGCATAGCCATGTATGCAGGCCAACACCAACGCACATAAAACAAAGGCAAATGTAAAAGAGAACAAAGTGGGAGCGCAGGAAGCAGTTCAGGAGTTTTTTGTTTTGGAGACAGGATTTCTCTTTTCAGGCTGCCCTGGAACTCACTCTGTAGACCAGGCTAGACTCCAGCTAAGAAATCTACCTGCCTCTACCACCCAAGCGCTGAGATCAAAAGT
Organism: Rattus norvegicus; assembly: GCF_021556685.1. Taxonomy (NCBI): domain Eukaryota; kingdom Metazoa; phylum Chordata; class Mammalia; order Rodentia; family Muridae; genus Rattus; species Rattus norvegicus. Next base: position 151,481,278 of record NC_141538.1, read on the forward strand.
GGGCACTGCGGCATCCAGCATGTGAGACGGTTCTGTCTGGGGTCCGCTGTGGGATACAGGGAACTCACCCAGCCTGAGTCCTTAGTGTGGGCTGGGAACAATGTCTTAATCCTCACTGGTCCCGAGGCTGTGCCTTCAAAAGTCTCCCCGGACTGTGAGCCCAACTGTCCAGAAGCCTGCCTCTGACAGAGCAGGCAGGGGAGGCGTCCATGGAGGTAACACTATCCAAGAGGATCTGTGCTCCTCTGGGCATCTGTAGGAGACTCACAGCTTCTCAGGAAGCCAGAACCACTACAGTCCTTTCCCAGGGCCAGCTGCAGCCCAGGAGCAGCTGACCAGAACCCGGCAGTGACCAAGTGACACGTCAGCTGGAACCCGTGTGGGGTAGGACTTTGATACGGCCACCCTGCTCTCCACCAGGGACTCAGTTCCTCTGGAACCTCAGTTTCTGTTCCAACCGTCCCCACTGACTGAAGGACTCGAGGGACAGCCTTTCCAGGATCCAGGGAGAGCATCCGAGTGAGCCTGCAGGTTGAAGTCAGCTCACCTGACATACTTCCCATAAATCAGGCAGAAGAAGCAAAGCGTCACCATGTTCCAGTTGGTGCTGTTGTTGTAACGCATCAGGTTCAGGGCCAAAGCCACGTGTGAGTGGCAGTTGTCACAGCAGAGATTGTGCTGCAGACACAAGAGCAGCCGGGTCAGGGTAGGGGTTGGGGTGGGGGCTCACGGACCCTCTGAGCCCAGCTCCCACCTACCATGCGGTGCTTGTACTCTTCGGAGGCATCGTGCACAGCTGTGTCCCACGCGTTGGGCCCACTAGCGTATACCTGTCCAGGGTCCAATTTCCAGAACCTGAAGGGAAAGGGGAGATGTACCGGGCACTGGTCAGCCCCTTTGCGGCTTTCAACTTTATGAATGTTCTCTGTGCGGGGTGTCCAAGGCTGTGGGTGATGGGGAACCAGGTCCAGGACCAGGGTTGTGTGGCTACTTCCTCCCAATTGAAACACCCTCTTTGGAGGGAAGAGGAGAGCTTCTGAGACTCAGGAAGTGAAAATTCACAGGGCTCAGGAAACTCCTGAAACAAGTCTCAAGGCCCGATCCCAGGGGTCTGTAAGTTGTAACAACTATAAATTCAGGGAGGGTCACAAAGCTTGATTTGGGTACAATCAGTGTCCAATCTGGAGTCACAGTCTGTTCACATCTCCCCAGGAAGTGGTAAGTAGCAGACAACAACCAGGCAAGAAGAGCAGAGTGTTGTGGTCTGGATGTCTGTTTCTCTGTTCTGTTGAAACCTTAATCCCCGAGGAACTCCCACTGTGGGTGAGAAGGCCTAAGAGACCCCTCGTTCCTTTCTTCTTGTGTTGGCACGAGGCATGCCATGTACCAGCACCTCATCTTGGCCCTCCCAGTCTGTAAAGATGTGACACTTTTGTTGATGAGCCACCCACTCAATGGCATTTGTCATGGCAACTTGAATGGATGAGAACGGGAAACACCTGAGTCTAGCGGACGGAAGGGTGTTAGGGCAGCACCGAGGCTGGGAACGGCTTTAATAGGTGGAAGCAAAAACTGTACAGTGTGTCCCAGTAACGAGTGGCTGAGCAATCCTGGAGGGCTCAGGAGAAAACAAGATGACAGGGATGAGACTGGCAGCAGATGCAGACCTGAATGTCACCCTGATGTGACATTGGGGCCTGACTTGCTTTCCTACCCTCCAGACAGAAAGACGCAACGGAGCACCAAGCAGCCCCTTCCTATTCCTTAAATGGTCCACTTCCCACGGCCAGCCTGGTCTCCACAGACAGTTCCAGAACAACCAGGGCTATACTCAGAGACAGGTCTCAGTATATGTAGAGAAATGATATTTCTTGGGGGTGTTCCCCAGGGGAGGAAGTACTCCAGGCTACACAGGAAGACAGACTTGGCTATAAGACCAGCTTTGCTGCTTCCTGTGTGACATTGCCCAAGACCCATACCTTTCTAGAGAAGACCCAATGGGCTACAACATGAGACCTAGACAGAAACTGACTCTAGGTGCCTGGGTGCGGGGCACTCAGGGTGCTGGCTCCTGCTGTGCCTCACAGGGCCTGGCCTGTTGCTCTGAGCAGGAGGAGCCTAGCCCTGGCTAGGTACAAAGGCACTCACTTACTTGGCAGGCTTTCCAAAGGCCATGTTGTCTTCCTGTTGAGAGACAAGAGCAGAAGTCAGTGGAGAAACTACATGCAGTCTGCTAACAACCCAGGTCAGTGGCTGAAGGGCAGTGGCTTAGAAGGGGATGGAGGGCTGCAGACAGCAGGCATTGGTAGGTCACAGCGGCTGCTCTGTGGAAAGGAGGCAGTATAAACGCACGGGGCTGCTCTGGCCCTCTCCTTATGTCCTCAGGGCGGTGTCTGGGCTTTCGTCATGGGCAGGTTTCCTTCATGTGTGACACCAACCTTCTGACCTCTCAGCACCATAGTGGTAGCTCACAAGGCTAGAGCAGAACACCTTCAATGCAGGTAAGAGGCTGCTGGACCTCAGAATTCTCTGATGAGGGACTGTGGGGAGTCCTAGACTCCTTATGGAACACTCCCTGTCCCCCAGAAATGTAATCTCTACACATACTGAGACACGGTCTCTCAGTATAGTCCTGGTTGTTCTGGAACTGTCTATGGAGACCAGGTTGGTCTTGAACTCATTGTCTCTGCCTCCTGAGTGCTGGAACTAAAGGTGTGAGCTACACCACCCAGCTTAGTTTTGTTTTGTTTTTGTGATACAGAGTCTAACTCTGTACCCAACATTGACCTGGAACTCACTATGCAGCAAAGGCTAGCCATGAACTGTTGGCACTCCTCCTGCCTCAGATTTCCAATCCTGGGATTAGAGGCACGGACCATTATGCTTAGCTAGTCAACATATTAAGTGCACAGCAATAGGCCTGTCCTGTTAGGGTGATCCTAACGACTACTAATATAAAGAGGCCATGTCGTCACACCTCTTCAGCCTCAGCCACCTGAGAACAGGCAGAGGCATGCGCTCATCTAGAAAGAAAGAGCCCCTGGACTAGCATTGGTCCATCGCCAGGAAGCAGATTTGAGAACACAGCTGGTGCACTCTAAAATCCCCACCATGGGAACCATATCAGCCTCCCCTTCCCCCAACAATGGCTCCCACCTTCTGAAGGTCCAGAGATGTGGTTCCGGGATGGTCTGACTCCACTCTTGCCTCTAACCCCTACCCATGTCTTGGTACCCAGGGACGGGGACAGAGGGCTGAACCAGTAACTTAAGATTCCTCTGGCCATACTGCCCTCCTGGCCTGTCCTGGAGGCAAGAGAAGGAAATGGGTCAAACGCTGGAGAGGGGCAGAAGGCTAGGACCCAGGCTGAGAGCTATGGACGACATCATGGGCCCAGGCCAGCCTTCTCTGTGGGCCTGGAGTCCTCTAGGACAGGGCAAACTGGGGACTCACCGAAACAAAATAGGGGCCAGCGAAGTCCCGAATGACTCCTGTGGATGTGCAGATGCCCATGTGACCAATGATGGGGAAAAACCACCTGCAGGGCACAGCAACAGAACAGAGCTGAGGTCTGCCATCCAGTTTGTCGATGCTATAGAAATGCATGTGAAACAGCGGTCCCTGGTGAATCACAGTGGGAGGTCCCCAGGGCTACCACTGAACTGACGGGAACTGCAGCATTGGGCGTAGAGCGGCCAGATCTGAGTAGATAAAACATCTCTCTCATAAAGCAGCTCTAGTCTGAGGATATACAAAACAGACATAGTCCCCTCAGTGCCTGCTTAGCGTATACAAGGTCCTGGGCTTGAACCCCAGCACTGTAAAAAGCAAAAATCCTCATTGAACTGTGTTCTTAAAAGGTGTACCTTTATGGGGCTGGAGAGAAGGCACGGTGGTTAAGAGCACTGGCTGTTCTTCTAGGGGACCTGGATCAATTCCTAAACCCCAACATGGCAGCTCACAACTACCTGGCCCCTGTGGGCACCAGGCAGGTGTATTGCACAAGGCATACGCAAGCGAAACACCCATACACATAAAATGAAAAAAATACCATATACCTTTTTGTTATATGTAAATAATCTCAAAGTGAATTTTAAAAACAGACAACAAACCCCAACTGAGCTGGACAGGGCTGGTATATGCCAGTTATCCCAGCACTTGCCTTGCCTACATGGTGAGACTCTGTGTCAAAAACAACCCCAAACCCAAAAATGGGACTGGAAAGATGGCTTAGCCGGGAAAAGCACTTGCTGTTCTTGCGGAAGACCTGGGCTCAGTTCCCCGCACCCACATGGTAGCTCAAAGCTCCATCGCTCCAATTCCACAGAATATGACACGCTATTCTGATCTTGGTAGGCACCAGGCATGCATGCAGTGCACATATATACATGCAGACAAGACACAGACACATGCTAAAATAACACTCTCTAAAAGCAACCCTCACTACAGACACACACACACACACACACACACACACACACACACACACACACACACACACACAGAGGTGGGGGCACAGACCAATGTCTGACGGGAAGACAAAACTAGCACAGCCGTGCACCAGTTGTACGTAATAGAAGCACACTTCTGCTACGTAAGACAGACTCAGGAGTGCCTTCCTGGCAGAGAAGAAGGCCTTACCCGAGAGTATAAACACAGCACTGCTTTGTGTTTCAGACAAGACAAACCTATGGCTACTGGACTGGTGCTGGCAAATGCTCAGCAGAGAGGGTGCCTGCCACCACGCCTCATGACCCTGTCTATCCTGGGACTCACATGGTATTAGGGGAAAACGACTAATAATGCTGTCCACTGACCTCCACATGTGGACTGTGACACTCTCACTCGTGTTACTTTAAATTATGTGTTTGTGCATGTGTCTGCATGTGGGTACGTATGGGTGCTCACAAGTATTGGACCCCACTGGGGCTGGGCTTACAGGGGCTGTCGGCCACCTGACACAGGTGCGGGGTCCCCTGTAACAGTACAGGTCTTAGCTGCTGAACTGTTTCTCCAGCCCCTAAGTTGAAAAGGAAAGAAAACCATAAAAGCTTCCCTGAATTGTATGCCTAAGATTTGTGCACTTTATCATATGTAAGTAACCCTTCAAGAAGGAAGTTTAAGAACAGGGCGGGACGTGTAGGGCTGGTAAGATGGCTCAGGAGGTAAGGTTTGGTACACAGCCCAAAGAGTGAGCAGGGAGGAGTGGTGTTGAGAAGGCAGGAGGAGGCCAGTGTAGAGACTACTGCTCCAGTGCCAGCCCCAGATTACAGCCTTGATAGACAATCATAGGTGACTCTCTGCTGAGCTGTTCTGCCAGCCCCAGTTTAATAGCCATAGGTTTGTCTTGTCTGTAAAAGGAAGAGATTTTCTTTTTTTCAAGAGTAATCTTTACTTATGTAAACGCTTGTGTATCTGTGTGTGCAGTGTGAGGCATGAGTGCAGGTGCCTGCAGAAGCCAAAAGAGTTCCAAGTTGTGCGCCACAGGATGTTGTGCGCCACAGGATGTTGTGCTGGGAACCGAATCTAGGTCCTCTGCAAGAGCAGTATGGGCTTCTAACCACTGAACCAGCTCTCCAGCTTGTCCCTAGCCTGTAAGAGCTGGATCCCCACCAGCCCCCTCCCCCATCGCAATCCTACCTCCACACAGAAGCAGCACAGATGGCACAGACCCATCACCCTGCTTTATTTTTGTCATCATATCCAGGCACTAAAACTCATCTTCACTAAGTCCTTCCACGCCATGAGAACAAAGACTGCGTCTCCTTAACTGTTGAACTTCTTTTTTTTTTTTTTTTTTTTGGTTCTTTTTTTCGGAGCTGGGGACCGAACCCAGGGCCTTGCGCTTCCTAGGTAAGCGCTCTACCACTGAGCTAAATCCTCAGCCCCAACTGTTGAACTTCTAAGATGGTGCCTGCCTTGGCGCACAGCTCCAAACTCCCTGTGTATCCGTCAGCAGAACGATGGACAAACCATCCGTATTTAGGAGTAGAGTGGTGTAGCTGGGTAGGAGGAAGACCTCCCAATATTCTTTAGCACGGTAACTGTAACCGACTACTAATTGTAGATTTCAAAAGAACCGAGAAGATTCTGACTCTTCCCAACCCAGAGAAATGACAGCTGAGGTAATGGATAATGGGGTTCACTCTGATCTGACATTGTCTGTGTCTGATGTGTGTGCATGTGCCCTGGTGTGTGTGTGGAGGAGTGAAGACAGACAACCTTGGGATTGCTTTGCCTTCTGCCTTGTGACAGGATCTCATTGCTGTGTACTCCAGGTTAGCTGTCTATGAACTTCTGGGGAATCTCCAGCATCTGCCATGTCACCCCAGGAGCACTGGGGTTACAGGAACCCCTATGCCTGTCTTCCATGAATTCTGGGGACTTGAATCCAGGTTCTCATGTTTGTGAGGCAAGCCCTTTGCACACCCACTTAATTGGAATATTGGAAAGTCACACCGTGCCCCACATGCACATTAGATTACTCTATATGACAATTGGCGGGTGTGTGTGTGTGTGTGAAGTCAGCAGAGGCAGGTGACTCTCTGTGAGTTCAAGGACATCCAGGACTACATACTGAGTTCAGGGGCAGCCAGGACTACATAGAGAGAGAGAGAGAGACAGAGACGCTGTCTCAAAACCAAAACCAACCAACCAAACAAACAAAAAACCAGTACAGTCAGGTTCTGCTTGTTTCAGATGTAGCTATGAGCAGGCCAGAGAGGTTCCCATCTTTCAGCAGAGTAACAAGTATGGGGCTGAGGGGCTGCTGCTCAGTCTATGTAGGATGCTGCTCACATGTGGGGTGCTCAATGATGCTGAGGTACTCAGTGAACAGTTACTACCTGATTGACAACGGGTAAACAGCTCAGGGTCTACAGTGAACATAGGACACCAAGAACTGTGGGAAACAGCTCCTCTGGCTTCTCAGAACCCAGCCCCAGCTCTTCTGATCCAGATTCCTTTCAACTGTCAGGGGACCTGGCTTTGAGCAGTACTCTGTCTACATCATGACTGCTGATGGCCAATAGAACTGGGAATGAAGGTTGGAGAGAAACATTAAGTCTATGCCTAGCACAGTCCTAGGGAAGCAACTTTCAATGCAGCTTGTCAGCTCTCCAAAGACAAGCTCTGGAGTTCCGGTAACTGCTGTCTCTTCTGACCTAGGACAAAAGCCATCCTCAGTAGAGTTTAGTGAATGCATTAGTGACTCGTCCTGGAGTTTCATGCCTCAGTATCTGCTTTCGGATATTGATACAGGTTGATGTAAGGACTGGATGACGGTGTGCATGAAATGTTTGGCTGTTTTTATTTCCAGCAGTAGCTATTACTAAGAGGTGAGTAGGTCTTGGACTCAGTTTCCTCCTCCAACCTCCTGCACAGACATGAGAGTTCCCACATCTGCCCGTACATCTGCATGCACCTCCAGCAACATCACGTAACTATGTCATTACAAAAGTTAATTTGCCCCCTGTCCGTTCTGCTGAAGGGCAAGTCCTCTGTCGGGAACAGACTTATTCATGTTGGCCTTATGAACACAGATCTGAAGAGAACCAAGACGCCGGCTACTTCTAGTCTAGACAACGGGGAACTGTGTGTCTCCACCTCAAGCTGTTACTATTTCTGGGCAGAGGACCGTGACACAAATATTTCTGAAAATGAGGGGCTGAAAATGGTTCAGTATATAAGGGCACTTGTTGCCAAGCCTGATGACCTGAGCTTGACTCACACCACAGCAGGAGACAACTGACCCCTGTGCGTTGTCCTCTGACTGCCAGTGTCCTCTGACACCCACAGTGCTCATATACACACAAGATAATTTTAAAAAAATGAAAAGTCCATCGCAGCTAGCATGGCTGGTTTTCACAGAAACAAGGTGGTCACCTGAGAACCCTCCCACTTTCACAGTGACAGCCCATTCTCTCCACATCTGGAGTCCTTCCCATCAGTTACTTATTTACTCTCTACCCCTCCCATCAATGCTTGAGAAAAAGCCGCAGCCTGCCTCGCCACAACACACTGGACATTTAGACTTTGCCTCCTGCAAACTACAGCCCACAAGGAGTCAGTCAGCAAACGTGTTAGAGGAACATTTGATGAATTAACAAGCACACATTGTAAGGTTTTTTTTTTGTTGTTGTTGCTGTTGTTATTTTGTTTTGTTTTTTGGATCCAGTGTCTAACTCTGGAAACCTAGATTGGACCTTCCTCTGAAGACTAGGATGGCCTCAAAATGGTCAGGGACCTTCCTACCTTAGTCTCTTGGGGTGTTCTCAGAACAGTGCTGTGAGCCACAGTGCCTGGACTCAAGACTTTGATTTTTTTCTTTTATCATCTGTCTAGTTTTATATGAATGTTTTGCCTACATGTATGCATGTGTACTGAATGCTTGCCCCATGCCCATAAGTTCTTCTGGAACTGGAGTTACAGATGGCTATGTACCACCACAAGGGCTCCCTCTGGGAACTGAACATTGGTTTGTAAGAGCAACAAGTGCTCTTGACCACACGTCATTCATTGATTTAGGTCCCAGTCCGACCCCATTCTGGCTCTGCCTGCTGAGAGCTGGAAATACAGGTGTGTGTCATCACTATGTACAGCCACCCACCCCCCACTTTCTCAGACAGAGTCTCTCATTGACTTGACAAGACTAGGTAGCCAGCAAGCCTCAGAGATGTTCTCGCCTCCACTTCCTCAGCTCTGGGATTTCAGGCAATGCACTGCTGCATGAAGCTTTTTACGTGGGTGACAGGAACTCAAACTCAGGTTATTTACACAGAAAGCCATCTACCCAGACCCAAGTAGCTTTACACAATTCAAAAATTAGGGTCACTGGATGAAGCAGTATACACCCAGAACACAGAGGTCTGAGGCAGGGGGAACAGGAGTTCAAAGTCAGGGTGGGCTACACAATAAATACCAGGCCAGGCTGGGCTATACATATCAAGATCTTGTCTCAAAACCAGTAAAATAAATACAAAATCAAAAGATTAAAGTGATTTTAGGATCGGAAACATTTGAGGCTAAAAATGATTCCTTCTCCATACAACTTGGCTCTTTTTGGTTAGTTGGTTGTATTTCTGTTTGTTTCAGATTGGGTCTCACTATGCATGCTTGGCTGGCCTGGAATTCCTACCATATAGTTCAGGCTGCCCTCCAACTCACAGACATCTGCTTGCCCCTGCCTCCAGGGTTAAAGGTGTGGATCACCATGCCTGGTGGCTGGTTTTGATAGAGAAAAAAAATACGTATCTCCTCAGGTAAGAGGTGCTGCGCCACAGCTGAAAGACGAGTTTATTAACTAGTTCACAGTCAGTGAACTGGCTTCTGAATATCTCCTTGCTGGGGTAGTCAACTGACCAAGACAATGTTACAAGACACTCGGCTTCACCATGGGGAAAGAGAATTTCTAGATCAGAAAACCAAGCTTGTAAACTGTCCGTGAACCAGTGTGGCCTCAATCAAACTCTCGCTTTTGCTTCTAAAGGCAAAACGTCTTGTGCATAGCAGATGACAAGTACGCGCTTATTTGCTCAATGAATGAATGAATGAAAATGCCTCTTCAGACAATGGATAAGGGTCTTTTCTGTACAGCTGCTGCTTAGGAGCGTGCTAATTACCTGATCTTTGCGGCTAATCTACACTTGTCCTCTTTCCCAATTAGACCATGGGGAACCAGGGCCGGAAATACACCCTACATTCAACAGGGCCGCGCACCGCACAGGTGACGGGGGTTCTAGGGACCCGGGGCCAGCATGGCCGAGAGTAAGGGTTGCTGCAAGTCTGGGGAAAAAAGCTAGAATGGCACACTGGAGGACGCTCGGGCCCTCCCCGACTTCGCGGCGACACCGGAAGAGACTCACGTGAGCACCGGGATGGGTGTCCATACCACGCAGTAGGGGAAGCGGCTCCGCTCCACGTCCATGACGACTCCACCGGACCCGTGGTACTGCTTCATGTCCGTCTCGGCCGCCGTCGGCGTCTCTACTTCCGCCATCCGAGGAGGGGGCGGCGGCGGCTGTAAGAGGAGCGGAGAACTCCCTTCCGCTTCCGCCATCCTGCGCGCGTCCGGCTCGGGAAGGCCGGCCGCCGCACCTCTCGCCCCTGTGTCGTCACTTCCGGGAGGTGGGGTCCGCTTGGTTGATCTTCCCTCCGGGAATTGGAGCCTTGTCCTTCTGGACCCGGCCAGTTTAGCTTCTTTCCCGCGCCGGCGGAGCATTTACGTGGACCTCAGGAAGCTCTCAGTCTAGTCCTAGCGACCCACAACCAACCGGGGTTCGTGCCGGCACGCGGTGCAGACACTATTGATCACTTCTTAGGGATCGAGCACTTGATATCAACTGTTACTACTGTCCGTAAACTGATTAGACATACAAATTTAGTTGTTTTCCCCAGGTTACAAGTCAGAGACGGAGGCTCTTAGAAATGAAGTGAGCTACGATTCAAACACAAGTCTTTAGATTTCCTTTGTCCTTTTTAGTCTGTGGCATGAGTTACATAATAGTCTTTCCTTGATAGTGTAAAGGAAGGTCAAACTAAAAGCTTGGTGTGTGTGTTTGTGAGAGAGACATACACAGTGTTGCGGCAATACAGATGTTTGCCTCTGGCCTGGGGAGGGCACTTATGCAGAGGGGCCAAGACAGGAAACTTGACGTCACTATGGGCAGTAGAGAATATCATCCAAGACTTAGGTAAATCTCCTTTTTGTTGTTGTTTTGGGGCCTGTGTTTGTTTTTGTTTTGAAACAGGGTCTCGGGGGCTGGAGAGATGGCTCAGTGGTTAAGAGCACTGACTGCTCTTCCAGATGTCCTGAGTTCGAATCCCAGCAACCACATGGTGGCTCACAACCATCTGTAATGGGATCCGATGCCCTCTTCTGGTGTGTCTGAAAACAGCGACAGTGTACTTATATATAATAAATAAATAAATCTTTAAAAAAAGAAAGAAAAAAAATAAAAAAAAGAAAGAAAGAAAGAAAGAAAGAAAGAGGGTTTGTAGCTTTGTCTGTCACTAGATAAACTAGGCTAGCCTAGAATTCCTGACTCTGTCTCCCAAGTGCTGGGATTAAAAGGGTGCATCACTAAGCTAGGTCCTTTTTTGTTTAATAGCAAACTCAGCAGTTAGCACTTGTCTTAAGACCGCACTTAAGAACACAGAGCAGCCAGGTTCCAGTCTTGGAATCTTTTGATTTTCAGAGGTTTAATTGGAAAGATAAGGAAGTGGAATATGATGCAGTGAGGAGTGGGTGGGATGGATTTGGAAGACAGGATGGGAACCAGACTACAGGAAGGTGTAAGAAAAAATGAGAAAATGAGGCAGAGGAGCAGACAGATTGTTTCTATAGGCTGAGACTGTTATTGGAATGGTAGGGCTAGAATATGAATATATATATGTGTGCGTGTATATATATATGTATGTATATATATGTGTGTGTGTGTGTGTATATATATATATATATACATATATATATATATATATACACATATATGTATATACCCGGAAGTTACAGCTTTTTTTGTGGTTTGACTGGGACCAGAGTGGGTTGTTTTTCATACTCAGACATATTGTTTCTGCAGGTGAAGCAGACCTGTCAGGCTGGGACTAAGCAATTCATTTTGGCTAGAAGCTATTGCCCAGTACAACAGACTCTATTCTTCATCACCTGAGGCTATTAGCCAACAGAAGGTGTGGACAAATGTTTAGGGAAGGCAGAAGCCATGCCTTTGAGAAGATCTGCTTCCACAAAATTACTCTTCTTTAATGGTAACTTGCCAAAAGCCTGCTGTCCCGATACTTAAATGCATTAAAAAAAAAATCTGTTCTGTGGAAAATCCAGAGGTCGTTGACTACTAGGTAGTGCTGTTGCTACTACTGCCCAGCAGATGCTCCGAGAACTGTGTGCATACCTCATGGATGTTTGCTAAATGTTTCTCCATTTGCATACCTTTTAAGTATCTCATTAGTATCCTCGCTGAAACTAATTCTAATCCACCCAAAATTCTTTGAGCATGTTTGTACCTCTCTTATGAATGAGCCCGTGCAGTGTGAGCCCTGAAGGGCAGCAACCAGCCTCCAGGACAATTTGGAATAGATTTGGGGCCCATTCTATAGTCGTCAGATCAGTAAATCATATTAGTTCTTGACCCAGTCACGATAGTTGTCTAACTTCTTCTGCGCATCTTTGATATCCTTTTAACAGCACTGGCAACTTGTATGCCTTTTAGTCATTGATCGTGTGGATGGATGAGCAAAGAATCAAAGTAAGTCTTTGGCGGGGGTGGGGGGTCTGCCACAAAGTTGGCAGTATTAACAAAATACATTTAATCTGACAAACTTCAATGGTTTCCCCTTTGCACTTAGTGTAAGACACAAATGCTCTAGCTTACAAGGCTCTGTAGTTTCCAGACTGTGTCTATTTCTTACTTCTTCACTATACTACAGATACCCAAACACCTGATCAGTTCCTTCCACAAGTATTACCCCTTCATACTGAGGAGTATGGCATACACCTCACCCTGCCTCTAATATACCCCTCTACCCACTTCTACTTATTCTTCCAGACTTAGATGAGACGCCATTTCTGCAGACAGCCAATTTTTGGTTCCCAGTCTGAATTAGAAAGTCCCTGTCAATCTCCTCTGGAATTCCCCTTTTCGTCAGAGCATTTAGAGCACTCCGTATTGTTCCTTGACTGCTTGGAACCTGTTTCAGGAATGGTTGCCCTCCATTTCTGTAAACCGAGTGCCTAGCTGGTATAGTGCTCAGTGGTTTTTAACCAATGTTCACTAAACTAGATCCGTAACAAATACTTAAAAGGCTTGGCATAATATTTTGGTAACGGATTGTCTGAGCAAAGGGACCTAGTTTATCATTTTCAACTTTCTTGTGCTCCTAGCCCCTTTAAGGAGTTCCTAAGGGTTGGTGGGCACAGCGCTTTAATACTGAATGCCGAGAGAGCCCTGGCTTTCTTCTTACAGCATGCATTAGCCATGCTTTGCCTCGAGTAGCTACAGAAGCCAGGACACCAGGACACGAAGGTCATGTAGCTGTATAGAGAAGCCAGCTCCGTCACTGACTCCTGTGAGGGCTTGTCTTCCTGGCTTGGCTTCCACTTCAACCCCTCACAGGGCCCCTCCTCTCGCAGGCAACACCTCCGTTCTCACCCAGGCCTCCCTGGCCTATGTCCTTCCCTCCTCCGCCTGTCTCCCTTTCCCCTCCCCAAGCCAGATGGATAATCTCCATCAAAGACTATCTCTGCCTCCCAGGCTCAGAGGATCACAGCAGGGCCTGGAAGAAGCTCCTCTTACACAGAGGGTTTGTTTGAGGATTGATGGGGTTCAGAGCCACCCCTCCCCCCAACACATACACTACCGAAAATAGGAATGACCATCTGGATCCATTTATGGGGCTGCCTGGGGGAGGGGAAGAGTGGGTGGCAGAGTGGAAACTGTCAAGCTGGTAAACCTTTGAGGGTAAGAGGCTGCTCGTTCGAAGACTGAGCTTAGGGTGTTCCCTCTCTTGGTGGGAGTCAGGACGTCTCCTCGACTGACTCCATGAGTATCCTTAGGGCTCACGAACGAACCTCCCTGCTCGGGGCTCGGGTCATTTCACTCTTTCTGGAATCCAAGGTTCTCCCTGGACTGATCCCAGATTTCCTTTCCAGACTCTGTGTCCTTGTGATTTTATGGCCCCGGCCTCACCGGCCTCACCGTGCCTTAGACCTCACGTCCTTGCTTATGCTATCCCCTAATCAGGAATGCCCTCTCCTGCCTCCTCTCCTGCACCACGTTCAAGAAGCCCGATGCTTCTCCGGTGCTTCCAGAGCATGAAGGCTGTTTCCATTTACTGAATATTCATGTGTGCTTGCATTAGCATCAGCATTAGCTGTTTACACGGCTCTCTCCCCCTGGAGGTTGTAAACTCCTTGAGAAAGGGACTGACTGGATCTACGACGGGTCCCAGTAGTCAGCTGGGAGAGAGGGCTTGCTCACGGAGTGCCCCAGGAGCTATTTGCTGCCCATATATGGTCTCCTTTCTGGGGAAGCTGCATCTCAGTCAGTAAACCTGCAAAGGTGGCCTGGGACAGAGCCAGGGGCTGCTGTGGCTGCTGGTTGGAGGAACTCCAGGACAGGATGCATGGTGTGGTACACCAGCGGGCGGTGTCTTGGATTTTGTGATCTTTCTGCTCAGTTCCGTCATCACACCTTCCCTCCTGGAGACTGGATACATTTCTTTCTACCTCTCCCCTCTCCTTTCTGTTCCCCCTCTTCCTCTCCCCTCCCCCTCTTTTTTTTTTTTTTTCACCCTGCCATCCCCAGTAGGGCTGTGAAACTTTCCACAACTGAGAGGGAACTGAAGGGGCCAATCATTTAATGAAGAAACCATTTGGCAACTAAGTTTCTGACTCTTCAGGTATCATAGTACAGTTTCCTATTCTCCTCCCCTTCATGGTTGCAGACTGTACAGCTAGGGCTGGAATCTAAGTCTCCTACTTCGGGATGGACAGACGAGCACGGGGTAAAACATGGATTCAGGAGATGGCCACTGGGTTTGAAGGACCCAAGGAGCTTTCGCCAGCCTCACACCCATTACCTCAGGTCAAGACTAGGCCAGCTTCCTGCCTCGGGTCAAGGCTAAACCAAGTTCCATTCTCCACTCGGAGAAACAAGAACATTCTTTTTTTTTTTGGTTCTTTTTTTTTTTCGGAGCTGGGGACCGAACCCAGGGCCTTGCACTTCCTAGGCAAGCGCTCTACCACTGAGCTAAACCCCCAACCCCAAGAACATTCTTGAAAACAAACAAACAAACAAACAAACAAAAAACCACAGAATGTACTGACTGTCACCTGACCCTCTGGTCCCAGAGTTCAAATGCCTGTTATATGCTTGCTAGCCAATAGATTCAAAGGTCAACATGCTTAGTCAATAAGTTTAAATTGTAACCGTGCTGATGTAACCTGTACCCCTAAAAGGTATAAGAACTGCTTGTTATAGCCATTGAAGGTCGCCTTCTAGTCACTCGCTATGAGGGGCTGATTGAGGGTCCACCCTGATGCACCGGAAAAATAAACCTCTTGGGTTTGGATCGAATGGGTCTCCCTTGGCCGGGGGGGGGGGGGGGGGGAGGGGGGGGAGGTGTCTCCGGGTAGTTAAGACTCTCTTACAGGTTTAGGGTCTGAGGCCTAGCTGTCAGGAGCTATTGAAAGTAACTGAGATAGAACATCAGTTTCCTCATACCTGCCACAGGAAACCGCTGGGCATTAGGTATAGCGCCTTAGTAGCCTATGCAAAGCCAGGGATTCAGTCCCTGGTGCTCCGTAAAGCTGGGCATGGAGCTGGGTGTGGTGGTGCACACCTTTAATCTCAGCGTTCTGGAGGTAGATGCAGGAGGATCTCTGGAGTTTGGGGCCAGCTTGGTCTACATATCCAGTTCTAGATAACCAGGACTACGTAGAGAAATCTGTCTCAAAAAACAAACAGGGCTGGAGAGATGGCTCAGTGGTTAAGAGCACTGACTGTTCTTCCAGAGGTCCAGAGTTCAAATCCCAGCAACCATATGGTGGCTCATAACCATATATAATGGGACAGCTACAGTGGCTCACAACCATCTTGTAATGGGACAGCTACAGTGTACTTATATATAATAAATCTTTAAAAAATGATAAACAACAAACAAACAATGAAAAATACTGGGGCATAGTGGCACAAGTGGGCAATCTCAACACCAGAAGATCTTGATATTAACAAAAGAAAGGAAACCTGTTTAAAAAACACTTGAATCATTTAAGTTTTTAGATACATTGATTACCGTTCTGCTTGCCTGTATGTCTGCGCACCACATTCACGCCGAGTGCCCATGGAGGTCAGAAGAGCGTGTTGGCTTTCTTGGGACTAGAGTTAGATAGTTCTGAGTCATTATGTGCGTTCCTGGGAATCAAATCCTGGTCCCCTGCGAGAGCAACGGTTGCTCTTAACGGCCGATGATCTCTTTAGCCAGCAAATCCTTTCTCCTTAAGCTTTGCCTTGCAAGGGGCTGTGTAGATCTGTGCCTTCATTCTCTGATTGGCCTGGAACTCGAGGAGACTCACCAGCCTCTGCCTCTGGGAGCAGAGGGGTTGGTTAAAGGTATCTGTCGCCATACCCAGCTGTCTTAGGGTTGTGGTGCCTGGTCTACGCAAGGATTCAGTGCTAATCAGCAGTGATTAAAACTGCAACGCTAGTGGAGAACACATCCCCACCTACTCTCTCACCATCAATTAAGCCTCCTTACAATGAAGGAAGAAAACCAGAACAGGGAGCAGTCTCCATTTTGCTGCAAGAAGACATCCAAAGGGGTTGGGGATTTAGCTCAGTGGTAGAGTGCTTGCTTAGGAAGCTCAAGGCCCTGGGTTCGGTCCCCAGCTCCGAAAAAAAAAAGAACAAAAAAAAAAAAAAAAAAAAAAAGAAGAAGACATCCAAAGGGGTTGGCAGGGCCAGGGTTGGGGTGGGTGGGAGGTGTACAGAATGGACTTGCCCAAGGTATAAGCACTTATTGGAGTCCAAGCCACACCCACCTGTCTCTGCCGGAAAGGGAGAATGACAAGAACAGAGAGAGTCAGTGTGAAACTGTAAACTACGGCATATTAGGACTAGGACCTATTTTCATGAATTTAATGTGGCAGTGGAGGGCAGACCAGTCCTACCTCAGAGCGGGATGCCTTCTGTAGCAGTCTGCCTTTGGCCTGAGTCTGGCGTGATGGCACCTAGGCTTTGAAGCAGCCTTTGTCTGGGATCGTTACCTAAGTCTCTCTGGGCTTGCTCCTTTGAAGGGATTCTTAGAGCCTTTCCATGACTTTTCCGTAACGGGTCTGGAGACCTGTCCGGCAAACCAGAAGTCTCCGCTGGCTGAGAATTGTTTACATGACTTCAGGACAATCCTTAGAGCAGAAAAAGAGGCTTCGGTATGAGGAAGTTGACTTGCTAATGTGTAACAAGAAGCAGCAGGAAACTTCCAGGAAGTTGTTGGAGAGAGGTGGATCCCCCTGCTGCTTGAGAAGCCTAAACTCTCCCTGCAGTCTTCCTGAGTTAACCCCAATACCGAATTTTCCATCTGCCCGCCTTCCACCTAGATATCCTTAGGACTGAGCATGGCACATGGTGGCACACTGACTGAACAGCACCTTAGTGGATCGTTTCCCATTGAAGGCCAATGCTCAGGGGCCGAATGCAGCCCCCCAATTTGCTATTCCACAACTTCCAGATAATCTGGAAGCTCTGGGCTGGCAGGAACCAGGAACCAGGTCTACTGTGTGCTTTCTTATTGAACCAGTGGCCAACCCAACGCCAGGCACACAGAAAGCGGAAGCACATATCAGGAGTGCTAACATAAATGTTTGTAGTGTTTTTAGTGAAGACAAAAACCAGGACCTTAGGGAGTTGGGTATTTAGCTCAGTGGTAGAGTGCTTGCCTAGCAAGCGCAAGGCCCTGCGTTCGGTCCCCAGCTCCGGAAAAAAAAAACAAAAAACAACCCCCCCCCTCCAAAAAAAAAAACAGGGCCTTGGCCATGCTAAGAAATCTACTTAAATTTTTTTGTTATATTTTTATGAATGTTTTGTATACCTATGTACCATGTGCGTCCTTAGTGTTCTTAGAGGCCAGAAGAGCCTGTATGAATCCCCTGGAACTGAAGTTACAGATGGTTCTGAGCCAGCACATGGAGGCGGAGAGTGAGATCTGAAGGAGTAATTCACCTACTGCTGAGCCATCTCTCTGGTCCCGAGAATGTGGCTCAAAGAGCTGAACTAGGAACCAGAGATCAGGGATTTAGCCATGGCCCTTGCTTCGTTTGTGATGTGGCCCGGGGCCAGTCCTCCTCCTCTCTCTCTCTCTCTCTTTGGAATTCACTGTCCGTGCTCATAAGGTTTGAGTATGGCTAGGCTAGTGTTCTCACCTCTGGCTTCACCATAGAAAGAACCAGAAAAGGTTCAAAGAAACACAGAGATTGCTGGGCTCTACTTCAGACAAATCAACACAGAAGCTCTGGGAGGCGGACAAGGGAAATATTTAAAAAGATCCTAGGCAGGCGGTCCTGCTTATGGCCAGGCCTGAGACTCACTGAACTAAGAAACTCTTAGGTTCTGTGACCACATTCTGGCATGATCTGCACCGACACCATCACAGGTCTCTGGGGCTACACCTGCCTACACATCTATTTGTAATGTCTGCTTTGCTGGGTCTTCCCACCACGGGGGCTTGGCTTATCGGAACCTCCAGGCTCTCTTATCAGCAGGGCCAGTGAGGGCTTTGGATGAGTCACACATGTGTGCAAAGCCCAAAGATGATCTCTCCCCCACCCCCGTCTTTATACTTTTGCCTTTCCCAGAGCCACACAGCTGGAATCATAA
The DNA here is from genome assembly GCF_021556685.1 of Rattus norvegicus. NCBI lineage: Eukaryota > Metazoa > Chordata > Mammalia > Rodentia > Muridae > Rattus > Rattus norvegicus. The sequence goes on from NC_141538.1 coordinate 151,499,661, forward strand.
AGTGTGTCACCTTTACTGACTGATTTCACTGTGCATTTATTTTATGCACATTAAAGTATTTTATGTTATGGGTGTTTTGTCTGCACAGGTCTATGTACCACATATGAGCCTGGAGTCCTCTGAGGCTAGAAGAGAGCTTGGTGTCTCCTGGGTCTGTTCAGACGGTTTGGGGCCGCCTTGCGGAGCTGACTAGCTAGTCTCCTGGAAGAGCAGCCAGTGCTCCTAACCGATGTGCGTGTCTCCAGCCCCTCCCACCGTTTTTGGTTATTTTTCTGAGATGGGACAGATACTGTTTTTTTTTTTTTTTTTTTTCTCGGAGCTGGGGACCGAACCCAGGGCCTTGTGCTCGCTAGGCAAGCGCTCTACCGCTGAGCTAAATCCCCAACCCCTGTTTTTTTTTTTTTTTTTAAGACTTTATTTTATGCATGTGAGTGCATTGTCCCTATCTTTAGACACACCAGAAGAGGGCATTGGATCCCATTACAGATGGTTGTGAGCCACCATGTGGTTGCTGGGAATTGAACTCAGGACCTCTGGAAGAGCAGTCAGTGCTCTTAACCACTGAGCCACCTCTCCAACCCGACAGATACTGTTTATGCTGGCCCTGAACACTGAACTCGAGGGACCCTTCTTCAGTTTCCTTAGTAGTAGGGACCACAGGTGCAAGCCACAGCACACAGCTAGATGTCACCTTTCTCGTTTCTGTTGCTTGCAGCGATCTGCCTGCCTCTGCATCTTGAGTCCTGGGGTTAAAGGCTGCTGTGCCTGGCTTTTTTTTTTTTTTTCTTAATATTTATTTTCATGTGTATGAAGGATTTTTTTTCCAGGAACATTCCACTGTACGGTTGTAGCTAGCTTATCCTCAGACCTTTTGAAGCACATGCTGGTGGATTGCAGCTTAGACGATCATGAACAAACCCCTGCAAACATCCAGGTACGTGTTTGCACTGGTGATTTGGCCTCATTCCGGGGAATGCCAACGAGTTCATTTGGATGGTGTAGTAGACTGGTTTTGTAAGAATTGCAGTCTCTCCTTAAAAGTGAGCATATTACTTACGGGTTGTGGTAGCTAGTGCTTCAGATCCCAGCATGGGGGAGACTTAAATCGAAGGCTCATAAAGCTGGGCTTTATGTATAAAGTTCCAAGCCAGCTTAGGTTATGTAGAAAAGCCAATTTTAACTTTGCCTTTTTAGCAGCAATGAATCAAGTTACAGTCGCCCCACATCCTTGTTAGCATTAGTATTGTCCTCTGTTTAAACCATCCTCATAGATGTGTAGAGTTTTCTGCTATTTTGCATTCTGTAATGACATGTTGGCTGTTTTTAAGACAGGATCTATGACACACTAAGCCTGGAACTCCTTATATAGACCAGGATAGCCTCAAACTCAGATATCCTCTTGCCTCTGCCTTTTGAGTACTGGGATTAAAGACATGTACCACCACACCCCTGTCACATTAACTATCATTTCACAACGCTTATAGAACATCTTTGGTGAGGACTTTTAGGGGTGGCATGGGGTTTGAGACAGGTTCTCTCTATTATACAGCTCTGGCTCTCCTGGAATAGTCTAGCTTCAAACTCACAGAGATCAGTCTGCCCCCTCCTTCTAGATGCTAGGTATGTGCCACCATGCTTGAGTTTTCTCTCTCTCTTTTCTTCAAAACAAGGTTTCTCTGTGTAGCCCTAGCTGTTCTGGTACTTGCTCTGTAGACTAGGCTAGCCTCAAACTCCTTAGAAATCTGCCTGCTACCATGCCTGTCAGATTATATATATAGCCAGAAAAAGGAGTCTGATCCCCAGTTGTTAGAGTTGACAGCTGCCATGTAAGTGCTGGGAATTGAACCTAAGTCCTAAGGAAGAGCAGCCAGTGCTCCTAACCACTGAGCCACCTCTCTGGCTCCTGTGTATTTCTCTGAGTTCACCTTGACCCTCTTTGAGGCAAGGTCTTGTCGTAGCTCAGGCTGGCCTTGAACTCCTGACCCTTGCTTTTACCTCCCAACTGCTGAAGTCACAGGCGTGAACGCACTACCACAGCAGGCTCAGAACTGATGAGTCCTTTGGAGCTGTGTGTGATGACTCGTGTCTGCCATTTCAGTACAACTGCTGAGAGCACCAGGCCAGCCTGGGCTACAGTGTGAGACCATCTCAAGAGAGGAAACAAAAACAGTGAGCCAGGCTTGCTGGTGGGTGTCTGTGAGCCTAGTACTTGGGAGGTAAAGGCAAAGATCAGGGAGTTCAAGGCCAGCCCAGGCTCCAAGAGCCCATCTCAAAATGCAGGACCTGTGTATTTCAGACCCAAACCCTTCCCCCGATGTTTCGGTACCGTTTCCTCATATTTGGTTTGAGTTTTCATTCTTTAACAGTGTTCTTTGCCGGGCCTGCATTTTTTCAAGTTGGATGAGGTCTTCTTACTGATTGTTTCCTCTTGATCTTACTTTCGATGTTGCGTCTAAAAGCTCAGGACAGAACTCAGGGTCACATGGATTTCCTTGTTATTTTCTACCAGTCTCACCCTGTTGGACAACTGGGCAGATGTTATGTGAAACCCAGAAGATGGCATCGGATTCCCTGGAGCTGGAGTGAGGGCTTCTGGGCTGCCCAATGAGGGCGCTGGGGACCAGAAGAGCAGGAGGTGCTCTTAACTGACGGGCCATCTCTGCAACCCAATTTCTAAAGACAAAACAAAACAAAACAAAACAAACAAACAAACCTGGTAGCCAAGACGTGGTGGTGGTACATTCCTTTAATCCCAGCAGAGGTAGACAGATCTGAGTTTTGAGGCCAGCCTGGTCCACAGAGTGAGTTCCAGGATAAGCCAGGGCTACACAGAGAAAAAAAAACCAACCAACCAAAAACAGCAAAACATGAAGTGGTGAACAGTGCACTTTGGGACTAGTTAACTATTCTGTGTGACAGTGTATATCTGAAGTATTCTTCTGTCATCTGTACAGGGCATTAATAAAAACTCTATGCTGGCTCCTTCATGGTGACACACCACAGTGCTATGGCTTTGAAGCACCCAGCTAGGTGGCTCCTTGGTTAGGTGACTGGGTCTTGATGGTGCTAACTTTATCCATGGTTAAATCCATCAATGCTGGGCTATTAAGACATAGAGCCTGATTGGAGGAGAGAGGCCACTGAATGCTCTCCTTTTTGTCCCTCTGTACCCTAGTTACTGTGAGGTGGGTCTGTCCCTCTGTCCCTTGTCCCGCCAGGTGTTTGCCTGGCCACAGGCACAGGCTGAAATGCAATGGGACCAGCTGACCATCACCCAAAGCCTATGAAACCATGAACCAAAATGAACAGTCCTTGGTTTAAGTTGGTTTTCTCAGCTATTTTTGTCATACCATTGAAAAAGTGACCAACATATAGAGAAGCTCAAGGTACCAGGGAAGCAGAGGCAGGTAGATTTGTGTGTTCGAAGCCAGTATCTGATCTATATTGTCTAATTCCAAAATGGCTTCTCATTCACTTAACTACTTTTTTTTTTCTTTTTTTTGGAGTGGGGACTGAGCCCAGGGCCTTGTGCTTGCTAGGCAAGCGCTCTACCACTGAGCTAAATCCCCAACCCCACTACTTATTTTTATATTGTGGGCATAGGTGTTTTTCTGCACACATCTCTGCGCCACATACATGCAGTGCCCATGAGGTTAGGAGAGAATGTTGGGTCCCCTGGAACTTGAGTTACAGATGGTTGATGTGTATGCTTGGGACAGAGCTCAGGTCCTCTGCGAGAACAAGTGCTTATAACTGTTCCTGTCCTGGTAAATTCTAATGGCTCCTTGTCATGGGAGCAAGCCTATGGTCTCTCGCTGGGGACATGCATCCTCCAGTTAACCCCTCTAGCTCTCTATAACCTTCCCCAAATCAATCGCTTTGGATCTCCAAACACAACACTGCATTATACTTCCTTGCCTTGGGACACTGTGCCTCTCTTGCACAGTCTGGAAATGCCTTGAAGCTTCTGGAGGCTTAATTTGGGAACACAGGGTCTTTGTCTAGACCTGAGGAGGCACAGGCAGCTATCCCAGTTTGGTTCTTCTCACAGCTACAAAGAGAAGATTCTTAAGTTTCACAGTGGAACTGTTCTTGTGGCACTAACAGCCCCTAAACTGTATCAAAGGACCTTACGGTGCCCTGGTTGGGTGTGGACAGCAAAGAGGAATGTTTTAAAGATGAGATCTACCAGCATCTACTGGCCACTGAGAAAACCGCCAGCTTGAGGTAATCTGCAGTTTAACTACGAGACCACATCACACTACTTTTGACTATATCCTTACAAGAAGTTGGGTTTTAGCTGGCTTTACTAACACGAATCTTTAGCCCCAGCACTGGGGAAGCAGGCACATCTCTGTTAAGGTCAAGGCTCCTGTTCTACCAGGTCAGCCAGGGCTACATAATACAGTGGCCCTGTCTCAAACAAAGTTGGGTTTTTAGTAGTCACTGTAATGAAGATGAATCGGTGTGGAGTTAGAACTGAGTGGCGGTGTCTGCTTTGAAGAAAAGGCTTGTGCAGTCCCCAGCAGGAACACAGACCCCATCTGGACCTGGCTATTAAGGAAAAGACAGGAGGCTGGGGATTTAGCTCAGTGGTAGAGCGCTTACCTAGGAAGCGCAAGGCCCTGGGTTCGGTCCCCAGCTCCGAAAAAAAGAACCAAAAAAAAAAAAAAAAAAAAAAAAAAGGAAAAGACAGGGTGGTGTGTGGCTCAGTGGAAAGTGCTCCCCTGGCATGCACAATGCCCTGGGCTTCATCCCTACTATGTAATGAATCCCTACTGTGTAATGAACTGCATTAACTAGGTATGAGGGTGCACGCCCATTCTCCCAGCACTCGGGACAGAGGCAGGAGGATCATAGGTCAAGGCCATTATTGACTACCTAGTGAATTAAAGGCCAGCCTGGGCTCCACAGCCTGTCTCCAAAGTTCCTTCTAATTTATGTGTATTATTTTTAAAAATATATCCTAAGCGATTTCAATTAGTACTTAATAAGTTGAGCTCAGCCTTTTTTTCTTAGGAGGCCCCACGAAAAGTTTCTATGATGATATTATTGTGAGCTGAGAAATTCTAGAATCTTCTGGCTTAAGAACTCATCAGATAATCTAGGATACAAAAGAAAAAGAAAAACAAAACTAAACTAAAACCCCATGGGTCCTCGAGTCCCTTTAGTAAGCTACAATCATATTTGTTCTGTAGTACAATGTAAGGTACACAGAACAGTACACGGCACGTAGCAACTGGTGAACACTTCTGGGTAAAACATTCGCTCCTTGTAACACATACACAAGAACCATGTGCACCTTGGATCACAGGAAGGGATGTGCACCTTGGCTTCTAGTTTAAGGAATCTGAAAACTACCAAGAGTTGAAATCCCTCATTTCCAGGCTTTGTGCCTGCTGGGCTGAGTGACCCGCACCGCTCCAGGCAGGTCTCGTTCTGCTCAGCAGAGGTGTGGTTGCTCCAAGTCACAGAGCTACGGCAGGGAGGGAATCAAGACCCATTTGTATCCCCAACAAATGCCACCAGTCACAAGTAGAACAAAATGGTTTTAATCAATTGCGTCACCCTCACTCTCCTGGGAGCAGAGCAACAAAAAGGCTCGGCTCCTGCCCCCAGAGGACAGTAAGGCTTATGTGTCTCTCCACACTGCAGGGTCCAGGCTAGGCAGGCGGGTGGGAGACAGGAGGCAGGGACGGGGGAATGGCAGGTGGCTTCAACATAGGAAAGCAAAGGGACCCTGGCCAGTTCTCGAGCCCCAGGGTCTAGCCCAACACTCCCGCTCCCCTCCCTGGCTTGAGAAAGGTCATGAGGAAGAGCAGGGGAGCAAGTCCCAGCAGCAGGAGCGGCAGCAGCAGCTGTTTCCTTCACCAATAAATACACTTCATTACCAAGCTAGAAGAGAGGGGTGGGAAGAGGACCTGGGGTGGGCAGGAAGGGGGAGAAGCTGCCACCTGTGTCGCTGAGATTAAAGCAATGAGATGGTGCCAGACCCCCCACTACTAGCCTCACCCCCCTAGTCTTCTTAAAACTGTGAAAAAGCTTTTAACATGGCCCTCCTGTCTCCAGGGCTGCTCAGAAGCTTGACTGAGAGGAGGCACCTGGCGGAGACAGGGGCGAGGGAGGGAGAGAGGAAGGGAAGGAGGGAGGTATGGAGGGAGGGAGAGAAGGGAGGCTGCTTCTCCCCAGAGGCTGCAGCTGGAGGGCTGCAGCCCAGAGGAAGCACACAGGGCTGGGGGAGGCTGGCATGAACCAACTCCCAGCTCCAGAGCAGGCGCCGGCCGAGGGGCTAGAGGGAGAGGGAGGCTTGGTGGTGGAGTGGGCGCTGTGTCCAGTGTAAAGCTTGGGGCTGCTGAGAAGGGATGGCTGAGCTAAGGACTTTCCCACCCCCTCCCCCCAGAGCAGCAGGGGACAGAGAAAAGCCATCACTTCTTTGGTCTTTGTGGCGGCTCAGCACATGGGTGGGAAGGAGGGCAGAGAGGGCGAGAAGGGTCCTTAGGAAGCGCCACCTCAGCAGAGGAGGCCTGGCTGGGAGCTCTGGCAGAAAGGTCACAGTGAGGCCGAGGAGCGCCCCAGGAGAGTGGCCATGGCGCATTAGTACTTGCATGGGCAGGTGGGTGGGGACGAGGCACCCCACCCCCTGCCACACCAGAGGAAAGGCAAAGCCCTCAGAGCCAGCCTAGAACAGGCCCAGGAGGGGATGAGAAAGCTCCACTGCCACCAGGGCAGGAGGCCTGACCTTGCCACTGCGGGCTCCCACCTTTCCTACGGTTCCACCAGAGCACTGGTGGCTGGGAAGGGACCTTCCAGAAAGACCTCAGGGGAGCTAGCCCCATAGGCAGGAGAGCAAGTGGCAACAACAGGCCAAGGCAAGCCTTTGACAGCAGGGAGTTCCACTCCCTTTCTGTTGCCAACCAAGAGGCAGGGCAGTCCGTGAAGACAGCTTCAGCTCTTGCCTCCCCACTGGAGGCGGAAGGGGTTTTGAGAAGGGCCAGAGCCTTCCAGAGACACGGAAGCAGGAGGTAAGGGCATACGGAGGGACTTCCCCTCCTGCTTTTCTGCTCAGGGCTGTGGACAGTCAAGGGACAATCAGCCCGAGAGTCTGAAAGCCAGCAAGTTGCAGCAATCCCCACCCACAATGTCGAACTAACAAACAAAACAGGGGAAATGAAAAATGGGGGTGGGAAAGACAAACCAAAACAGAGCCCAGCCCTCTGATCTCCTGCACAGGGCCGGGGACTGGGGCTAGGAGCATCTAGCTGGGCCGGCACTGCACCTGGCCCTCTGCGCTGTCCTCGTCATCGGAGGCCCCAGCGCCCCCACTGCTCAGGCCTGTGATCCGGTAGCCCATGTCCAGCAGCATCGCCTCCAGGGGATTGGCATTCATGCGCCGCTGGTTGGCCTGAGAGGCACCCTCCATGTCCTCCACGACTCGGCCCGTGAGGTCTTCACTCTGTCAAGAAAAGGCAGTTCTAGTGACCTCAGGGTGGGGGGGCAGCAGGTACAAGGGAGGCACATGTACTGTGGCATATACATAGGGGCTGAGGAGGGAGACACACAGACTGGGACATATAAGAGGAAACATCTACTCAGAATATGTAAGGGAGGTCACACTGGGGCATCTAGGGGCACATAAGGTTAAACACATGGTGACAAGTGTGCACACAGGAACACGTGTTGGGGAGATGCTTCACATGTTAGGTTGGGGACCAGATACAGTCCCCTAGTTCTAACAACCCTTTACATTTTCTCCCTCGAGGAAAGGCCTGGTGGGGTCCTCTTTATAAAAGTTACAGCAAACCAGTTCTGGATTTCCTTCAGCTCCGCTAGCTGTCATTGGAAGGCTCATGGAAGGCTCACCTGCCCACTGGCACCGAGAGCAGAGGAGGCCACACTGGCTGACCTAAGTGTTCTGTGTAAGACTGCATAGCAATCAACCCCAAAGCCTGTGCGCCTGCCCGGGACCGTCCTTTAACAGCTTCCGGGCAGGACCCCTGACAGGCATATGAAGGGAAGGTCTCCCGAGAGCCTGAGGCATTCCCTCAAAGGCTGATCTGGCTCTGTCTCCCCCCTTGCCTACCTGCTCTTGGTATATGGACTTTTCACCTTCATGGCAATCTCAGGGATATGTCCCAAGAATGCAAAAGCCAGTCTCACCCCAGGAACGCCCACTGCATTAGAGCTTCCTAGGGACTAGGGGGTCCCACTTTCCGGCTTCATCTTTCCCGACAGTTTCTATCCTGCGTGGCTCCGCTCCCTTCCCTTCCCTTCCCTAGCACTGAAGCTCAGCCAAGGCTTCAAACGCAGTCCTTATGTTCCTTGTCGGTCGGCTTTGGCCACCTTGCTTGTGCCCTCACCTCTGGTCGTGGGTTCCACAATCGCACCACAGGGTCGATGCCACTGGTAGCCAGGAAGCAGTAGCTGGGGTGTGGCTGCAAGCAGTTGACAATGGATTCATCTCCCTGGAGCACTCGGACTAGGTTGGTGGTCTCCTTTTCCCAGATGAAGAAGGAGCCATCATCAGAGCCGCTGACGATGTACTGAGCATTGCTGGCAGAGAGTAAAGGGCAGGGAGGTCAGGCGCAGGGAAAGGCGAGAGGGGACACGGAAGCCGGGGACCACTCGGTTCCTCACACTCAAGGGGCTCCCCTCGACTCAGAACTCTATGCAAATGAGCTCTTCTTTCACGCTGCTTGTACAGTCATCACTGTGTTAAAACCCAGCATCAGTTGCTGGGAGCAGAGGCAGGCAGGCTCCTGTGATTTTGAGGCTGGCCTGGTCTACAAAGTACGTTCCAGGACAGCCAGGGCCTCACAGCAAAACCCTGTCTCAAAAACCAAAAACAACAACAAAAACCCCCCAATATCAGTACCCTCCAATACGGTACCACAGAATCCACGGGGGTACATTATTACCTCGCCAGTGTGGGACTGACTCTTGTATCTATCTCCTGTAAGAGCAGCTTCATCTAGCTAAACCTTCCCTCAGCAATCCGAGACTTCTTGGACCCTGACTACCAAATCCTACAGTCCAGCCATAATATAGGCCCTCTCACACTGTTGACATTCGGAGGGGATCTTGGGGGAGAGACCCTCTTGACAAAAGGGGATCAACAAAGCAAGGATGGGGCTTGGGGTGGGAGTTGTCTGAGAATACAGGCTGTGCCCATGAGTGCCCAGGACATGGTCCAAGATGCCCGGTCTCACAAAAGCTCCAAATGTCCAGATAGAGCCAGCAAGCTCCAGGACACTAGACAGAGTGTGGGGGCGGGGGCAGAGGGAACTTCCAGGCACTGACGCCACCCAGGCCAGTCTGTTCTGACTGCAGTGGTGTGGCTGGTTTCTTCGTACGCACAAAGAAAGAGGCTGCCTGAGGTACCTGAGGGTAGAGAGACAGAGCCAGGCCACGAGTATCCCCAAAGTATGTCTCCCACGCAGCCCTACCCCTCAAACCCTTGCACCCACTGTGATGTGCACCCTCCTCCTGCTCGGGGCCTCGGACCTGCCAAAGAAATTTGCCTCCTTGATGTCCGTTGTGGTGTTGCAGTGGCCACAGTAGCGGAACTGGTAGTCGTAGCTGCGCTCCCGTAGCACCATCTCGTCCTCGGAGATGGAGTCCTTGCGGCTTGTGCTTCGGAGGCGAACTGGACCACCACCGCCAGCTGCCTTCTTCTCCTCTGGGGCAGAAAGCAAGGAGAGGTGAGAGGGGTGAGCAAGGAGAGGTAGGAGGCTTCCCTTCCTTTCATCTCCTCCTCGCTGTCTCCTCCACCTCTGTGCTAAGTTTCCGGCCCAGAACTGGCAACATGGGGCCACCTGCCCCCAGCTTTACCCCGGAGAACTAAAAGTCTGCAGGAAGAAGCATTGTCAGCTTCAGCCTGGACACTCGCAGCATGAGCGAATCCCACGGCTGGTTATCTGCCTCCAGCGAGACCTTCCTTACATTTGTAGCCCACATCACCATGACCCAGCTCGCTGCCCTCCAACTCGGGAGGCACTGGGCAGGCGTGGTGTGCCCTTTGCAGATGGCACTGGTCTGGAGGCTGTGCTGGATCCATGGCCGCACAGTCCAACCTGGTAGAGCTGAGCTGGGAACTAAGGCACTGTCCTAGACACCATGCCCGCTGCACACGCCCAGATCGAGACCAAGGCAACAAACAGCACTCGCCTCTCTCGGCCATGCGCTCTCTGCCAAGGCCCTGGCTGTGACAGGTGAGAAGGCCTAGCTGGAGCCTGCACAGCCGGACTGGGCGGTACCTGGTGCCTTGAATGCTAACATTAACCCTCAACAGAGTTTCAATGGGAGATGCTGACCGTGAGTTTCAGGGGTTAGCAGACTGTCCTAAGGCCGTGGAGTTTCAGAAGTCAGGGCTCCTAGATCAAAGCACCACAGCCTTTCTGGGTAGGGACGGACAGCTGCCTCTCTGGGCACACACTCACCGCCATCACTTTTGGAGAAAAGGGCAGCTGTGATGTCCCGGCCCAGCGCGTCACAAGCACTGCTGTGGGCCTGCTCTGGGAACTTCCCTTTGAAGTCATCCAGGCACTCCAGAGCCTCGGCCACATACTTCAGTTCAAAGAGGCACCGGGCCAGACGGAAGTGTGCCTTCAGGTGGCAAGGGTTTAGGGAGATGGCCTTGAGGCAGTCCCGGAGGGCATCGTAGTGGTCACCGTCCCTGAGAAGTACAGGGACACAGCTTAGAGGTGAGGGAGGCCCCGTGGCAAATGCAAGGCTCCCACCATTTTCTGTGGCTACTTCTAAGCTATCTCTGACAAACCTCAGGGTGAGGAGATATGGAAATGAAGCCTTGGCAGAGCCCAGTACTCCCTCCCAGGGAGGAAGCCAGGATCCCCGAGGCTTGAGGCAGTGAAAGGCAGTATTGGGGTGCCCTCTGCTGGGCACAGCCTGCAACTGTGCACTGCTCACCTCAGGCACCCGCAGCTCTGCAGCAGAAGGCCTGGCATCCTGCCCACCTCAGGCTCCCCAAGCCCTCCTTCTCTTTTCCTTCATCCACCTCCTCAAATCCCCCTGCTGGCCTTCAAAGCTACGTCCAAGGCAGGGGGCCCTCAAGGACAGTTCTGTGGTCTGGAGAAGCCAGAAGTGTTAGGCCAGGGGCTCAGGGTCTGACCAGCAGGCAGCGCACCCCAGCCAGACCCCCCCTGTCCTGGCTGACTGATCTGCAGCAGCTGTGGCCTCCACCTCCTGGGGCTGGAGGATGGGGCCTGGCTGTCTGGCAAAGTCAGCTCTCTGGAAGCTGATGGTGAGGAGGCTGTGCACACCAGGAGCTCCAAATCCTCTCTACTCTTTTCTCCAATGGAGAAGTAGGGTAAAGGGAAGTAAAGGCTTTTTATTGGAGGGGGTAAAAAGAGTAGCTGGACAGGAGGCACCTCCTGTTGCCAGAAACGCATTTTGCCTCTCATCTGTACAGCCAAACAGCAGTGAGGGTCCTGTCCCCTTTAGAAACACGAAATGTTCATATTCTCAATGCTGGGGGTGGAGCTTCTCCCGCTTCCTACTGGGCTGGGGTGGGCCTATCCTGCAGTAAGCAGCACTCCCTGAGGACAAGGGTCCCTTCATCAAGGGCACAGGTCACAGAAGGCTCATCCCGACCCTCTCTTGCCATGTAGTCAGGAGGAGCACCAGCCCTTGGAGGAGCCGGTCTGAGACTAGGGACCCACAGCTAAGCAATGTGGGGCAGGCAGGAAGCAGAGCTGCTTTGATGGTGTGTTCTGCGTCAAAATGAGTGGCTATGACGAAGGATCAGGCGCTGTGTGGAAACCCAGTTACTGCCTGCAAGGTGCCCCTTTCTGAGCTCCTAGCAAGAGCCAGACCAGAGACCAGCCAGGAGCCAGAGGGTGGTCTGTTTCCAGGAGCAGATGGTAGCCCTGGGGAGACTGGCCTGGGACAGAATGTGACATTCTAGGGGTCACTGGCAGGCATGTGGGGATGGGGAAAAAAAAAGAGCAGGCTGGCCTCAGGGCTCACCCATCCTAGATGTACTGCCAGATCAATCTCCCTGAAAAGACAGCCCTCTGCACATCCCTGCTCAAATCTCTCCAGTAGCTGCCCATCACACACTGAATCAAGGCCAAATGCCACCCTCTGCATTCCAAGCCCTTTCCAGGCAAGCCCCAGGCTACCTCACAGACTCATCCCCTGCCAGTCCTTTCCAGAACCCTCTGCTCCAGCCAAATGGATTTGCTGTACTGAAGCAGGCCCTTCAGTCAGTCCCCCGCCCCCATGCCTTTGTTCACACCATCTCCTCTCCCTGCAGTGTCCTTCCCCACACTCCTCTCCTCCCCCTCATCGCCTTGTCTGAGCTGCCCACACTTCCAGCCCATTCAGACACATCTTCCTGAGGCTTCCCTGATCCTGGGCTGAGGTGACTCAACTCTTCTTGGCGCCCACAGCACTTTACCTGACCGTTTGCAAGACTTACTGCTTCCTGCCTCTCTCACGTTTCATGCTGAACTATGTTAGAGATTTTATTCCTTTCCAGAGGCTGGGCCTCTGAGGCACAGGGATTCAGAGAGATAGAAGTCTGTTTCCCCAGTACCTGGCACATAGTAGGAACTCAGAAAACAAGCTGTGAATTAGGAAATCACCAACTTCTTTCAGCAAAAATACATACATGAAGCTGAGCTCTTAGCTAAGCCTAGAAAGGGGCTGTCACATCCTACCCAACCAGTGTGACAGAGGTCAGACACCTCAGATGGCCAGGACCCCAGACAGCCCTCTATTGAATGTGGGTGCCCTCTGGTCCCTGGGGAAGCTCCCGGTGCTTCAGCTAACTTCTGCGTGTGTGGCGTCTCCCCCACTCCCATTCTGCTGACTTGGGTGGGGGGTTTCTTAAGCTTCCCCAGGCCTGCCTAGTTTCAGCCAGACGATGGCACACCAGCTGGCCTGTCTGTCTGGGCAGAGCCGACGGATGCCAGACGGAGCAGAAATGGCTGTGGGCCCAGCTCTATCCATCTCTAGTCTTGGCCCTGGCTGGGGGATGGGGGTCTGCCTGCCTGCCTGTCTGATGGCGCTGCAGGCAGGACTGGGGCCCTGATGGCCTCTGAAGATGTGAGGCGTCTTAGGATACTGACCTGTCTTTCCTTTTACCACCAGTCAGTGTATAGTGAGTGGGTCTAAGAGCCCAGAAAGCAAATGCAGGGTCATTCAACTGCAGAATCATGTTATAAAGTTCCTCAAGCTCCTCAGTTGTATCTATCAAGATTCCACTGTTTTTTTTTTTTTTTCCCGGAGCTGGGGACTGAACCCAGGGCCTTGCGCTTGCTAGGCAAGCGCTCTACCACTGAGCTAAATCCCCAACCCCTCCACTGTTCTTTCAAGTCCAATCCAAGCCTCTATTCTTCAGTAATCAGTATGAGCGCTCCTCTTAATTCCTACTTCCATTCACATATTTTTTTTAAAGTTTTTTTTTTTTTTTTTTTTTTTTTTACATGAGTACTTGCTGTCTTCAGACACACCAGAAAAGGGCATCAGATCCCACTACAGATGGTTGTGAGCCACCATGTGGTTGCTGGGATTTGAACTCAGGACCTCTGGAAGAGCAGTCAGTGCTCTTAACCACTGAGCCATCTCCCCAGCCCCCCATTCACATCTTATAACAAAGCAATTGTGAATCACCTGCACACTAAATGTTTTGTGCTACCTCAGCCTCAGGTAGAAAGGAGGGGCCTACATACAAGAGGCCCCAACGGGCAGTAGGTTGCTAATGCCACCTTCTGTGGATACCCCAGCAACTCGGTCTCATGGTCTAGGCGCTTCAGCCCTCGTCCTGACCCAGGGACCTCTGCAGTGCCCACTCACCACTTGCGTTTCATGTAGGCAGCAGCCCTGTTTCCGTAGAGCATGGCGTTGTGAGGGGCCTTCTGCACAGCCTTGCTGTAAAGCTGGATGGCCTGCGTCCACTGCTGGCAGGCAAAGGCTTCGTTGGCTTGCTGCTTCACGCGCTCCAGGTATGGGGGGAGCTCCACCTGGGGACTGTGAGGGAAGGAGAAAAGTCAGACCAGGTGAAGGTTAGCGGTCCTTCCCAAGAACATGCACGGTTTTATGGACCCTGGCATCTCACTGCCATCCTGGAGAAGGGGCCGCTTTCACCCTGAGCTTGGGTCATTTCCTATTACCAAGAAGGAATATGTATAATTCCAAACACTGTGAACCAGTAAGAGAGGCAGGAAAGGCTGTCTGGAAGGGTCTAACGGCGTGTTAGCAATTATTAATCAAATGCTTGGGCTCAGGTGACAGCCACCGATGCCACCTGCACCCACACTGAATTAAACCTTGTAACCATTCTACTTCCTGTTTTTCTCAGGGACCGGACAATCTGAACATCTAAGCCCAACAGATGGGTGGGAAGAGAACAGAGGCAGGGATGTACTATAAAATGGGAAATAACATGAGGGGGACGGATCATCTGCGTGGGAGACAAAGTTCAGTGCCGGGACCCTTACCCCAGTGACGGGGCAGAGGGACAAGCTTCACTGTGGGTATGTTTGGCCAACTCTCAGAAGCTGCTTTCGGAACACGAGCTGCTCTAAGAAGTCCCTCTGGTACAACCTCTACCATCTGGGATTCACAACTGGGTTAAGGTCAGGAGGAAGGGTTTGTGTGTGTGTGTTTGTGTGTGTGTGTGTGTGTGTATGTGTGTGTCTGTGTGCATGCGTGCACATGTGTACTACATGCATTGTGTGTGTGTTTTGTTGAGATTTTTGTATTATGGGTGTTTTTCCTGTATCAATGTCAGTGCGGTGCCTGAGGAAGCCAGAAGAGGACAACGGATTACTGGAAATGGCGCTGCAGACAGCTGTGGGCAGCTACACAGATCTGGGAGGGGAAAGAGCAGCCGGTGGTTGGCTGATGAGTAGTCTCTCCAACCCCAAGAAGAGAGGTTTGTAGGACACATTCATCTCTCCTGTCCAGAAGCTGTCACTAAGACTGAAAGGCCATGGAGGTCAGTTGGCCTCACCTGATACACCCCTTGCTTTCTGGCAGCCGGAAGCCGTTGCTGTGAAGGTGCAGACCATTCGACACGCCGTTAGACACGCCATTAGTAGACATCTTGCCATTCTGGACTTCTGGCAGAATGATAAGAAACAGTGAAACTCAGGAGGAGGGCTTCACTTCTCCGCATCTTTGGCTGCCATCATAGGATCTAATGGCTCCATGGTGAGACAATTCTTCCAGGTCAGACCCAGTCCCAGAAACCGAGTCAGGACAGGCAGGCAGTGGTGTAAAGAAAAGACTGTGTGCCCTCTGCTGGCTACAGAGGAAATAGCTCCTTTCTGTCTGACGTTCCCCAGAGCTGAGCTTGGGGAGGGGATGAGGGGTGAAGAGGTGGGTGGGTACATCAGCTGTAAGCCACAGGCAGAAATACATGAACCAGGACGAGAAGGAAAAGGGCAGCTTCTTCAAGTTCTTAAGAGCCAGGGCACCGGAAGGGCCCATCTTCCACAGGAGCAGGATGCGAAGCCTTGGACAGATCTCTGCCCCGTGCGTGAATGTCCTGATAAGAGCAGTGTAGAGATCTTGCCTTTTGGAGTGTATAGACACACTTCAGAGAAAGCACACGAACCTCTACCCACCACAGCATGGGCTCCCTAAGGGAGAACTTACCCACTGAGTGACATTTTCTAGGCAAGAGGAAGGTATACGGCCGTTGCTTGTAAGTCAAGTCAAACAAGTACACCTAGGATTGAGGAGAGATGGAGGCCATGAGGCG
Organism: Rattus norvegicus; assembly: GCF_021556685.1. Taxonomy (NCBI): domain Eukaryota; kingdom Metazoa; phylum Chordata; class Mammalia; order Rodentia; family Muridae; genus Rattus; species Rattus norvegicus. Next base: position 151,515,388 of record NC_141538.1, read on the forward strand.
AGGAAACGGCTGAAGCATCAGCAAGAGCTGAGCAGCTTTCAAGACCAGGATCCTAAGCTCCCAGTGAGCGCTGCGCATGGAACCACGGAGCTGGCCAGACATTTCCACGAAAGGAACCTTAAGCAGGAAAATCCTCCAAGCTTTTGAGTCTTGGGGTAGCTATGAGGCCCTTGCTGACATTGGTCATTACCTGGGAGCACATATTTAAATCTGAAAGGGCCTCAAAGGCGCAAACATCTTGTTTTATAGATGAGAAAACTGAGGCCTCAGAGAAGAGAAACTACAAAGAGTGACACTGCTGCCAATTACCCTGTCAGCAGGCAAATATATCTGTTAGGCATATTTACTGAGTACTAGTCAATGCTTATTTTGTTGCAGGGTTCTGCTAAGTGTTCTGTATGGACATAAAACACTCAGATGAAGAAGTGCAGACTCGGAATTCCATACCTTACCAGGGTCCTAAGAACAGGGGACAGCACAGATAGGACTCCAACCAGCCCTGCCTGCCTCTGACTGCTCTTCCAGGCCTTCCGTTCACCCCCATCACCCTCAAGCCAGATGCTCACCCACTCTCCAGCCTGGCTCTTTTGTATTTACACCTTGCTTGTGACAGGTCACTGTTTGTGTCCGTGTTTGCTGTCACCTCAGGGCTGTCTGTATTTGCATCTGTCCCCATCATGTACAGGACAATGCTAGTGCCACAGCAATAGATGACTGGAGATGAATTTCTACAGGTTCAGCACACACACACCCCGAGTTGAGAGCACATAACCAGGGGCTGGCACCATCAAGTGACACTTCTCAAAGCTGGTCCTAGATCTCAGTTTGACTGAGCTCTAAGCCTCAAGGGAACCAGGAGGAAACTGAGGCTCGGAAAAAGACAATGCTTGAAGTCACTGGAAACAGTAAGTGACAGGGTAGTGTCTTTCAGAGGCTGCTCTCACTGCGCAGCTGAGGGTGGCCCTGGATTCTCTATCTCCTTCGTCAGCCTCCTGAGGCTGGGATTACAGAAGCCACCATAGGAAGCCAGCATGATCTGCCACTTCCTTTCTCTCTCATCTCCTCTTCTCTCCCCCCCTCTCCTCTCAGATAGGGTTCCATGTATCCTAGGCTGGCCTTGAACTTGTTACATCTGACCAAGGATGATCTTTAACTCCTGATCCTCTAGTGTTTACCTCTTTTTTTTGCGGATTTTTTTTTTTCCCCCGGAGCTGGGGACCGAACCCAGGGCCTCGCGCTTCCTAGGTGAGCGCTCTACCACTGAGCTAAATCCCCAGCCCCTAGTGTTTACCTCTTGCACATGTGGATTTGAGGATAGATCACCAGCCCTGGTTTCCTGGCTTATGTGGAGCTGGGGATCAAACGCGGGGTTCTGTGCATGGTAGGCAAGCACTGTACTCAGTGACGACCATCCCTAGCCCACGGCCTGTCAGTTTCAATGCCCATCCCTCTCCTTCTTCTTAGTCTGTGAGTGTGTGGTGTCCCCGGAATGCAGGCAAGCACACACCACAGTGCACATGGAGGTCACGGCAACTTTCTCCCATTTGTCTTCAATAGTTCTGGTTAGCCTGGAATTCAGTGTGTAAACCAGGCTGGTCTTAAACTCAAGAGATCCACATGCCTCTGCCTCCCAAGTGCTGGGAATAAAAGCGTGTGCCACTGCCTCCATCCCAAAGGGACCGCTGGAGAGTTGGTACTCTCCTTCTACTCCTTGGGATCTGGGGACTAAACTCAGGTTGTCAGGCTTGAACAGCAAGCATTTTACCTGAGGAGTCCCCTTGCCAGACCCTTTAAAGCATTCTTAACCAAAATACCTTACATCTGTCTAGTTCACTAAAAAGAAACAGAAAATAAAAAGGCTAGGTTAGAGTAACTGGGCTCCCTCGCATGTCACAATGTCATTACGAGGACGCTGACACTTCTATCTGCCAAGCTAGGCAATGCTGGTGAGGTCTCACCTCGCTGGAGTGGGACCTACCTGCTCTCCTCCCATGTTGACCAGCAGCTCTGTACCATTGGGGCTGAAGGTCACGTAAGTGGCGACCAGCACTCTCAGACGGCTGTTATAGTCAGGCAGCTTCACCGGCAGGTGACCTGGCAAGAAGAATGCAAAAACCCTAGGCTGAGTCAGGGGACAGTGTAAAGACAGCCAGATTGAAAATGCTAGCAACCAACTTCATGGAGGCAGCCACAAGTGCTGAGCCCTCAGTACAGTCAATGGGCCAGGCCAGCAGCCTGTGGGTTTGCCCTGGGTCACTTCGTGTGTGACTTGGGGTCTTGCTATGTCATCCGGCCTGGTTTTATTACTAGCTCTTTCAGATTAGTGTGGTGATTTGAAGCTTCTTGCTTAGCCTCTGGAGTTCTGGGATTACAATCCCATTTTAGAGAGAAGAAACTCCTCAGAGTTAAGTGATTTGTTGACAGTTAACACAGCTGGTCAAAATGAGGCGTGAAGGCCGGACCTGTCTGATTCTAACCCCTACCCCTCTGGACAGCCCTACAAAGAGCCAAGGTCCAGGCAAGGGCCAGGCTGGGCCCTACCTGCGACATAATACTGTGCTGCACCGTCCGGAAGGGGCTTCTGCCGGTCACAGAAGGTGTGCACACCCGCCGAAGGGCTCTGCTTCATGCTCTTTCTGATGGGAGGAAAATTGGACAGGTTAAAACTGGCTAGCTGTCTCTGGCTAGCTGAGTCACACACTCCACAGGGGAAACCCAGCGTTATGTCCTGAGGGGTACAGAAGGACAGAGTTGTCTTTCTTCCTGCTACAAGCGACTCCAAGGTTTGCTCTTTATATAACCATCAGTGAAAGTAGAGCAGGCTAGACCTGTCCTAGGATCAGGGATAGCCACGGCTGTGTGTGGAGAATGCTTGGGTTCTCCCAAGAGACTGCCCTCGCTCCCTTCTTTCTGTTCTGAGACAGGGTCACATTAGCTGAGGTTGACTTCAGATTCAGCTCTGAAGAGGATAGCCTCGAACCTCTGATCCTCTCTCCCTACATCTCAAGTGCCGGGATTGCAGTAGTGTGCCACCATTTTTTATTTTACCTTTTCTTTTCTGTTTCAAATATACATTCTATTTTTAAAAAATTTATGTGAATATGTGAGGGTCTGAGCATGTGAGTGCAAGTGTGAGAAGCCAGATGCCCTGAGGCTGGAGTAGTGAGCTGCCATGAGGGTGTGGGAACCACACAAATATTAACTGTTGAGCCATCTCTCCAGCCCCAATCTTTCAATTTTTAAGAAAAAATAAAAGAGGGACAGGCGTGTAGTTCCTTGGTAGAACACGTGCCTAGCATGTACAAGGCTACGTGTTCTGTCCCAGTATCATCATAATAAGCAAAACTGTATGCACAGAGGATCACATATGTAAGACTAGCTCTGGGGTCAGGCATGCTGGTGTAATCTCAGCACTGGGGAGGCAAAGTAGATCTCTATGAGGTCAAGACCAGCCTGACCTACATAGTGAGTTCAAGGCCAGCCAAGATCACATGACAAAGCCCGGCTGTGGTGATGCACGCCTTCAACCCCAGCACTTAGGAGGCATAGGTAGGTTGACTGCTGTGACCAGGTTAGCCTGGTCTACATAGTGAGTTCCAGGCAGCCAGGGGTACACAGAGAAACCCTGTCTCAGGGGGAAGAAAAAGACTGCATAATACATAAGACCTTGTGTCAAAAAACAAGGGGGCAGGAGGAGGAAAAACCGAAAACCGAGACTGACTCTGGGGCTGCTAAACTGGCTCTGCTTGCCAAGTCTGACGACCAGAGTTCGAGTCCCCAGGACCCACAGGATAGGAGCAGAGAATTAACTCCCTAAAAGGTCCTCTGGTCTCTACCCATGCACCATGGCACACAAAACTATCCCTGCCCCCATACACACAGGTAAAGAATTGTGTAAAAAGACTGTCACTCTGTACAGATACTAACAGCAGTAAGGTAACCAGCAGGAAATATACAGTGATTTTGGGGGTGGGATTACAGGCAAATTATTCGGTGTGGGGGGAGGGGGGTTCCCAGTGTCTTGCCCGCAAGGCTGCTGGTCATACCTGTGGTTATGGATCATTCGAATGTCATAGAGCCTCACAAAGGGCCCACTGGCCCCTACGGCCAGGCAGTTGTTATCCTGGGGATTGACAGTGAGGCACTTGGCCTCCACCATCGGGCCACAGTATTCTGTTAGGTCAATCAGCACCTCTGAATGTTTGCTGTTCTCCCGAAGGTCATACTGGCTGTAAGAGAGGACCAAGTTAGTGACTAGGTTTCTTATGTAGAGAGCAGGGGAGAAACCAAGTCCTTGTAAGGCAAGAGAGGATGGTGCACACTGCAAGCCAGGTGCCTGTCTTTCTTTCTCCTTTTTGAAACGTGGTCTCACTATGTAGCTGGCTGTCCTGGAACTCACTCTGTAGAGCAGGCTAGCCTCCAACTCCGAGGTCTGTCTGCCTCTGCCTCCTAAAGTGCTGGGATTAAAGGTGTGCACCACTATGTCTGGCTTAACATATTCTGATATCTTAAACTGACCCTTAGGGTAGACCCTACACTTGAGATTGCTACTGTTTCACTGATTGCTAATACTGAGCTAAAACATGCTGTTCATCTGGCACGGTCCGGAGTGTTTCAAATGGACCACCAGCCCGGTGCCACTCCAACACTAATGGTCAGAGAAATTCAATAAACTCTCTGGGATATCACATCTTTGAAGTGCAGAGCAGAACACCTGTGAAGACCATGGCATGAAAGCTCTTACATTAGCTGGGTGTCATGGTACATGCTTGTAATCTTAGCATTCCGAAGGCTGAGGCAGGAGGATCATGAGTTCAAGTCCTGATCTACATAGTGAGGTTGAGGACAGCCTGAGCTGCATAGTAAGACCTTTCCTTAAAAACCAATCAATGAACCAAATAAAAACTCCACCCTAACCGACTTTCAGGAAACAAGGGCTACAAGGGGGAAGAGAAGAGAGCTGAGCTTATCTGAGAGCTGCCTAAGACCATGAAAGCCAGGGCCAGCCTGCCAGCCCCTTAGCCCCAACTGCACAGCAAAGGAAAAGCAAAGTGTCCTGCCAGGGCAGAGGACAGTTCTGCCGCACTATACAGGACTTCCAAAAGGGGGTGTGGCATCACCCATCCACTCAGTCACTTCTTGCTGGCTCTAAAAGCCTCACACAGTTAACTTGTTCTTCTAGGCCATCTTAACGGGACTGCTCTTCCTAAAATAGTCTGACATCGTTCTTCTGCCACGTGGTACCTGCGGCCTGAGCGTTAGGTTTATCAGACTCCAGTCTGACTTTTAAGACCCAATTTTACATACTTTGCCTTCCTCAGCTTTCTATGTGGGTCAATTCTGAGTATAGCCTTTCTCTTCCCTGTCTGTACTAGGGATTTGCTCTAGGGCTTCAAATACGTTAGGTGAGCTCTCTGCTGCCTAGCTGTATCCCCAGCCTGTGCCCACAGCATTCTTCATCTCCTACGTCACTTTACTCTGCCTTCGCGACACCCACCGGCTTGGGTGGGGACACCGTCACACCCTGCTAGGATATTTCTGCTGCCCGCGGCTCTGCCCAGGTCCTGATGCTCAGGTGATCTGCTAGGTCAGCAAGTGCTTCCTGAGCATGCATGCCACTGACCCGGCTGCCTTCTAACTGCTGTGTGCTATGCACGAATGTTCTCGGTTAGCATACTCACAGCTACGAAGGAGATGCCATGATTACTCCTGTTTTATAAAGAAAGAGAAAAGTTCTCGAGTGCAGTGGCCTTTCCACACCTCACAGCGGGAGAGAACTGGGATTGGACCTGTTCTGCCTTGCTTCAGAGGCCTCCTTGTAGCCACACTGTAGTGAGTTTACGCATGACCTCATGGAGGCGCATGCTCATGATCTAGCTGCCGAGGAGGCAGAATGTGGGCTCTACTGAGCCCTGTGTTTGAAGCCAGCCTGAGGAACAGAGAGATCCGCTCTCATAACAACAGGGTGAGGATGAGCCTGTGATCTCAGGGAGCTCAGGACTTGAACAGCCGAGGAGCTAAAGACCTAATAAGCACAACCTGGCTGGCTACAGAGCAAGCCCCATTTCTGCACCAGCCTCCCAGGAAACAGTGGTGTCTGCAACTTAGCTCAGTGGCAGAAAATCTATCTGATATGTAAGAGGCCATGGGCTTGACTCCCAGCACCCCAAAAGGAAAGAGAAAGAAGGACAATAATACCATCTTTTTCTGAAGGGGGCAGGGTAAATACGCAACCACCACAGGACACGGAACAGAGAGAGGGAGCGTTGGGGGTAGAGACACACTTCCTGTCTGTGGAGGGAGGCCTGCAGCAGAGCCACTGAGTGAGGACACACAAGGAAGTCCGCAGAGACCCTTACCGGATGAGCCCGTCCTCAGCAGCGCTCCAGAACGTGTTAGGCCACATGGGTGCCGTGGCAATGCGCTTCACCCGGTTTGTATGGTCTCCAAACATGTGGATCGTTTCCTTCACCGTCAGGTCGTGGACGTGCACCTTGGAGTCAGCTGCCCCCGTGATCAGGATGCGGTCTCCGGCATGCGGCAGGAACTGCTCACAAGAGATTGAATGACGGCAGGAGATAGGGTGGACTGGCCACTGAGGGAGACTGGCCTGGCGGTCAGCACGCCTCCTGCCTCTCTCACCAGTTAGGAAAGTCAGTGTCTATAAAAGCTTTCATCAGCACAGACGTTCAACCCCGTGTACTTCATGGAGTCTCCTGAGGGACCCTTGTCTGACCCTCTCCGAGCAGGAACTGAGGGGATGACAAGCCTCACTAACAATTCCTAAACACTAGACATAGGGCAGCTGCTTTACCTTGGTGACACCGAAAACAACTCATTACAGTCAGAGGCTGGGTTTTCTCTCGGTGGTGAGCACTCACTTAGTATGTGTAAAAACCTAAGTTTAATCCTGAGCATGGGTGAAGTAAAAGCCTTTAAGGGTCATGGCTAAGGTGTAGCTTACTGCAGACCACATGTATAACGTGCCTGAACCCCGGCTCAATTTCAGCACTGAAATAAAGTAAAGCCAGCAAGTGAACTGCAACCAACCACTTCAGAACACAGCAAGGCTGTTCAAACCCAGACTGTCAGCTTTACATATGCAGCCTCCCTCCCTCCCTTCTTTCCATTCATCCTCCATCCATCCACCCACCCACAGGTTGATCCATCCACACATCCATCTACCCACACCTCGGTTCACCCACACACAGGTCCAGCCATCCAGGATTGGATAAAAAAGCAATTCCTGGGGCTGGAGAGATGGCTCAGTGGTTAAGAGCACTGACTGCTCTTCCAGAGGTCCTGAGTTTAAATCCCAGCAACCACATGGTGGCTGTAATGGGATCTGATGCCCTCTTCTGGTGTCTGAAGACAGCTACAGTGTACTAACATACATAAAATGAATAAATAAACCTTTTAAAAAATAAATAATAAAAAAAAAGCAATTCCCATCTTTTGACCTAAACTCCCACTTCTAAGAAAGATCCAAAAGAGAAAAGGGTATCTGGCCAAGAATGCTCAGCAAAGCAATCTTTATGTAGCAAACAGTGGGAAGAGTCCAGATGCTGGACCGTGGAGAGGGGCTGACCACTGTAGGTACAGCCTTCCAGACGACATGGACAACACCCCCTTCCTCTCCCTCCCTGCGTCTGTCTGTCTATCTCCCTCCTTCCTTCCCTGTCCTGGGGACAGGTCAGGTACTGTCATGGAGAATGGCAGGGAAGTGCTCTCACAGAGCTATACTCAGCTCTCCTTTTCAGTTGATTTGGAAGAGAAACAAAACAACCCTTTTATGCTCTGCCACTTAGATAGGAATACATACACTTATTTTTAGGGCACGCAGCAATCTTTACTCCTGTGTGGAGGCAGCACAGGTTAAAGCCACAGCAGTAACAGTGAGCCCTCAGTGCTGCCACATTTGCAATGTACCACAGTTGCCACCAGGGGGAGAGCATGGACAAAATATGTTAAATGCCCAGAGGCAGTGTTTTAACACCCTCCATTGAAAAGAAGGTTTTTCTTAAACAAACTGGAAAGAAGGCGCTGAGTGAAGGCGCTTGCCAGACAAGCCTGGGGACTTGAACTCTATCCTGAGGGACTGGAGAGAAGGCTCAGAGGTTAAGAGCACTGGTTGTTCTTCCAGAGGTTCTGAGTTCAGTTCCCAGCACCCAAATGGTAGCTCATAACCATCATATAATGAGATCTGTAATAACATCTATAATAGTCTTCTGGCCTGCAGGCACACATGCAGAGTGCTGCATACGTAATAAGCTTAAAAAAAAAGAAAAAAGGGGCTGGAGAGATGGCTCAGCGGTTAAGAGCACTGACTGCTCTTCCAGAGGTCCTGAGTTCAAATCCCAGCAACCACATGGTGGCTCACAACCATCTGAAATGAGATCTGATGCCCTCTTCTGGTGTGTCTGAAGACAGCTACAGTGTACTTATATATAAAATAAATGAATAAATCTTAAAAAAAAAAAAAGAAAAAAGAAAAAAGAAAACAGTCTTGGGGTCCCACAAAAAGGCTGGAAAGAATCAGTTCCAAAAAGCTGTCCACTGGCTTCCACATATCCCCCTCCCATATCACTATCTATAGAAACAATAATAATACAGTTTTTGAAAATGTACTTTTAGCTGGTTGATGGTGCATGCCTTGAATTCCAGCACTCAGGACACAGAGGCAGGCAGATTTCTGTGAGTTCAAGGCCAGCTTAGTCTACAAAGCGAGTTCCAGGACAGCCAAGACTGTTATACAGTAAAACCCTATCTCAAAAAAAACAAAACAACCCCCACCATCACCACCAATAACCAAAAAAAAAAAAGAAAGAAAGAAAGAAAAGAAAAAGAAAACAAAAGCAAAATCAAACCAAAGGGCGACAATAAAAACGCCAGAAAAGGGTTGTGTACAACTACTGTCAAAATATCGCCACTGAACGGGTGATGCCAAACTGAAGACTCTCAGTTCCCAGGTTTGGTCACACAGACAGTGCTGTCAGCTCCTTTGGCACAAGGGGACTCCTGCACATCATGTGTTGGTCATCAGAACCACAAATCAAGCTGCAGTTGTTCTAGAAAAACCACAGGCATTCATTCACCACAGGAGGTGAGAGAAAGAGGCAGTGAGGCAGTTCAGGGCGCTAAGGTTAGCTATCGACCTCTCAGGTGGCCATGATTTCGGGTCGAGCCTCTGCTTTTCACATTAGCCAGGGAGAGAAGGCAGTGGAGTGTTTTAGTCAGCTGCACACTCACGCACACCCTCGGATATAAAGTGTACAACTGCAGGCAGGGCTGAAAAGCCCTCTCCTCATAGCTCACTTTGGATCCTTAAACCTGGCACCAAAGTGTCAATTGACAGGCAGCCTGAGTGCAAAACCCTGCTTTGGGAGCATGGCACCAAGGCCCTGCACCCACAGATCTCCAAAGAAACCAGGAGTGTTGTTAAGCATGCACGATTCTTTCCGATGGAAAGATGTAAAACCCTCTCTTTTTTTTTTTTTTTCTTTTTTTTGGAGCTGGGGACCGAACCCAGGGCCTTGCGCTTCCTAGGTAAGCGCTCTACCACTGAGCTAAATCCCCAGACCCAAAACCCTCTCTTCTATGCAGAAGTCTGGGAATTGGAAGTGATTAACAGCCTGGTGGTCTGTGTTACCTGATGGGCCAGGGCGTATTAAAGCTCCTACAACCAGAACCAGAGGTGGCTAACAGCCTAGAAGACTGGGATGCTATTTGTATGACTAAAACCAGGCCAGACGCAGCTTAGGCCCTTTAGTTAGTGCAGGCAGCCAGAGCCCATTCTCTTGGAAGAAATGGCACACACCCCAAATTGAGTTTCAGTCTAATTACAACTCTGTGTGCACCACGGATTCTAGTACCCAGGAAACTTTTTTCCAGATTAAACAGTGGTTAAGTTTGTTGGGATAAAGCACCTGGGTGTCAGACTTCCCAAAATCTTGATCCAGGTTGATCCCACTCTCACCTCCCTGCCTGACACCTTCAGAGAGCCCCTTACTCTGACACATCTCAGAGGCTGTTCAGACCAGACATGGCAGCACACGCCTTCAACGCTAGCATTCGGAGGAAGAGGAAGGTGGATCTCTTATGAGTTCGAGGGCAGCCTGGTCTACATAGTGAAACCTTGCCTCAAACAGCAAATAATAAACAAGGAGCCCCAAGCATCAGCTGCTCTTCCTTCCCCAGCCCTATATGTGATTCTAAGGCCTAACAGCTACTTCAGGGCTTGGTCTCTGGGATCGAGAACTAACTTCTGTGCACAGGGATGAAAACCTATAGACTGTAGACAGTAAAGTGCTTGGCTGGCATCCATGAAGCCCTGAGTTCCGTCCCCAGCACCACATACACTTGTGTTTAGTACTCAAAGGAGGCACAGTGGACGACCAGAAGTTCACACAGCTGAGGTTCAGGCCTGCAATTATAGGAGACTTGCCTCCAAGGAACGGTCTCACAGAACAGGCCTTCAAAGGTCTGTAGGGTCCTCCCCCCTCCTCTCAGCTAAACTCCCTTTTAGCAAAGGGAAAGATTCATTTCCTATGACAAGGTAGAAGACCTACAAGATCTATGCTAGATCTATTTTATTTTATATGTATGAGTGTTTTGCATGTCTGCCCTTGGAAGTAAGAAATGGGAGTCCAATCTGATGAACTGGAATTAGCCTCCATAGGGTTCTGGGAATCAAACCCTGGTCTTCTACACAAGCAGCAAGTTCCCTGAACCATTGAGCCATTTCTCCAGGCTTTATTATTTTTATGAATTCATTATGTGGCTGAGAACAACTCTAGGCTTTTGATCCTCTCTTACGTCCACCTCCCAAGTGCTAGAACTTGACTGTATGAGTACGTAACCAAATCTGGCTCACAAACATTTTTAGAAATCAGTGATCAAGCTGGAGAGATAGCTCAGTAGTTAAGAGCACTGACTGCTCTTCCAGAGGTCCTGAGTTCAAATCCCAGCAACCACATGGTGGCTCACAACCATCTGTGATGGGGTCTGGTGCCCTCTTCTCATATGCAGGCAGAGCACTGTGTATATAATAAATAAGTAAATCTTTAAAAACAAAAAGAAATCAATTATCTAAATGAATTGTAAATCAATCATTGAGTTGCTACTTGCTCATTAAAACTTTTTTTGAGATTTAAAAAATACTGACTTGGAGACATGGCTCAGCTGTTAAGTGAACTGACTGCTCTTCCAGAAATCCAGGATTGATTCCCAGCAACCACATGGTGGTTTGAAGATTCTCCTTAGCTGCTTCCCTTCTAACGGGACAGGAGACAGGCTTAGAGAGGACAGGGGATTCACCTGCTCCCAGTGGGCTAAGGGACAGCAAGATGGCTCAGTGGGTAAAGGTGCTTGCTTTCAAGTCTTTTGACCTGAATGAGCTCCAAGAACCACAGGGTGAAAGGCAAGAACCGACTCATGTCAGTGTCCTTATGACCTCCACATACATGACCACACACATGCACATCATGGCACACGTGTACTCCCACACTAACAAATATATATACAAATTTAATAAATATAAACGGATCTCTTGAGTCGTCCGGTGGTTTAAGAAGAACATAGACCAGACAGGGTTCAGGCACCACTAACCAATGTTCACAGCACAGGAATCACAGCACAGGAATACGCACGTGGGTCACGCCACGCCAGTGCAACCTGCCCACAGCCCAGTCCCACCGTGTGGCTCATCTTCCTCACCTTGACAGAGAAGATATTTGCTGTGTGTCCTGTGTGCATGGAGAGCAGCTTCTTGTGGTGCAGTGGGTCCCACACGATGGTGTGCTGGTCATCGGAGCCAGAAGCCAGCAAGCTGTGGGCAGAATTAGGAGCTCTGACTTCTCCCCGCCCCGGCTGCCTCTCCCCAGGCCCAGGGGATAGGAGTTGGGCACAGATGTCTCAAAGGACAGTAGATGTTGCAGTTTAAGGTCAGCTTATAAATAGGACTAGATTATAGTTTACTTTTGCTGAGAATTTCCAATATTTGCCCGATACATGGGCCTACAGTAAAATAGGGTTTGGATGTTTATCCAAACTTCTGTGTCGACAGTCATGGGATAAGCGTAGTCTGTCTCCTTAGGTGTACCACGCTGAGGAACCCGCTTCCCCGCTGCTCATACTTACTCTCCTTTCTCGTTCCACTCCAGACAGTTGACACATCCCGAGTGACCCTGGGGGAGGAAACAGAGGGTTAAGTGAACGGACAGCTCTCTGGGAAGCTCAATCCGAGAGAAGTGGGGTCAGGCAAGCAAACCGCCTCACTTCAGCATCTGCCGGGGACAAGTGTGGGCCAGAACTAAAATGCTCCCCCACCCCCTTACAGCATCTAAAGTGCTTTCACACGCAGGTCAGCTGACACTGGACACCTCAGGTATAAAAGCAGGTTTCTCTGATCCCACTTTGCAGGAAATTCATACATTAGTAATTATAAATTAGTAATTTAAAAGTAATTATAAGACCTGTCTATCCCTGGAAGGCATGGGTACAGTTCCTTGAAGGGACAAGTTTAGGGTCAGAAGGCTTGTAGCATCTTTGTGGCCCTGTGCTCCATTCCTGCCTTCTTCCAACCTCACTCCCCACAAAAGGCAGGTCCTAGAGATTAATGCAAAAAGGTAATCTGGACCAGAGTGTTTATCTTGAGGATGTTAGTTAAGAATCAGAGAAAGTGGGCTGGAGAGATGGCTCAGCGGTTAAGAGCACTGACTGTTCTTCCAGAGGTCCTGAGTTCAATTCCCAGCAACCACATGGTGGCTCACAACCATCTGTAATGGGATCTGATGCCCTCTTCTGGTGTATCTGAAGACAGTGACAGTGTACTTATATACATAAAAATAAATAAAATCTAAAAAAAAAAAAAAAATCAGAGAAAGTGGGCCTGGAGAGATGGATTAATGGCTAACAGCGGGTTCAATTCCCAGCACCCACATGGTTGGCTCACAAATGCCTATAACTCCAGTTCCAAGGCATCTGCTGCCCTTTTTTGTATCTCAGTGGGTACCAGTACAATGAGGGCAAAACACTCTTTGTATACATGAGATAAAATAAACAAATCTTAAGAAAAAAAACCAGAGAAAATGAGGCGGTCAACGGTACATAATGAATTTGAACTTAGAAACAGTGGAAGGTTTGAGGAGCGGACCCCAGGGTTTCATAGCAAAGAACAGGAAATGACTGGACCAAGCTGGCTTCTCTGTCTCTTCGCTCCGCCCCCTTCCTAAGGGCGCCAGGCTTACCACTGACTGAACTACCAGCTTCCTGCCTGAAATCAAACCAAGTGTCCTGGGAAGCACGAGTCCATCTTGAGCAGTGAGAGGTACATGGAAAATAGTGAGGGTGATCTGGCCTTAGGAATCAGCCGAGAGGTGAGCCTTGACCTGGAAGCAGATGCCAAGAGGGAACCGGATGATAGGAGCACACGGGTCCCATTCTCAGCAGCTCTGAAGAGCTAGGGGCTCCCTACATGAGGACCAGGCATGTGGGTGGACTGACTGCCACCTCGAGGGCAAGCAGCCTGGGGTGGACTCAGCACCAGAAGCAGGCTTATCCTGTAGTTGTAGAAGATATAGCCAGACTGACTACAGTAGCAGCCCCTGACACTGACCTTCTCCTGCCCCTCAGTCCAGTTTTATTTAAGACAATTCAAACTGGGCTGTTTGAATTCCAACCCATTCTTCAGCTATCAGTGAGAAGGACCTTCCTTCAAGGTGTCCTGCCTCTCTTGTGAACGAGGGAGGAGGCTTCTTTCTTTCTTTTTTTTTTTTTTTCGGAGCTGGGGACCGAACCCAGGGCCTTGCGCTTCCTAGGTAAGCGCTCTACCACTGAGCTAAATCCCCAGCCCCGGGAGGAGGCTTCTTTCCTGCTGGCTCCTATGGCATCCTACAGAATGGCTCTGCAGCTCTGTCATTTCCTCCACCAGACAGGCCTGAGGAAGCAGGCTTTGTGGATGACACTGCATCTCTGAGGCCAGCTGCTGTGTCTAGCAGGTATCTGCTGCTTGACTGACGAGATGGGTCCATCCATCCAGTGGGGCTAGTGAGGAGAACCCAGAGGTACTGACACAGTAATTTCCTAGCTGTCAGCAGAAGGGGCCATTCTGTCTTTCCTCTTCCCAGCTGCTTCCTTTTAGGCTCTACACCGGAATGTACAACTGAGACACCCTCTGCTCAAGGCTGCCAGGGCCCCTGCGGACCTAAGGTCTCTTGACTTCTCAAATACGTGGTTGCAACCCCACACCTTTATCTGAGTCAAAACCATCTCTATCCTGTGCCTGAAGCCACAGCTTCATCTTGGAACCACTCAGAGCATCCATGGCCTGGAATGACTGCTACTTAGTGAGGGCAAAGCTGAGTACTTGTTTATGCAGAATAATGGCCCCTTTATTGATGTCCCGCCATAACTCTGGAACCTGCAAATGTTATCTGAAGTGGCAAAGAGAACTCTGCAGATATGAATAAGGTTAAGATTATGAGATAGCAAGATGATCCTGGACTGTCCAGGTAGGTTCAGTGAAGTCACATGAATCCTTAAATTCATAAACAGTGTGTGTGCTGGTTACAGAGCAGTAGACACAGAGGTGTGAAATGACTGCACCAGCCGCTGCTGGCTATGCAGCAGAGGGAAGGGCCAGGAGCCAAGACTTGCAGCAGCTTTAAGAAACTGGGAATAGCAAGAAAAGAAATTCTACTCCACCCTACAGCCTCCTGGAGGGACAGAGCTACCAACACCTTCTTTTAGCCTGGTGAGATTTGTGTTAGACAGTTCTGATTTATAGACCTGTAACATGAGCCAGCAGCGGTGGGTCAGCTCTATCTTAGCACTTGAGAGGCTGAGACAGGTTGATCTCTGAGAGATCTGAGCTAGATAAAGAGTGTCAGGCCAGTCAGAGCTATGCAGCAAGACACTACCTCAAAACACTAAAAAATGAAAACAAAACAAAAAAACAGGAGCTGGAGAGAGAGCACACATTAAAATAAAATACATTATTTAAAAACTATAACAAGTTTTTGTTTTTAAAGCATTCATTATGGGTTTTTCTTTTTTCATTTACTGTGTGTGGAGAGCACGTGTGGGCACTTGTAAATAGTCCCTCATTAATTTTTAGCCAGCCTATCTCTGCTTGGAGACAAGGCTTTTATATTTAGCTCCAGCTGGCCTTGAACTCACAATCCTTCTGTCTTATCCTAATACTAGAATTAGTATTTTTTTAAACTATGTTTTTTATGTATTTACCTTTAGGGAGGAGCTTTTGGGCCAACCTGCATATATAAGCCAGCTCTTTCCTTCTACCATGGGTACCAGTTCTCTGGGCTTGGTAGCAAGGGCCTTTACCCACTGAGACATCTCCCCAGACCTAACTATCTACTTAGTGTCTGTGTTCACACATGTGTGCCATGGCAGCGGTGTGGAGGTCAGAGGACAACACCTCACGGAAGTGGATTGATACAGTCAGGCTTGGCAGACAGGCTGCATTCATGTAACAGCGGGGTACGGCGGCACCTTCCCGTAGACTCAGGTAGAGGAAAGAACAAAGACAGTCAGATCCCTGGTCTCCATGACCAGCCAGTCTAGCATTCATCAGGGGCTCCAGATTCAGTGAGACACCCTGTTTCAAAAAATAATGTGGGGGGCCAGATGTGGTGGCACACACCTTTAATCCCCAGCAGTTGGTAGGCAGAGACAGGAGGATTTCTGTGAGTTTAAGGCCAGCCCAAGCTATATAGTGAGTTCTAGAACAGGACTTAATAGAGACCCTGCCCCAAAAAACACACAAAAAATAATGTAGAAGGCTGGAGAGGTGGCTCAACAGTTAGGAGCACTGACCGCTCTTCCAGAGGCCCTGAGAACAGTTTCTAGCACCCAAGTATGACAATGTTAGGTAGAACCACAGACATTTAGTCATGATCTCATTATTCCTTCCTACAGGTAAGACTAAGCTTCAGAGACATTAAATAACTCTTGTGTTATCATGACCTAATAAGGACCACTACAGAGAAGAGGTGTGGAGAAGAGAAAAAGGAACTATCCCCGATATCATCCATTCATTCATGTGTGGTAGAGTGCTTGCCCGCACATGCAGGGTCCTGGGTTTGGTGGCGATTCCTGGACTGGACAGTGTGGTACACACCCTTAGTTCCAGCACTCAGGAGGCAGGGGCAGGTGGATCTCTGAAGTGGAAACTCAAGGGTTTTTGGGAGAGTCAATTATGTTGATGGTGTCCTGAAGTGGACACAGGTGAAAGACTAATGCAGACTCGTGAGGGAACGTTCCACTGAAGCAGACACAAGAGAGAGGACATGTGATGAAGGATTCTTTGCTAACAACATACATGCACTGGTCCACCTTACATTGCATAGTTGAGCTGCATGTCAGGACTCCACAGAAACACACCAAAAAATTTCTGGTGGTGTGCTGCAGTTTCTTGCCACTTCTGCGGATGTGGGCTGATTGACAGAGTGGTGTCAGCCGAGACAGACACACATGATGAGGCAAGACACGTGCTGAACATGTGGTGTTTGGAGAGAGTATAAAAAGGACTCGTCAGACAGTGACGGAGGCTGAGCTTGGCTTGCTTCTATAGAGCTAACTGTGTGAGACTTGTGGGTCTCTCATCTCTGATCTTCGCTCCTCCGAGAGAAGCACAGCCAAGTTCTTCTCCTGGCGTTCCTCCTGGTCCTTCCTGCTGACTTGTGCCAAGGCTGAGGCCTGGCTGTCTCTGTTGCTGTCACTCTGCTGACTTGTGTTTGCTATCCTGACTCTACTGCTGGTGTATCTGCTGGACCGCTGGTGTATCTGTGAAGTGTTTGCAAGTGGATAGAGCTGCCGCAGCTGACCTGTGAACTGAGCTGCTGGTTTCCAGACAACACAGATGGGAGTTGCTACCAAGAACCTTTCTAAATGCCCCCCCACCCCCCATCCTTTCTTTTATACTACCAGTGGGTATGGGTTAAAAGGGAGGTTAAAATGTTTAAGAACTGGGGCTGGAGAGATGGCTCAGTGGTTAAGAGCATTGGTTGCTCTCCCAAAGGACCTGGGTTCAATTCTCACCACTCACGTGGCAGCTTACAACTGTTTGTTACTCCAGTTCCAGGAGATCAGACACCCTTACACAGACATACAGACATAAAAGCAGGTAGAATACCAATGTACATAAAAATAGTCTGAAAAATGTTTAAGAACCATCATTCAAAGTAGAATTTGAAAAATGTAAAAGTTATAGATATGAGTCTGAGGATAGCCTGATCTACAGAGTGAGTTCTAGGACAGCCAGGGCTACGTAGTTGAAACCCTGTCTCAACAAACAAAAAATAAATCAATCACCACTACCATAAAGAATGAGCTATCTATAGCTACATACATACTTCAATTCCTAATGTTCCAGGCAACATCGTTGGCAAGGCAACAGCTATAACTCACAACAGAATTTTTCCTTATACTAAGCCTACATCAAGTGTATACATCCCTGCAGGCTTTGTACTTTCCCTGAGCACCTAGCACAGAATTCTTCTGCTTGTAAATGCTATTGAACTCTAGAGGGAGGAAGGAAAGCCTCATGTACCTCGGTCAGGTCAGTCAGGAGTGACTAGGTGCTAAGAAGACCTAGCATGGGGGTGGGACCGCCTGCAAATGTCCTGTGGTGGTCAGAGAAGGCCTCTCCTCTGAAAGGCAGGAACTATGCTGGCATCTTCACTGCCACATCCTTCTCCCAGGGTAGGATGTGCGGCTGGCACAGAAGCCACACACTGCGCATCTGCCTGCCCGACCTCATGAGGGAATCAGAGGGGCTTTCATACTGCTGTGCTCAGGTGACTGAGGCACAAATTTACTTCAGTATCTAAAGCACGTGCCGACAACTTTGTCTGTAAGGGCCAAACAATAGATATTTTAGGTTTTGTATACCATATGGTCTCTGTATGAATCATTCAATTCTGGTGTTGAATCACTAAAACAGACAGACAATACATAAATGAATGAGTGTGGCTGTGCTCCAATAAAACTTTATTTATAAGAACAGGTGGCAGTGCACTTGAGACTCACATGGAAATGCAAAGGACTCAGAATAGCTAAACAACCCTGCAACAGGACAAAGTTGGAAGATCCGCATGCCCTGATTTCTCAAGTGCTACAAAGCGGTACTGGCATAAGAACTGTTATTTTGATCGATGGCATGGGTTGACAGTTACCAAAAAAGTTATACATTTATGGGTACTTAATTTCTGTTAAGAGTACCAAGATATGGCTCAGAGGTTAAGAGCACTGACTGCTCTTCCAGAGGTCCTGAGTTCAATTCTCAGCAACCACATGGTGGCTCACAACCATCTGAAATGAGATCTGATGCCCTCTTCTGGTGTGTCTGAAGACAGTGACAATAGAGTGCCAAGACACTAAATAGCCTTTGCAACAAATGGTGTTGGGACAACTGGACAACTGGACATGCAAAAAATTAAGTTTGGGATGCAGCCCAGTGGTGCAGCACTTGCTGGATCCTAGATACCACCATGAATGACCAAAGACTGCAGTGTCAGGGTGGAGAGAAGCCTCAGTATTAAAGGCTGGGCTCACAACTAAACCCTAAGAATGAAGTACGATCTCCCTTAAGGACCTTAATTTTGCACACCCCCCAACCCAGCTCACTCACTGTTCTCACTGCATTTTGATTATCTATCAAATGACTCTACCTACTCTAAAGACCCCATAAAATCCTTGGAAGAAACACAAAAATAAGCCTCCCCACCTCAAGTCAGCAATGACGTTGTAGATGCAACACTGAAGGACTAAGGAGAAAGAGAGGAGGGTGGAGACAGAGGAGACCTGGGTCCCACATAGTGAACGGAGCGCGCTGGCTCCCAAGTTGTCATCTAACCTCCACACCCGTGTGTACCTACGTGTGCAGGTCGGGAGTTCAAGAACAGTTTTAAAACATGTAGTAAATAAATGTAAAAAAATGTAAACTATGTAGCTATCCAGGTGTGGCTGTGGGGCAGACATCTGGGAGGCTGAGGCGGAGGGCTGGAAGTTCAAGGGCAGCTGTGAGCAGACTCTGGAACCCTGTCTCGAGTCTATCAAATAATACTGACTGTAAGTCAGCTACTCTTGAGAGATCTGAAAAGTATGTCTCTACACAGAAACATGTGCATGAATGCTCACTGCAGTGCATGCATACATACATGCGTACATACATACATACATACATACATACATACATACATACAAACAAAATTTTTTTTGGGGGCTGGGGACTGAACCCAGGGCCTTGCACTTGGTAGGCAAGTGCTCTACCACTGAGCTAAATCTCCAACCCCACATACAAAATTTTAAGGCTCACTTTGCCACTACTATTCTACAGCTTACATGAAGCCCATGGCACTTCTATGTTATACTTGACTCAATCTAATTTGAATTTATGCTCAAATTACACAAGAAACAAAATGGAAATAAAGAGCAACCAAAACGAGGCATGGTAGGCCCATACCTGTAATTCCAAGTTGGGACTTGCAAGCAGAAAGGTGGGGAGTTCAAGAACAGCCTTAGATACAGAAGTAAATTCAAGGCTAATCTAGGCCACATATAAACACTGCATCTAAACTGTACCAAGAGAAGGACAGTAAAGGCAGAGGGAGAGCCGAGAGATGTGGCTGCAGCACCCACAGGTTCCCTGTGCGTAGACTCAACCAAGCACAGAGGAAAGCAAGGGGCAGGACTGTGGCAGCCGCAGCTGCGCAGACATTCTTCCTCATCATCTTCAAAACCATGTGGTATGACAACTATTTGTACAGCATTTACACTGCATCAGGCATTACAAACAATCTAGAGATGGTGTGTTCAGAAATATGTTGGTAGGTTGTATGTAAAGTGACAAGTCATTTTATAAAAAACAAACCAGGAGCTTTAGAAGATACTCAGACCTGTGGAAAGCTCTATAAAAATCCCAAGCACATCAAGGGATGACCGTGTAGTACATGCAACTTACTTAAGTGTAATATCAAGAAAAGCCAGCCGAGTGTGGCGCTGTACTCCTTTAATTCTAGAGCTCCTGGGGCAGAGGCAAGGGGATCTCTGAGTTCGAGGCCAACCTGGTTGACAGATCAAGTTTCAGGGCAGCCAGGGCTACACAAAGAAACCAGTCTCAAAATACAGCAAAAAAGGGAAAGAAAGAAAACCGGGGTCTGGAAAGATGAGCCGGCAGTTTAAGTACATACTGTCTACAAGGAGGACCTGAGTTCGATTCCTGTCACTTTGGCTTTAGGGCATCTGATGCCCCTGGCATCCAAGAGTGCCCGCGCACACACAAGACACGCCCACTCCCCCCGTACACCTGACTAAGTGTGGTGGCACACGCCTCTAACTGAGCAGCAGACATGTCTCACCTGCAGGGGATGGGAAGCAGGATGTGTGTCTGGGATGCAAACTGGATCGCTTACCTGAAGCTCTGCTTCCAGGCCCAGCCGCCGGATAAAAGGGTCAGTGACATGATATCGCCGCTCAAAGCTCAGGGCACCCCGCTCCTGGGAATAAAAACAAATTTGCATTTCCTTTGATTCAATCCAATAGTATTTAGTATCTGTCTATGGATGTTTTTTCCTCCATGCACATCTCCGTGCACATGGGCACGCCTGGTGTCTGCAGAGGTCAGAAGAGGGCGTCGGGTCCCCCACCACCTGGGTGCTGGGGATCAAACCTGAGCTCTCTGGAAGAGCAGTATGCTGCAAACAGTGAGCCACCTCTCTAGTCCCCAATGTATCCAGGCTTTCTATATCCAACCCTATGCTGGGCACAGTAAGAAACAGAAACGGGGGGGGGGGGGCGGGGGGGGCTGGGGATTTAGCTCAGTGGTAGAGCGCTTACCTAGGAAGCGCAAGGCCCTGGGTTCGGTCCCCAGCTCCAAAAAAAAAAAAAAAAAAAGAAACAGAAACGGTAACGGTAACGAAGAACTGGAAAACCAATGAGGACTGTTCCCGGAGTTAGGATGGACGGGCATCATCTTTAGGATGCACACCGTTAAGGCACACACATACCAAAATAACCCACTGACTCTGAGCTTCTAAAAATAGGTCCTTGCCTTTTTTTTTTTTTTTTTTTTTTTTTTTTTGGTTCTTTTTTTCGGAGCTGGGGACCGAACCCAGGGCCTTGAGCTTCCTAGGTAAGCGCTCTACCACTGAGCAAAATCCCCAGCCCCGGTCCTTGCCTTTAAGGCCACCTGGCCCAATAAAACCCCCCAGAACTTGGTAAAGGTTCACCCCAAAGGCTCAACAAGACAAGGAACAACGGACAATGTAGAGACTGAGGCACGCCAAACCCTTGCCTCCTATCAGGGCATACGCTACACCGAGTCCGTCCAGTCCGTCCACGTGAACACCAAAGCTCAGTGCTTTGGTAGATGAGTGTATGTTTGAAAACAGGGTCTCAGTATGCAGGCCTAGTTGGAACTCTCTATGTGGATGAAGCTAGTCTTGAACTCATTGAGATCCCCCTGCCTGAGGACTGAGATTAAAGGCATGCATCACTACACCTCCTGACTACTAAGTACAATTTTCTTTTTAGTTTAAAAATGTTCTATCATTTAACTTTTCAAAGATGCTATCACTTAACGACAGAAAAATCAGAGCACAGGCGGGCACAGTGAGCGGCCTTCGGGTAAGTAACTGCTCGGGGCAGTGGTCTATGAAGCCGAGGACTCCAGCTTAGGGTTCTTAGCAGAGGCACATATGCCTTGCTTTAGACTATTTTAAGGCTCTAAGGCTCCCATGCTGGAATCTCCAGCTGAGGCCATGAAGAGGCTATCATTTTCACTCCTGTGTGCACACCCACATGGACACCTTCTCTCCACTGATGGCTCACCGGCCTGCATTAATCTTAGCAATGGAGGCACGAGTACAGAGATGGGAGCACTCCGTAAATTCTGTGTACTTGAAAAAAAATCGGTGGAGGCAGCTGACTTTGATTTCCGCCTCAGTGTGCTGCGAACGAGCTGTACGACTCTGGGTAAGTCATCAGCTCTAGAGCTGTCTGTCTGCTCGGGTTTTTTGGCCTTTTTTTTTTTTTTTTCATCTTTAAATGAATCTGTAGGGCTGAGCTACAGTTCTCAGTGGTCACGATCCCCCTGCCGGGGTCACAGGGGTCACTTAAAAACATTGGAAAACACCGATATTTACATTATGATTCATAACAGTAGCAAAATGATAGTAATCAAATAGCCACAGAAATAATTTATGACTGGGGACTGTATTAAAGGACCACGGCCTTAGGACGTTTTAGAACCACTGTGGTGGGGGAGGAAGGGGCTGCTGCTTACCTTAATTTGCCTACGAATGAGGTCTCTAGTTATATTGACTTTTGCCATCTTGTCTTAATGGTTCAACAGAAGGAAGCTATAGAAGGATCTTCAAGACCCTTGCACATTCCAGCCAAGCCCAGGTCCACAAGACAAGCATTTAATTACCTAGGAAGAAAATTAAAAATCCATCAAGCCTTGGGAAATGGAAAAGGTGCCTTCAAAAGCCTGACCCCACTCCTAAAGCAGCCCACTAGCCCCCTCAGTGATTTCTAATGTGGTGGGCTAGCCCTGCTCCGATGAAGAACCCCTGGATGGGTAAAGATGGGGAGCACTGTGATTCCTAACTATGGGGAGCACCGATCAAGCACTCGAAGGAGTCAGGATTCCTCCACACACCTGTGGCAAACCATCTGACCTGCCAATCACTTTAGATCTGAGACCTCGGCTGGACTCTCCCACAACCACATCAGCAGTACAGACAGACTGGAAAAGGGTGCTTTCCAGAGAGCTGACACAAGGAAACTATTATTGTACTACTACTGTCTCTGTGGAGACAGAGACTTCCTTGTCGAATTGGTCATCTCTTTTCTCCTCCTACCTTTATATGGGTTTCAGGAATCCAACATAGGTGACCAGGCTTGCTCTACCTACTGAGCCATCTCACCAGCTCCAACCACTTTTTTTTTAATTTAAAAATATTCTAAAATTCTACGTAGGAGTACTTTGCCACATGTAAATCTGTGCCTTATGTGCAGACCAGAAGAGACCAGAAGAGTATCGGATCCCTAGGACTGGAGCTGCAGTGGGGAATCAAGCATGGGCCCTTTGTAGAATTTAACCACCAAGCGACCTCTCCAAACCCATCCCATAACTTTTTTTTTTAAGATTTAATTTTTTAAAAATGATTTATTTTATATCCACAGTGTTCTGCCTGCATGTATACCTACCACCAGAAGAGGGCACCAGATCTTATTATAGACAGTTATGAACCACCGTGTGGATGCTGGGAATTAAACTCCGGACCTTTTGAAGACCAGCCAGTGCTCTTAACCTTTGAGCCATCTCTACAGCCTTAAGGTTTAATTTTTATTTTTAAATTATGTGTGTTTCTGTGTAAGCATGTGCAATGAGTGCAGGTGCCAGCAGAGGTCAGAGGAGTCAGATCCCCTAGGGGCTGGAGTTACACACAGTTGTCATCAATGTGGTGCTAGAAACCAAACCAGGGTCTTCTGGAAGAGCAATTCCTGCTCTTAACTGCCAAGCCATTCCCCAGCCCCTAGCAAATGTTAAGCAAATATTTGATGACTATGGTCAAGACTCAGCTGAATAGAATGTCTTCTTCAGTATCTGGATAGTTTAGCCTCCATTCCATCACCCCTAAATGCTATCCCTTTATCATCTGATTCTGTTTAAAAGAGCAAGTAGTCCGATTCTTTAGCATACAGCAAAAGGAAACACAAAATGCAAGAAGAAAGCTTAGGTATATTCATCACAGACTGTAGAAGAAAAGCCTACAAATTCTCAATATTTGGGATGTATTGCCACACGACGTCACGGATAAATGAGAAATGAGAATCCCAGGGCATCAAGATGACTCAGTGTGTGACGGTGCTTTCCCTGGCAGCCACATGATAGAAAGAGAAATGAGTCCGGCCAGCACCTGTACAACCACACCCACACACACACCCCACACATAAAAACGAATGCAGTTAAATTCATCAAAAATAAATGACAGCCATGAAGGGAAACCACATATGTTATGTGTGGCCTTAAACAAATACTACACTCGGCACTTCGGGGTTATAGTATAATTTTTTTTCCAAGTCAGGATTTCTCTGTAGCCCTGGCTGTCCTGGAACTCACTATGTAGACCAGGATGGCCTCAATTCCCAGAGATCTGCCTGCCTCTGCCTTTAAAGTCTTGCGCCACCACACCCAGCTTTAATCCTTTTCAGGAATCTGCCATAGCTGGTTTCTGCTGCTTTTAACTATAAATCGTCCAGAGGATAACTCTAAAGCTGGAAGAGAAGGACAAGAGTCAAAGAACTGAAGGAAGAGGCTCCTGAGGAGAGATTACCAAGGCAACAAAGCCAGAA
The DNA here is from genome assembly GCF_021556685.1 of Rattus norvegicus. Classification (NCBI taxonomy): domain Eukaryota; kingdom Metazoa; phylum Chordata; class Mammalia; order Rodentia; family Muridae; genus Rattus; species Rattus norvegicus. Next base: position 151,539,769 of record NC_141538.1, read on the forward strand.
AGGTTCAAACAGCTCAACTGGATCCAGGCTGATGATGTGGGCCTGTCATTACAGGTACCTAGGAGGCTGCTGAAAGACAGAGGTCAGCGCCTGCCCAAGGCTACAGGGTAACTTCAAAGCCAATCTAAGTGAATTAGTGATACTGTTTCAAAAAAAACTAGGAGAGTGGGGGCCACCCGGCTGGCACTGGGGGTGGGTAGAGCACTGCCCAATGCTCTGGCCTCAGCTTCAGCATGGAAAACAGCTGCTACAACATGCTACTTCTGTTGTTATTGTAAACAGAAACAAACAGATTCACATGTAACAGTTTCACAGTGTCATATATATGGCCAATAAACAGGAGCAGTGAAGAGACTGGAGCCCAAGCCTATATGACTTGTTCTTAATCACAATGGTGTGTTCTTTTCCAGAGTAATGGCCACAGTGAGAATCCAAAGAGCCGACCAAGTCATAACTGTTTTTTATCAAGTATGAAGCACGGTGAGAATGGAGACTACAGAATAAAAGACACAGCACCTACACCAAGAGAGCTCAGGGTTAAGGATAAGTGGTGTTAGTTAGGATTGATGTAGGGCTTGGAAATACTGAAAGAAACAAAGGAGGAAATCAGGCATAAAGTCAGTTGAGAGATAAAATAAAAACGCAGATTTAAATCAGACTGCTTAGTTTGATACAACTAATGTATACTTAACTTTTTTGTTTGTTTTGAGACACAGTTTCTGTGTAGCCCTAACTGTCATGTAACTCTGTAGGTCAGGCTGGAGTAGAACTCAAGAGATCTGCCTGCCTCTGCCTCTGCCTCTATCCAAGTACTGCGGCATTAAAGAAGGTGTGTACTGCCACTGCCTGGCTTATACTTAGGTGTTGTTGTTGTTGTTGTTGTTTTATTTTAACATTTGGAGAGGGAGTGAAGGGCGAGAGAGAGAAGAGAGGAAGAACAAAAGCAAGAGCTATACTTAAGATTTTGATGAACATTTATTTCTGCTCTATCCTAAGAAGAAACGGGCAACGCCCTGGAAAGCTACCCTGGGATCACAGCCTGGTTGTTCTCAAGGAAACAAAGACTCGGTCCCTTCCCACAAAATTTTGTAGGCACATCTAATTAGATAAAAGATTCACAGATGGGCTGGAGAGAGATGGCTCAGCGGTTAAGAGCACTGACTGCTCCGCTTGAGGCCCTGAGTTCGAATCCCAGCAACCACACAGTGGCTCACAGCCATCTGTAATGAGCTCTGATGCCCTCTTCTGGTGTGTCTGAAGACAGTTACAGTGTACTTATATACATTAAATAAATCTTTTAAAAAGTTCCACAAAGAGGGCTGGGGATTTAGCTCAGTGGTAGAGCACTTACCTAGGAAGCGCGAGGCCCTGGGTTCGGTCCCCAGCTCCGAAAAAAAGAACCAAAAAAAAAAAAAGTTCCACAAAGAAATACCTTTAAATCTACCAAGGGGCACAACTACTTTCTTTCTTTCTTTTCTTTTTTTTTTTTTTTTTTTTTTGGTTCTTTTTTTTGGTTCTTTTTTTCGGAGCTGGGGACCGAACCCAGGGCCTCGAGCTTCCTAGGCAAGCGCTCTACCACTGAGCTAAATCCCCAGCCCCTGCTTTCATATCCCTACCCAAAGTCTCTCGAACAGGGTGGGCACACTCAATCCCAGCAGCTGAGAGACAAAGGCAGGTAGGTCTCTATGAGCTTGAGGCCAGCCTGGTCTACAAATCCATTCCAGGATTGTCAGGGGTGGCTACACTGAGAAAACAACAAAACAAACTCTCAAACATAAAGGACTGGATCGATAAAACTTATTTTATAATGAGAAGATGAAGGCCTTCCTGAAGTAGTCAACAAGTCACACATACAGAAGCTTAGGAATAAGGGACCTGAAGTTGGCATGCTGCAGTGACATACGGGATCAAACACTAGAGAAGACAACACCAATGGGAATTCTATGTTAGATGTAGCATGCAAATTACATAATGGCTGGAATTAATAATTTCAAGAATTTTATCAAAAATTTTAATGAGCTGGACTTGGAAGGATTAATTGAATCTTAGTTATACTAATTTATTCATACATCTAAGAAGCAATCACAGAAGACAGCAGGACATTACCCACAGAAGGACATGCCAGCAGGGAGTCACTAGAGAGGACATGGACTCTCCAGTCTGAGGCAGGACAGTGAATGCCACACCGTGACTTCCACACTCAGCGCTGGAAGAATATTGAGAGCTGATTTGTTAGTTTGTTCATAGAAAATGAAAGCTCAATAAAGACATTCTCTAGCTAGAGGACAAAGGTTTGCAGGGTGTGATCTGTAATTAGGGTGCTACAAGGCCAGCCCTGACAGACACCCACGAGGAGGGGAAAGTGAATTGGATGGCACTGGCAGCACAGAGGAAAACACACGACCTAATGTTCTGGCAGAAATATGAGCTGAGCTTCTGTGCAGAGGTTACACCTCTCTGAAGGTATTCTCCCTCGGGCTGAAAATGGCTACCATGGCATCTTTAACCCTATCCTGACCACAAGCTTTTAGCTTAGACTACTAGGAAACTTTCTTCTACAAGGATAAGAAACTAAGAACTTAACTAAATTTGATTCCCGGAACCCACATGTGACATGGAAGGAGAAAACCGACTGAATAAGTTGCCCTCTGACCTCCCTACACACAGTGGTATGTGCATGGGCGTTCACATACTGGGCATGAGTGAATTCCAGCCCCCTCCGTATCCCAGGAAAACAGGACACCTCACACTGAGTTTCAGTTTACACCTCTGTAAAACGGGTACAGAGCTGGTACACCTACCTCAGGGGGCAGCTGTGTCCCTCCCTCACCGTGCCCGGAGCACAGCAGAGGCTCAGCAGACCAGATAGGTGTGAACTCTAAAACTTGATCGGTCCTATTACACATCTCCGGTAGCACAGGTCTCCCGCATTTCTCTATCAGGAATGAAGCTGACACTGGAGATCCCATCAGAGGTCCGGAAAGTGACATACAGCACCATGTCCTTACTGCTAGCTTTAAGTTGGGAGTTCAACTTAAAGGAAACTCCACATAAAACCTCATGCAGAGACGCTTATGGAAGCGCTGGACAAAGACAGCTCAATGCCTCAGGGGTAAATATAGTGCATATTGTCGCTTGACCAGGAAAAGCAAGGAAAAGGCCAGGCTTGGTGTACACGCCTGTAAGCCTGAGGGGTTGAGGCAGGAGAGTCATGAGCTCAAGGCTACCTGGCCTACAAAGACTCTATCTCAAAAAGGGGGTGGGGCTGGGGTGATCACTCAGTTGACAGAATAAAGTACCTGCTAATAAATTCGACTCCCAGAGTCTGGCATAAACCGAGTCTGGCAACACAAGCTTGCAATCCCAGCGCTGGGAGATGGGAGGCAGGAGACCCCCCAGCCTAGACTGAATCTCATAAAGTGTGTGTGTCGGGGGTGGGGAGACAACTTGGCAGGTAAGGTGCTTGGCCTGCAAGCCGAACAACCTGAGTTTAACCCAGGAACCCACAGTGGAAGGCGGGACTCTCATGAGTTATCCTCTACACTGCATCCTGGCATGACTGTAACCACACATGCATATACAGGCAAATAGTGGGCCACACATACATATGCACAGAGAGATAGTGGGCCACACCTAAGGTTGACCTCTTGCCTCCATACACGCTCACACATACGCACAACACACATGTGCGCACACCAACTCACAAACAAAGAATGAACTCAGAAACCATCCAAATGAAAGATGATGTCATATGATCGGATCCTTTTCATGTAAGGGTTTAGAAGCTGTAATGGAGAACAGGTTAACACTTGCTTAGGTTGGAAGAGATGGCGGAACAGAAGAGGGCTAAGGATATGGGCTTTGCAGAACAACAATTCAGCAGTATCCAGGACACTAGGTGTTGTGCACCCCCCACCCCAGCTTGTTCCAGAACATTCCCATTACCCAACACCCAGCAAATAAATATACAGTTCCCATCTCTCCTCTGTTCCCAGCACCTGGCAGCACCACGCTCCACTCAGTCTCGATGCGTCTACCTGTTCCAGATGATTCACTAACACATGGCCTTTGTGTCTGACTTCTTCCAATTATTCCAATTTTATCTGAGATCCTTCCACTCAGGGCCATCACTGCTTCCTTTCTTTTTTATGCCCAAATAGGAGTCCACTACACTGATACCCACTGTGGCCATCCGCTGGCTGTGTCCACAGTGCTGTGAACATCTGTGAGAAGGCCCCGGCTGAGGATGTAGCTCGGGGTACAACATTTTCCTAGCATGTACAAGGACTGGAGTTCTTCATACAAGAGTTTTAACTCTTTCTCTCCAAGGCCCGGTGTGGTGGCACTCACCCTTAATCCCACACTTGTGGGCAAAGGCAGTGGGATATCTATGAGTTCCGGGCCAACTGGTTCTACAGACTGAGACCCTGTGTCTAGATAAGTAATAATTTTAAAAGTCTTGTGTAGGAGTGTGGCGCACACCTGATCCCCGAAATCAAGCTCTGCAGGCACAGGCAGGATGACTGAGGCGAGTCTCAGCTACGCTGCAGGTTCCAGACCAACCAGGGCTCTCCCAGACCGCCTCAAACCTAAAGATCGACCAAACCAAGTCTCCTTCTTCTTCATTGCATAATAAACTCAAGGGTAGACAGGATTACAAGAGATCTTGCCTCAAAAGTGACTAAGTAGCCGTCTTTAAGATGACAATGTAGTTCTGGGGCAGAGGACCTGCTTATCATGCTCAAAGCCCTGGGTTTGAGCTCCAACAAAGCTTTACTGATCTGTCAGGGTATAGTGGTGCACCTGCAAGGCAGAGGGAGGCCAAACCACAGGCTGGCCTGAACACAGAGCTAGGACAGTAGAGAGGCCTCCCTCAAAAATAAACAAACAGGGGTTGGGGATTTAGCTCAGCGGTAGAGCACTTGCCTAGCGAGCGCAAGGCCCTGGATTCGGTCCCCAGCTCCGGAAAAATGAAAAGAAAAAAAAAGAAAAGAAAAATAAACAAATGAAACCTATAAGCTCTTTCTAGATATAGGAAATTTCTTTCTAGATATAGGAATTTTCAAATGTAGGATACTGATTAATGATATAGAAAAACTGACATCTACACACAGTTAAGCCACCAGGTCTACGACATAGATGGCCATACTAGCTGGGAGGGACGGCAGAAAACCGCAGAGTGGGACTGGAAACCTAGCTCAGCAGGTTACAGTGTACTGCTCTGGCAGAGGCCCTGAGTTCAGCTCCCAGCACCCAGGTGGGAACAGTTTACACATGTTACTGCAGACCCCTGGAGCAAGCCCATGAGACAGGTGCTATTCTTATCCCAGATGCAGGATCTGAGACACAGGAAAGTTAATTTATCACAGCCATGAAGTTATTAAGTGGGGAGTCAACCTAGTCTCACACCAGACCCTAGGCTACTAGCCACAACACAACTATTGCTAGGATCTTTAATCAGACCATGTTCAAACAGTTGCCTGAAACAAATTTTATCTCTTAGCATTCTTCAGAGGTAAGCAAGGAGGCAAAATTGTTTAATAATGTGTAACAGTCTGGCTCAACCCCAGTACCAACACTCACGGGAAAAATAATTTGGCTTTGCTATTCTTAAACACAAATTTATAGAGGTAGTGATGGCACGTTCCTTTAATCCTGGCACTCAAGGCTGAGGCAGGGGAATCTCTGGGTTCAAGGCCAGCCTGGTCTATAGAGCAAGCTCCAGGACAGCCAGGGCTACACAGAGAAACCCTGTCTCCAAAACCAACCAACCAAACAAACAAATAATAAATTTCAAGAGTGCTACTTCAGGCTGACGTATCAGCCCATGTTTGTTCCTCCAGCACGCAGAAGGGCTGAGGCAGGAGGATCATGAGTTTGAAGCCTGCAGAGGCAACCCAGTGAAATGCTGCCTCCAGAAAAGCACAAATCAAAAACACATATCTGGAAACACCTGAGTCTCCTGGCTTACCGGATGCCATGGAGTCTGACATGAGTTTCTGTGGAAGTCTATCCTAAGAAGCACTTCCCTTTGTGGGAAGCACTGAGTGGAAACTCACCTTGGCATCTCCTCTGCTGAATGAGGCTTCTACTGACATCTGGGCTGTGTGAGCATTTCTCTGAGCATTGCTCCCTGTAGTTAGCCAGTCTGCCTTCTGTTAGGCCTGAAGCATAGGTAGCATAAAGCAACAGAAGGGAGCAGGCAAAGGGAAGCATGTTCTGATAATGCTGTCCTCACTCAAGGTTTATGGGCAAACGCTCTCAGATTTGATCTTTAATTTGTGCCTTTCCAAATCCTGCCAGTCCCCTACCTCCTGCAGGGAAGCCCCTGAAGCTCCACCCCCTAACTCAGGTCTCCAGAAAGGCCAAGGGAAAGCAAGGTGAGGTTACAAGTCCTTCCTTTACAGTAGCCATTTAGCCATGAGACATACAAATGTGACTGAAGAGGCAGCCTGGAGAGCTGCCAGCACCTATGCACAAGCGCTTTGACTGAAGGAGCTTCCTATACAGCCCGGCTACGTACCATTCAAGAATGGGCAGTTTTGGGGTTGGGGATTTAGCTCAGCGGTAGAGCGCTTGCCTAGCGAGCGCAAGGCCCTGGGTTCGGTCCCCAGCTCCGAGAAAAAAGAAAAAGAAAAAAGAAAAAAAAAAAAAAAGAATGGGTAGTTTTATTCTGCTTGAAAATAGAATCTGGGGTTGTAAATAAAAGTAAAGGTTTGCTAGGTTCTGGTCCTTAACACTGCCTGAGAGTCACTGTGTAACACCCTGGGCAAGGTCCTACTCTGTAACCCTACCCCCACTCCAAGAAAATGGGGTTAATCCCTCCCTTGATGGCTACAGGGAGGATTAAGGGTCATTATTCTTGGCACCCAGCTCTGGCACTCACTCCAGCAGTTGTGAGCTTGTTTATCCTAAAAGAAGGCACTTAATATAAAAATGTAAATAGTGACCCTTGACCCTCACTTAAGAATGTCTGGGGCTGGAGAGATGGCTCAGCGGTTAAGAGCACTGACTGTTCTTCCAGAGATCCTGAGTTCAATTCCCAGCAACCACATGGTGGCTCACAACCATCTGAAATGGGATCCGATGCCCTTTTCTGGTGTGTCTGAAGACAGCTACAGTGTACTCACATACATAAAATAAATAAATCTTAAAAAAAAAAAACCAACATAAATAATAAAAATCTGCTTTAAAAAAAAAAAAAAGAATGTCTGGACATTTCTATTCCTTCCCTCCTTTAGCAGTACCACTTCCTGGCCACGACCTTCTTCAGATGCTCTACCTCTGACCTCCATCCCCATCCCATTTCAAAAACACCATGTTGCCAAGGATGGCTTTGAACTCACTCTGGAGTCTAAGCAGGCCTTCAATTTTCAATTCACCCAGATAGGCCTCCCAAGCAGCTGGAACAGGAGGCCCGCCTGCTGACAACTTTCCTTGAGACCAGACCCTCCTACGCTCAACCTGCTGGCTACCTCCTTCCAGGATACGGGTTTCAAGGTTTTAGGTGTTGCTCAGTAAAGCCACCAAGCGAAGCTCTGAAACTGAAGCTATTAGTAATAGTACAAAGAATTAGCCCGGGGCTTTCAGGGTTCCCCTATTCAGGCCTGAACACATCCTAAGGAAGCCAATAAACTATTAAGTCCAAGCTCCAGGGAATAAATACTGTCTTGGTCCTCGGCAGCCCATTCACAAAGCAGGTACTCTCACAAGCTCGCTCTAGGGGCGAGGAGATGGACTGTAGCTCAGAGAGGACCCGTGACCTATGTATGTAACTACTTCCAATGGTAGCCCCACCATTGGGTGATAGTGCCTGTCCTGTGGGGGATGGGGCTCTGATAGGATTAAGTGAGGTATGTTAGACAGACCGCCTGGCAAGTGTCCAGGATAAAGCAGAAAATCAATACATGTCACCTTCTTACCGATCAAAGAGGAAGCAGCTGGATATTTTCACAGGATCGCAGTTTAAAACACCAAAAAGATTGTTTAGTTCAATTACTTAAAAGTTTTAACCCTCTGTCACACGCCTGGGGGCGGGCGGCTCTTGCCTTTAATCCCAGCGTTGTGGAAGCAGAGGCAGTGACCCTCTGAGTGCTTGGAGGTTAGATAGGAGGATCACTCTGTAGACCAGGCTGGCCTTGAACTCACAAAGATCTGCCTGCCTGTGCCTCCCAAAAGTTGGGATTAAGGCATGCACCATCGATGCCCTGCTTGAGTAAGTTACTTCTATTGCCCATAGTGTGACTTCAAGTGCATAATATGGGAAAATAATTTTCATCTTGCAAGACAGCCCCAAAGGTTAAAGGAGATAAAAAGGAATATTAACTAAACCAAGACCATCAATGTATGTCAGCTATTTTTTAAGATATATCCAAGTAATATGTATCTGTCAAAGTAGGTTGATCAGAATGACATGTAACGATAAGGTGCAGGTTTCTCGTGGTGATTTTCTTAAGACATGACAGCTAAGAAGAAAGCACAGTTCACCAGTTTATATTACACTTGTCCAGGGCTGGCTCAGATCCAGGTGTGCATGTAGCACACGTGTTCAAGTTTAGAAGAGAGAAAACTAGAACAACAAGTGAACGATCACTGCTGGGAGTGGCGGTGTAGGCCTGTAATTCTGGCACTGGAGAGACTGAGACAGGAAGAAGATGGACATGACCCCTACTACAGTGTGCTGCCTGAGTTACCCCGTGAGTCCCAGCACAGTTCAGGCCTCAGACTGTCTGGAAAAATGTCTCTTCAGTTGTGTCCTCCTATGTCCTGAAGCCCAAGGGTATGAGAAGGCCACACGGAGGATGCTCAATGTGTGTGTGTGTGTGTGTGTGTGTGTGTGTGTGTGTGTGTGTGTGTGTGAGCACCATGTAGAGAACAGAGGGCAACTTCTGGAACGTCGTCTTCTCTGAGATCTGAGGTCAGGCTGTCACACTTGCAAGGCAAGCACCTTTACCAGCCGACCATCTTGCTGGCCCAGATTTGAACTTTTGATCCATGCTGGGAGTTTGGAGAATGTTATGTCTGGTCTCAGTACCCTCCTTTTTCTGTTTCCTGTTTGCCTCTCTTGTCACTTTATTCTTGCCACCACGGAGCCAAGCAGATATGGACTGACACCCTGAAATCTGACAGCCACAATGAAGCTTTCTCTTTGAAAGAAAAAGAAGAAGCCAATCGTGCAACTCCGAAAGTTGGCCAACCGTTGTTAACGTTGTCATTGTTGGCAATATGTCATTGATTCTTTCTTCCCTTCAGTGACTCTCAGGGAAGGTCCCAAGCAGAGATAAAGGTTGTTTAACGGCTCTGCTAAATGATGCCCAAGGTGGTATCATTTATAAGACATGACTTGAAAGCAAGGGTTCCTAACGAGATGGAGAGGCAAAAGCATCCATATTTACCAGCAGTTTAATCCGGACTAGGACAGAAAAGGCTGTCTCCAGTGCACCAACGAAATACAGCAACTTGCTGAGCCGAAGCAGGCCTCTAACTTCTGTGTTGTTCAGGAACCCGAGGCTAGGAGACCACGGGTTCAAGGCCTGCACGGACTATTAAAGTTCTATCTCGAAAACTTATAAAAGGCCAGACACTTGCTCAAGCCTGAGAAGCCAAGCTCAATCCCCAGAGCCCACAGTGAAGGACAGAATTGTCTCACTTGACTGCACAGATGCAACGGGACATACAAACAATGGTGTGTGTACCAGCCCCTGCATATATGTGCGCAACATACATGCTGTGTGCACACGCTCTCACACAGAGTGGTCTATTTTTAAATTTTAAAAAGCTGAAGTAAAAAGAAAAAGAACCGGTGACATAGCTCTGTGCTGCAGAGCTTGCCTAGCATGTTCAAGGCCCTGGGTTTAACCCCCAGAACCACCAAAACCAAACCAAGGCATAAAAGAACAGAAGAGGGCTGGAGAGACGGCTCAGTGGTTAAGAGCACTGACTGCTCTTCCCGAGGTCCTGAGTTCAATCCCAAGCAACCACATGGTGGCTCACAACCATCTGTCATGGGATCTGATGCCCTCTTCTGGTGTGTCTGAAAATAGCAACAGTATACTCATATACATAAAATAAATCTTTAAAAAAAAAAAAACAGAAAGGAGGCAACTTTTGTAGAGAAGCCTACATCCATGCCGAGGCATGTTTTCCTCTTCCCTTCTCTTAATGTTCATGCTTCAAACCTATATTGAAAGCATTCTTTTGGGGGATGCAGAGGTGGCCCCTCTCCCAGAGGACCTGAGTTAAATTCCCAGCACCCACAAGGCAGCTCACACAGGTCTGCAACTCCAGGATCCCAATGCCTTCACACCAACATACATGTAGGCAGAACACCAAAGCATACGAGATAAAAATAATTTTAAAAATTATTTAACAGGGCCGGGGATTTAGCTCAGTGGTAGAGCGCTTACCTAGGAAGCGCAAGGCCCTGGGTTCGGTCCCTAGCTCCGAAAAAAAGAACCAAAAAAAAAAAAAAAAAAAATTTAACAGACTAAAAGAGAAGAACCTCAACTATTTATGCCAGACATGCTGACCCACACCTGTAGTCCCAGTGCTCAGGAGACTGAGGCCGGGGGATCTGCTTTGAGTTCTAGGCAAGCCTCCAATGCACTGCAAGACCCTGTCTCAAAAGAAGAGAAAAATGAAATACGACGATTTAACAATGAAGAAATCAACTGTTAGCCTCAGAGTCAACCCTGCTAATTACTCCCTGGTCTGTTTTAGAAGATCTAGGGGGTGGGGGTGGGGGGTGCTGGAGATATGGTTCAGTGATTAAAAGGTTTGGCTGCTCTAGCCGAGGACTGGGGTCAATTCCCAGTACCCACATGGCAGCTCACAGCCATCTGTAGCTTCAGTTCTAGGGAACCTGCCACCCAATTGGATTCCGTGGGCACCGAACACATGTGGCGTGCATACGTACGTACATACATACGTACATACATACATACATACATACATACAGGCAAAAGACTCATACGTGTAAAATAAAAACAAATTATACTTAGCAGCAAAAATCCAATTCTTAAAGATACAAGGCTTACAAGAAAAAAAAATACAGAATTCAAACCAGAAATGGTCTAAGAGTGTCCACTCACTGTGTGAGCAGAGCCTCACAACTCCCAACTTAAGTGGAGCCCAGTGAGCACACCTGTGCCCTACGTAGAGATAATATAACATTGTTGCCTCAGAAGATACTCCAGAATGATTTTCTTCTCAAAGCTAACTTGGGCTTTACTTATTTATTTATACTTGGGGTTTTTTTTTACTTATTTATTTATACTGGGTCTCACTAGGTAGAACAGGCTAGCCTCAAACTCACAAGAGATCGGGCAGGCTTTGTTTAAAAAGGAACGAACAGCTGGAGCCAGATGTGGTGGCGCTCACCTTTAATCCTAGCAGGCAGGAGGCAGAGGCAGGCAGATCTCTTGAGTTTGAGGCCAGCCTGGCCTATAGAGTGAATGTAAGGACACCCAGGGCTATATAGAGAAACACTGTCTCCAAAAAGCAAAACAAAAGGGAACATTTGGGCCAAGACATTATACCACTTAATCCCTGTACTTGGAGGCACGAAAATAAGAGTTTAAAGCCAGCATCAACTATATGATTTCAAGGCCTGCCTGGACTACTTGAGACTTTGAAACCCACACATGAAAAGAATGCTTATCTGACATTTTATCCTCATCATCCACCCCATCCTTGAAAGGAATGGAAAAGCTACAGTCATGGTACTCAGCTTCCAAACTCAAACTTGAGAACGAAACTTTCAAGTTGACCCACCAACACATTACCTCAAGAGACTTAGAAAACCAGAGACCTTCACAGCCCAAGAAATTAGTCACATTCAGCTGCTAAGATAAATCGTCCCGTACTTCTAAGATAAATCGCAACGTAACCCCTCATATCTGTTTTTCTATTAGTCCTGGTAATGGACCTGCAGTGGAGAGCAAACCAGAAGTCGCCAAGAAACTCCAACTACCGGGCTTGGGGGGAGGGGCGCGGCGGGGAATGGGACACTCCACTAGAGCTTTCAGAAAGAGATCCTGCTGGTTTGCGGTTTATCTCCACGATTCTTATTTACCCTTTTGAAGTGGGTACTAATCGCCCACTCCCAAACAGAGACCCTTTGTACTTAGCGCTACAGTTGATGATGCAAACACCTTGGCAAAGTTCAGTTTGTGTGCCAGGATGAGCCACTGAAGGCATCTGCGGCTGCCAGAAGCCTGAAAACACACACACACACACACACACACACACACACACACACACACACACACACACGGAGAGGAAGGAGAAGGAGAGAAAGGAAAGGGGTATGGGGGAGACAGAAACAGAGAGCGAGAGGGGGAGAGAGGAGGCAGAGACACGAAAAGAGCAGATCAGGTCCTTGACCTCTTGAAACTTCCACCTGCCCCTTTCTTCCTGAGTGCGATCAGTGCCAGATCAGATGTCAAAAACTCCGCAAAAATAAATAAATAAATAAAAGTCTCGTGTCTCTGCCCCGGTGAAGCCACCGGGACTTCTACAGCCTTCCCCTTACCTCCCAGCCAGTCGCCTGCGAGCCTTCCTTCCCCGGCCCTTTCTGCCCTTCCTTGTCGCCGCCGAGGCCTGACCCCTTCTCGGGACACCCCGGAGTCCCGAGGTAGTCGGGCTCAGGCCCCCAGCACGGGAACCGGCCCAGAGCTGGCGGCCCGGGTGCTGGGGCTGTCGGAGCCTGTCCCCGACTTGGCATCTGCGGCG